>NW_027397070.1:0-183709 GCF_003265705.2 Callorhinus ursinus | reverse complement strand
GAAAGAAAGAAAAAGAAAGAAAGAAAGAAAGAAAGAAAGAAAGAAAGAAAGAAAGAAAGAAAGAAAGAAAGAAAAAGAAAGAAAGGAAAGAAAGAAAGAAAGAAAGAAAGAAAGAAAGAAAGAAAGAAAGAAAGAAAGAAAGAAAGAAAGAAAGAAAGAAAAATCCAAGGAAACTACCTTATGTGGTGCCAACCCAAGCACATGTCCATGCTCCTCCCTGTGAATAAATGGCATATGCTCTGGTCGCTGGTGCTTCTGCATCCACCTGCCACAGAAAGAATTGGTGGTATCATAGAGACTAACCAGAACTGAGAAGGGAGTGTCTGCTTGTGGCCGAATTTGACCCATTGGCAAGATTTAGCTATGCCTTTTTTCAGATGCTTCGCTCATATTTCCACGTTTGTGAATACTTTATTTTTAGAAACTGACGTTTATATTCTTCATAATAAAGTCTCTCATTAACTAAGTTGAAGACTTTGACTGCTTGGGGAACTCCTCCCCTTCTGTATAGTCTCCTCTTTGTAAAAACTGACTCCTGATTGTCTGATTATTTGACAATTATTATATTGTCTAATGATACTGTAACAATGTCAAAAGTTCACATGATGTTTTATTGTCTTTGTTGACTTTTCCCCCCACTCCCTGGCCAAATAGCCACTTGGTCATTTTCAAACTGGATAAACTTGGGCAACTTACTTAACTTTTCCGAATCATAGACCTTTCCCCTTTTAACTGGCGTGAGTTTTAAATTAAGCGTTCAGGGCGCCTGGGTGGCTCAGTTGGTTAAGTGACTTCCTTCGGCTCAGGTCATGATCCTGGAGTCCCGGGATCGAGTCCCGCGTCAGGCTCCCTGCTCAGCAGGGAGTCTGCTTCTCCCTCTGACGCTCTTCCCTCTCGTGCTCTCTATCTCTCATTCTCTCTCTCTCAAATAAATAAATAAAATCCTTTAAAAATTAATTAATTAATTAAGTGTTCAGTGAAATATTGCAGGTAAATTGTTCAGCGCATGGTCGGCATTTGTATGCTTCTTCACCTTTTCCTTTATAGCAGAACCTAAGCTCTCACAAAGTGAGAGAGAGGACTGTTTTGCCTAGCTCTCTCTGCCAGCGTTCGATTCTTGAAAACTTGTAAGTTGTGATTGAATTAAGTTAAATCTATTTATTTATTTATGTATTTGAGAGAGGGGGGTGGTGGAGAAGCAGAGGGAGAAGGACAAGCAGACTCTGTGCTTAGCGCAGAGCCTGACTGAAGCCCGATATCATGACCCTGAGATCATGACCTGAGCCAAGACCAAGAGTTGGATGCTTAACTGACTGAGTCACCCAGGCGCCCCTAAATTAAACCTTTAATTTTAAATAAGAAGAATCACTTAGAGGGAGTTCAATCAAACATGATGTTCCTGGGATCTCTGTACCCACTGATAAATGTGAAGAAAATAAACCAGGAGGGCTTGGCTAGTCCCCTCACCAGGGAGACCTGCCTCAGCTCAGTGCATCCATCTGGTGCTGACTGGGTCAGCAAAGTCTGCCTAACTCTGCAGTTTAGCTTCATAAAGACCAATTTCCCACAGATGCAATCCATGGACTCTGATCCAGCCTTTAATAGTTTCCCATCTTATTATATTTTATCCTTTCTCTAACGTGTTCAGAATTAGGAGGGAAGATGGTGCTGTATATTGACACATCCTCACAGAGATTTGGACACTGAACTTGTTCCTGAAATTTGGCCTTTTATTTGTAAAGTTTATTGTTAGTCTTTCATAATATTATTAATGTTGATCATATTTAAGTATAGTGATTTCTTTTTAGTGCTAACCAGAGATTTTGTTAGAAGCAGCGCAGTATAGCTCGGTTTGGGTTCAGGAGCCACTCTGCCTTGGCTCACATCCTAGCTTCAGCATTTCCAATATGCGTGACATTGTTTCACCTCTCTGAGTTTCAGTTTTCTCTTTTGTAAAATAGGAAAACTAATAATTGTAGCAATACAGTTGTTGCTAGGAGAATTAAGTTGATGCCAGCAAAGCACTTAGAACAGTGCCTGGAACAGAGCAAGCACTTAATAAACATGAGCTCCTATTATTGGAAATGGCTGCTAACTTTTAGCAAAAGCCTTTCAGTAACTCTTGATATAATTGTGTGATCTTCCTCCTTTATTTTGTTCCTGTGCTGAATTGGAGACACATATTTCCTAATGTTAAACCATTTTTGTTTCCTGGAATTCTACCTGGTCGTGAAATGATTTTCTTTTAATAGATGGTTGGATTTGATTTGCAAAGATTTTATTTAGACTCTTGGCATCTATATTCAAAGATAAAGTTGGTCTGTTTTCTTTTTGTATTATCTTTATTATGTTTTAGTATTAAGAGTAAACTAGGCTTGTAAAATGTATCAAAGTTCTTTCTTCTTTGATGTAGTGTGGAATAATTTAAGTAAGATAGGAATATCTGTTCTTTAAAAATGCTGTAGACTTTGTGGTGCCTGGATGGCTCAGTTAAGTGTCTGACTCTTGGTTTCAGCTCAGGTCTCCATCTCAGGGTCATGGGTTCATGCCCCACATTGGGCTTCACGCTGGGCATGGAGCCTACTTAAAAAAAAAGTAAAATAAATAAAAATTCTGTATACTTAGCTATAAAACCATCTGAGACTGATGCTTTCTTAAAAGGTAGATCATTAATTAACTTTCTTATTTCTTATATGATTATTGGTTTCATTTTAGTTTTTTTCCCCTGCTTATTAAGTCAACTTGGTCATTTGTATTTTGTTCAAAAATTATTTCCTTCTGGGGCACCTGGGTGGCTCAGTTGGTTGAGCACCCTTACCATCTTGGTCTCCTACCTCTTAATCCTCATTTCCTTCCTGAGAATGAACTCAGTCCAGTGCAGGTTCAAGGCCTTTTCTACCTGTGCTTCCCACCTCACTGCTGTCTGCCTCTTCTATGGCACAGTACTTTTTATATACCTGCACCCCAGGTTCAGCTACTCGTTGACCCAAGACCGCACAGTTGCTGTGATCTACACAGTGGTAATCCCAATGCTGAACCCCCTTATGTACTCTATGTAATATATAGTATTTTTAAAAATAACATTATCTGGATATTTATTGCATGTGTACAGAAGTAAAATTGCCTTTTATATATTTACTTTTTTGTCCAAACACACTGCTACACTTTCTCTATCAATGCCAAATTTTATCTATAGACTGGGAAGGGTTTTCATGTAGGGAATATTATCTTTTCCCTTTCCAATCCTTATGCTTAAAATAATTTTTTTTATTGCTTGACTGCACTGATTTGGAACTTCAGCCTGATGCTGAATAGAAATAGTAAAGAAAGACTTTTCTTTGCATCAGGAATCTGGGCATGGCTCATCTGGGTCCTTAGCTTCAGGGTCTCAGAAGGCCACAGTCAAGGTGTCAGCCAGGACTGGGTCTCATCTGAGGCTCAGCTGGGGAAGGATACATTTCCAAGCTAACATCCTTGTTGTCAGGAGTCAGTTCCTTGTGCTCATGGGCTGCCAGCCAGAGGCCATGCTCAGTTCCTTGGCATGTGGGCCTCTCTGTAGGGCAGTTTACTTCATGAAATCTAACAAGAGGGAGGGTCAGTAGAGTCTGTAGCAAGATGGAAGTTACAACTGCATTTAACATGATCACAAAAATGATATCCATTACTTTTGTTGTATTCTCTTTTCTAGAAACATGTCTCAGGCCCCATTCATACTCCAAAGGCAATGGACTACACATGGGCGTGAATATCAGGAAGCAGCGATGACTGGAAGCATTTTAGAATCTGTCTGTCACTACCTCCTACTCCACATCCCCAGTTCCTATTTTCAGGGGAGCAGCTCCTCTTACCTGTTCCTTGCAAACCCATCTAGAAATATTGTATGCATCTATGGGAAATCACACCTCCAACACACACTCAAAAATGTATACACTTGTATACACAGTGCTTAGCACCCAGATTTTTACATTTAACAATATGTATGTTTTAAAAACTAGTCCATGTTAGTAGTTACAGATCTCGTGTTCTCTTTTATGACTGTATATTCTTGCATTGTTTGGATATCCCACCATTTATTTTACCAGCCCCCTCTTTCATAGATACTTAGATTGTTGCAAATCTTTTGCTATTACAAACAATGCTGGAAGGTATGCTGCAATTCCTGACAAAAAGTACATACATTTTAAGCTTTGATAGTTATTGCCAAATGGCCTTCCTAACAAGCTGAAGAACCAGTTTATACATTGATCCGCACTGAATTAGAGTGCCTGTTTCCATTCTCAGTTTACGCTTTGGAAATACTGATCTGTTTGTACATCCCAGAGTATACCACGCTTCCTTAAGCTTTTTCCCTTGGCCTCATACTTGTACACTGTCTGTAACATTTTCCTTCCATTTGCTTTCTTGGAAAAAATCCTACACATTCTTCAAGTTCTTTGCTCAAATGTCACCTTTCTGTGAAGTCTCCTTTTGCCGAGGATCCTATGTTCCCGATAACCTTGTGCGTATCTTTATTAAGGGATGTGATTATTTTGATTTACAATATTATAATTATAATAGAATCATTTCTCTCCTTCTCCACTAGAAGGCAGGAACAATTTCTTTTCATTTTTATTTCCAGCACATAACACCATGCTTGGCTTGTAACCACGCAAGTATTTGTTGAGTTAATTAAGACGAATCTTAATCGACAATGTATTCCAGATCCCTTCCCAAGGTGCTAATTATTGCACCAATGACAGTAAATCAGCCTTCTATAAGTGGTGCAGTTTGGGGGTTAAAAATATCTCCAGGCCAACGCCTCCTCTCAATAACAATGCAGTAACCTCCTCCAGTAACTGCAGGAACTTGTGATGAACCAGAACACACCAGAAACCATTCAGATGGCAAATTAGCTCAGGTTGCTGGCTCCTTCCTCGAAAATCAATCCTGGGGAAAATATAAAGTAAGAGGAAAGCAGAGAATCCAGGAATGAACCACCATAACCACTCCCTCGGTGAGAAACTCCTGGGGAAACCAGTCTGTCTTCAACTGGAATGTGTGGGAAGAGATGGGAGAAGATGGGGGTTGGGAGTGGAGAGTAACAGAGTCAGCAGGCTCTGCTCTGGGAAGAGGGTAGCAGTGAGAGTAGGCGGAGAAAAGCTTCCTGAAGTTCTGCTCTACAGTACAAACTTCCAGTTACAAAATAAAGTCACAGAGAGGAGAAGTACAGCATAGGGAACAGAGTCAATAATATGGTAACAACGTTGTATGGTGACTACACTTACTGTGGTGAGTACTAAGTAATGTATAGACTTGTCAAATCATTTTATTGTACACATGAAACTAATATAACATTGTATGTCAGCTATACTTCAATAATAAATTTGAAAATATTTGCTTGTGCGATGCCTGGGTGGCTCAGTTGGTTAAGTGGTTGCCTTTGGTTCAAGGTTGGGATTCCGGGGTCCAGGGATTGAGCCCTGCATCAGGCTTCCTGCTTGGCGGGGGAGCCTGCTTCTCCCTCTCCTCCCCACTCATGCTGTCTCTTGCTCTCTCTCTTAAATAAATAAAATATTAAAAAAAAAAAAAGCTCTGCTCTTGCCTTTCTGCAGAGTTGTTTTGGGACAGACAGTTATTCCTGCCCTTTCACCGCAAAACGAGTGGCAGCATCCTAGACCCTTGGGGATGGTATCCATGGGAATTGTATCTAACAACTGCACGATACTCCATGATTTTATTGGTTATTCTGTTACCCACTCTACCAGAGCTGCACACCAGTTTGCCTCCAAATTCCCTGCCACAATTCTATTCCCTTAAATTGTTTCTTTTTCTATTTATTTATTTGTTTGTTGGTTTATTTTTAAAGTAGGCTCCACACTCAACATGGAGCCCAACATGGGGCTTGAATTCATGACCCTGAGATCAAGACCTGAGCTGAGATCAAGAGTTGGACGCTTAACCAACTGTGCCACCCAGGCACCCCTCTTTTTCTGTTTAAACCATCCAGTTAGTTTCTGCTATTTGTAACTATTAACCTCGACCATTAGTGGAAACAAGTCTGGAAGAAAGGAAAGTGTCAGGAGGTTATCATAATAAACCCGATGAGAGATGTATGGGCAAGAATGTTGGAGGAATAAGAGGTTATTGGATTGGGGATATATTTTGGATATAAAAGAGACAGAACTTTCTAAAGGATTGGAGAAGGAAGAGGAAGAAAGTAAAGTAGTCAAGGATGACTCCTAGGTTTTTGGCCTGCACAACTGTGTGACTGGTAGTGCCATTAATTGAAATGGGAAAGACTGAAGGAGAAGGTTTTTCTTAAGGGTGGAAATAGAAGTTCTGCTTTGGTCATGCTCCACTCCAGATTCCTGTTAGACATCCAAGTGGAGATGATATATGAGTTTGGGCTTCCACACAGAGACATGGCTGGAGCTACAAACTTATGGAATCAGCAGCAAATAGAGAGAGTATTTAAAGTCATAGGACTGTGCGCCTGGGTGGCTCAGTCAGTTAAGCATCCGACTCTTGGTTTCAGCTCATGGCATGATCTCAGGGTCATGGGATCGAGCCCCGCATTGAGCTCTGCATTCAGCTGGGAGTCTGCTTGAGATTCTCTCTCCCTCTGTTCCTCACCCCACTCGTGTTCTCTCTCTCCAATAAATAAAAAAATCTTGAAAAAAATAAAGTCATAGGACTGGATGAGACCATTAGGAAAATAGTATATATATACATATATATATATGAAGAAGATGTCCACGAAATGAAGCCTGAGGCAACTGATACTTAGATATTGGGAAAAAGGTGGATCTAGCAAAGGAAATGAGAAAGAAGCAGCCAGTGAAATACAAAAAAACCAGGAGAATGAGGAGTCTTTGATGCCAGATAAAAGCACTGTTCCAAAAGGAGGGAGAGATTGGTATGTCAATATGCTGCTAAGAGTTCAGTAAGCTGAGAACAGAAAATTTATTGTGAGATCTGAACAGACAAAAGTAATCCATGAACTTGGCAAAGGCATTTTCATACAGCACGGTGTGGAGAAAAGCCTGGGCTTTGCTTCCTTTTTCCCTCCGTCCAACGTTCTCTCTTCTTGCCTGGAACCTAGATAAAATGGCTGAAACTATTGCAGCCATACTGGGTCATGAGGTGAACTTGAGAATGGAAGCTTTGTACTAAAGATGACAGAGCAGGAAGCCAAAGGGCGCCTGGGTCCCTAGTGACAACATGGAACCATAATATCTACCTCTGAGCTTCCTTCACATAAAAGAAAACAAACCCTATCTTATATATATGACTCTAATTTGGGTTTTCTATTTCTTTTTTTTTTTAAGATCTTATTTATTTATTTGAGAGAGAAAGGGAGACGGAGCATGAGCAGGGGAAGGGGCAGAGGGAGAAGCAGGTTCCCCACCGAGCAGGGAACCTGATGCGGGGCTTGATTCCAGGACCCTGAGATCATGACCTCAGCTGAAGGCAGACGCTTAACCGACTGAGCCACCCAGGTGCCCCTAATTACAATTTTCTGTTATGTGTGACTAAAACTAATTCACACTGACATAGGAGAACAAAGAAAAGAGACAGTGTGCTGACAGAAACAAAGTGTTTTTTTTCCCCCCCGTTGTGTGTGTGTGTGTGTGTGTGTGTGTTTTAAAGAGGGGAGATACTAGGGGCACCAGGGTGGCTCAATTGTTGAGCATCTGCCTTCGGCTCAGGTCATGATCCCAGGGTCCTGGGATCGAGCCCCGCATCGGGCTCCCTGCTCAGTGGGAAGCCTGCTTCTCCCTCTCCCACTCCCCCTGCTTGTGTTCCCTCTCTCGCTGTGTCTCTCTCTGTCAAATAAATAAAATCTTTAAAAAAATAAATAAAGATGGGAGATACTATAACATATTTGTAGGCTGGTGGGAATAATTATATAGAGAAAGAAATTGATGATGCAGAAGAGAGATGGTATAATAGAGGACCAAAGCATGTAAGGAAGGAAAAGGGACTGGAGTCCAGTACACGGGTGAGGGGATTGGCTTTCGATGGTAGTGAGACTAGTTCATCCGTTATAAGGAGAGAAGGCAGACAAGTACAGGCCCAGGAACTTGGTAGCTTTGGTGAGGAAAAGGAAGTAGTTTCCAACTAGATTCTTCTATTTTCTCAATCCAATATGAAGTGAGTCCTGAAATTAATTACAGTTTATCTGTGCGATGGGGATAGTAATAGTGTTGCTTCCAAGGGTTAATTCGCACGCATGTACATCACGTATGGTATATAGGCCACGGCTAGGTTTGCTGTGCCGCAATCTCTGGGAGACCTGATTGCACAGCCAGAAACGACACTTGCAAGGAGCTAAGTTATATGAAATGATGCCTGTGCATTTCATGACTGGGTTATACTTTCACGGCACAGGATGAATACATGAATCTAGAATTCAGGTATTAGTTGGGGTAACAGACATTCTCTCCCAAGGTTCAAAATGGAAGAAAGGTCTACTGTTCTTGGCCCTTACGGCTGAGGTCATTGAACTTTGGGTGCAGCCCCATGAGAAACAAGGGAAGGGCTGGGAAGCTGCTTCAACTTTGTCCTCATTCTCAAAGTCCTCATTCTTTCATCCTCCAAGTCCTTGAACCTTGGCCAACCCTTGTAGTCTGTCCTAGCCTAAGTGGTCACTTTGGAATTTGTATTATCATCTGGGTTGACGTAGTTTGTTGGAGAAAATAAGTGGCTAAAATAGTACACTAAATCAGTTATGCCTTTTATCAACCCTCCCTTTTGGTTGTTGAACAATTCTCTCATGCTTAGAGGTCATATAGAAAAATGTCATGCCGGGGGCGCCTGGGTGGCTCAGTTATAAGACCACTCTTGATTTCGGCTCAGGTCATGATCTCTGGGTTGTGGGATTGAACCTCATGTTGGGCTCCACTGTCAGTGGGGAGCCTGCTTGGGATTCTCCCTCTCCTTCTGCCCTTCCCTCCCCGCCTCGCGCATGCTCTTTCTCTTCCTCTCTCTCAAAAAAAAAAAAAAAAAAGTCATGCCAAATATGAGAATCCTTATGACAATGTCAGTAGTATGGCACTCTAGCCAACTCAAACTTGCACTCGACTGGGAATTCCGCCTCACCTGATTGACCCTTGCTACCTAATATTAGATGGAAACCTGCCTCCAGGTTAGCTTTGACCTACTGGTATCTTTTGTACTTTCTGGAGTCACACAGGTCTTTATATATGGTGATCACTTTTATTTCTGCAAGTTTTCTTTTCAAGCTAAACAACCACTAAACCAGTGTTTTTCAATGTGTGGTTAGTGGGTCTTTTGCTTCAGAATCAACTTTTCAGGTTAAAAAAAAAAAAGAAAAAGAAAATTCCTGAGTCCTATTGTCTAAAAACTGAATCGGTATCTCTTGGGGTAAAGCCCCAGAATTTGCACTTTTAATTAATTTATCGAAGGATTCCCATGCACCCTCATGTTTTAGGACCATTGTTTTAAACTCCATGAGTCAAGGGACTTTGTTACTCTTGTTCACTGCCATAGTCCCCGCACCTGGTACAATACCTGCAATGTAGTGCTCAACAATGAATGAATGAATGAATGAATGAATGAATGAATGAACAAATGAATAAATTATGGCAAGCAGCCTTGATTATTCCTTCAGAAACCATGTTCCCTTTACTTTAGGTCAGGCGATGGTTCTCAAACATCTTGATTTGAGGATCCCAAACAGCCTGACATAGAAAACCCTAGAAAACGCAAGACTGTACAAACACATTTTTTATTAGCCATTAAAGTTGACATCATTGGGGCGCCTGGGGGGCTCAGTTGGTTAAGCGTCTGCCTTCGGCTCAGGTCACCATCTCAGGGTCTTGGGATCGAGCCCCACATTGGGCTCCCTGCTCAGTGAGGAGTCTGCTCCCTCTGCCTCTGCTTCTTCCCTCACAGTCCCCCAGCTTTACTCTCAATTTCTCTCTCATAAATAAATAAATAAATACCTTAAAAAAATAAAGTTGACGTCATCACACTTCCTATAGCCTCTGGAAAACTCTGTATACCCTTAAGAGAGTGAGAAAAAAAATTTTAGCGTTATTATAGAAATAATTTTGACCTCCTGGACTTCCTGAAAGGCCTACCCTTAGCGAACCACTGCTGGAGGGGATGTTTTGGCCACGGGGCTGGTAAAACATCACGGTTAAGTGTGTGAACTCTAGAGTAAGGATGACAGGATATGAATTGGCTCTTTCACTTATTAGCTGTGTGACATTGAATTGTGACACTACGTGACCTTCCTGTGCTTCCTTCTCTGTAAAACAGGGATAACAGTGCCTGCTTCTTAGGGATGTTGTGAGAGTTCAGTGAGTTAAAACACCGAGAGTGCTTAGGACAGCCTCAAGCACACAGTAAGCAGGACAGAGGTACATGTAAATACTATTATTAGAAATGAAGGTATCATTAGCAGGAGTAGTCCTAGTATAAATGCTACATGATTGCTTATAACTGCTATGTTCTCAGGCCCCTTCCGAATACTTTCTCACGGATACAAACCACATTTGCAGCCCATCTGCCCTGCAACCCAGTGGCCAGCTATAGTCAGAGATCACCGGTTTGGACTACAGTTTTCTAACTCCTTCTCTGACTTCTTTTTAAATCCCCGGGTGCTGTTTGTCACATACTGTTGCAAAAGCAATTTCTAGTCTGCGCTGCTTAGTATGATTCGGTTGCGTCATTTTCTTTGCTTGCCTTTCCCTTTTAGAAGAAAGGTACTTCTCCGTTACAATAATAATGTTTATGAGTCTGTTAGTTAGCTCTGCAAGAGAGTTTTTTTTTCTTTCTAAGCACATGCTCATCTCTGAATATTCTCTTGCTTTTTCCTTTTAATAGTTTCCAGGTTCTTTGGTGTTATTTCCCTTTAAAACTTTATCTTGCATTTTTTCCCCAACTAAAGTTTTCATTTAACAAGCAAGGAGAATTGTTGGCTCAATATAAGGAAAACTTTGAAGAGCATATTTAAAACGCAGATTATGAAGGTAATATATATTCACTGGAGGAATTCTGAAAATGGATGTATGTATGTATTTATTTATTTTATTATGTTCAATTACCCAACATATAGTACACCATTAGTTTTTGATATAGTGTTCAACGATTCATTAGTTGCGTATAACACCCAGTGCTGAAAATGTATTTTTAAAAAAGTAAATAAAATTCACCTATAATCACTCCACTGAAATATAACAATTAATATGTTGGCATATGCTCTTCCAATAGGTTTTTTTTTTTTGCAGTAGGTGTATTTTTACAATAATTGGGACCATTTAAATATACTGTTTTGATAGCATATAAATATATGATAACACTCACTCCTCTATTTCATTACATATTATTTTAGAGCATTTTTAAAAAGATTTTTATTTATTCATTTATTTGTCACAGAGAGAGAGTGCTCATGCACAAGCAAGGAGAGCAGGGCAGGAAGGGGGAGAACGTGGAACTCGATCCCAGGACACTGGGATCAGGGCCGGAGCCCAAGGCAGAGGCTTAACCGACTGAGCCATCCAGGCGTCTCCCTACAGTATGTTTTAAAAAAGGACTCAAGTAATCCAAGATTACTGTAGAAAAATTAGAACATTAGTTCTAAATGACCATCAAAGGACAACCAGAGTAACTTGATATTTATCCTTCTACACTTTTTTCTATGCATGTTCTAGAAAAACAAAACCAACTATACCTTCTATTTTGTAATGTACTTGTTTTTATTGTGGTAAAATTCACATAATATACAATTTACCACTTTAACTATTTTAAAGAGTTCAATTCAGTGGCATTTAGTACTTTTACAATGTTGTGCAACCATCCCCACTCTCTAGTTCCAGAACATTTCACCATTACAAAAGGAAACCCCATAGCCATTACGTGGCCACTCCCATTCTCTCCTTCCCCCAGCTCCTGGCAACCACTAATATACTTTCTGTTTCTATGGATTTGCCTATTACTGCATATTTCGGATAAATGGAATCATACAGTATGTGGCCTTTTGTAATGGCTTCTTTCACTTAGCATAAAATTTTCTGGGGTCTTCCGTGTTGTAGCCTAGTGGAATAGGAAATATTCCATTATACAGATATGTACCACATTTTGTTTTTCCATTTATCAGTTGATGGACACTTGAGTTGTTTCCCCCTTTTGGCTACTGTAAATAGTACTGCTAAGAACATTCATGTGCAATTTTTCGTTTGAACATCTGTTTTCTGTATACCTATGAGTGGAATTGCTGGATCCTATGGTATTTTATATGTTTAACGTATTGAGAAACCACCAAGCTATTTTCCACAGGGGCATTTTCCATTCATACCGGCAGTACGTAAGAGTTCCAGTTTCTCCACATCCTTGCCAACACTAGCTTCTTTCCATTTACTGTTGTTTTTATAGCTAGCCATTAGGTGGGAAGTGGTAAAGTGGCATCCTACTGTGGTTCTGAATTGCATTTCCCTAAAGACGAATGATGCTCAACATCATTTTCATGTACTTATTGGCCACTTGTAAATCCTCTTTGGAGAAATGTCTCTCCAAGTCTTTTACCTATTTTTCAATTGGATGCATTGTTTTTTGTTTGTTTGTTTGTTTTTTAGTTAGAATAATACCATGGGCATCTTTTACTCTTTATCATTTTTGTGCCAGGGTAATGTAGTATATTTCATTCTCTAGGTTTATTACACTTTAGAAATCAATTACCTTACCATTAGATATTTAGACTGTTTGCACTTTTAAACTTTTTAATTGATGCTGTAGTGAACATTTCAATAGGTGACTCCTTGGACGCATGTCCAAGAGTATTCCTGAGAAAAACTCCTTGAAGCAGAATTGCTCAGCCAAAGATAGGCAATTCTCTCTCTCTCTTTTTTAATATTTTATTTATTTGACAGAGAGAGACACAGTGGGAGAGGGAACACAAGCAGGGGGAGTGGGAGAGGGAGAAGCAGGCTCCCCACCGAGCAGAGAGCCCGATGAAGGGCTCGATCTCAGGACCCTGAGGTCATGAACTGAGCCGAAGGCAGATGTTTAACGACTGAGCCACCCAGGGGCCCCAAGACAGGCAATTCTTAATCTGTAGATAAAACATGTTAACTTGCTTTCCATTCTGGTTGTACCAATCTACAGCCTTACCAGAGGCATTAGAATGTGTCTATTTCCTTGCATATTCATCAACAATGGGTTATATGTATTTAACAATGTTAATAATGTGATTGGCACAAAATGGCATCTTATCATTTTAAATCTCATTGATTTAACTACTGTAAATATAAATCATCTTTCATAGATTTATTGGCCATTTCAATTTCTTTATTTCTTTTTGGTAAATTGGTTGTTTTGTCTTTATCAATTTTTTAATTCTTTTCAATATTAATGCTATCAATCTTTAAGCTATATGTCACTTTCTGTCATCCTCCCTTAACTTTTCATTTGTTTTTATTTTTCTTTTTAAAAGATTTATTTATTTATTTGAGAGAGAGCAGGGGGAAGGGGCAGAGGGGGAGGGAGAGAGAATCTCCCGCAGACTCCCTGCTGAGCACAGAGCCTGATGCAGAGCTTGATCCCAGGACCCCAAGATCAAGACCTGAACTGAAGGCAGACCCTTAACCAACTGAGCCACCCAGGTGCCCCATCTTTTTCAAAATTTTTAAAAAGTAAGTTCTATACCCAACTTGGGGCTTGAACTCAAGACTCCCAAGATCAAGAGTCTCATGCTCAACCAACTAAGCCAGCCAGGCACGCCTACATGAGCTCATTTTTTACTCTATTCTGTTCCATTCATCTATCTGTCTATTCTGGTGCCAATACCACACTTTTAATTTTTTATCTTCATAATATACATTAATAGCTGATAGACCAAGTCTCATCTTATTAGTCTTTTTTTTTTTAAAGATTTTATTTATTTATTTGACAGAGAGAGACACAGCGAGAGAGGGAACACAAGCAGGGGGAGCAGGAGAGGGAGAAGCAGGCTTCCCGCCGAGCAGGGAGCCCGATGCGGGGCTCGATGAGGGGCTCGATGCGGGGCTCGATGCGGGGCTCGATCCCAGGACCCTGGGATCATGACTTGAGCCGAAGGCAGACGCTTAACGACTGAGCCACCCAGGTGCCCCTCATCTTATTACTCTTGTTAGAGGCTCTTTCTCTTTCTTTTTCTTCCCTCCTTCCCTTCCCCCCCCCCCCTCCCTCTTTTCCTTCCTTCCTTTCTTTCCTTATCATGTGTTTATTCTTCCAGATGCACTTTACAGTAACTATCGAGAACAAGGTGAGAAACTTGAAGCAGCAGCTCGGGAAACTGAGAGCTGCCAGTAATAGTGTTACGCTGTAGCCTTCAAGATCTCGTGCAGTTTGTGACCATGACTTTGTTGCGGCAGCTGCTGCCACATTTGAATGATTTTCTCCAGTGGCACCATTATTGTTAATGTTTTAGCCGACTGAATAAGGCAAAAGACTGCACAGGACTTTATATGTTGAGTAGAATGCCTTTTAAGGTTCCTTCTGGGGTACCTGGGTGGCTCAGTGTGTTGAGAGTCTGCATTTGGATCGGGTCATGATCCCAAGGTCCTGGGATCAAACCCCGCATCAGGCTCCCTGCTTGGTGGGGAGTCTGCTTCACCCTCTTCCTCTGTCTCTCCCCCCTGCTCATGCTCTGTCTCTCTCTCTCTCAAATAAATAAATAAATAAATAAATAAATAAATAAATAAATAAATAAATAAAATCTTAAAAAAATAAGGCTCCTTCTGACAGTCTATTTATTCATTTATTCGGTAAATATTGAATGTTTCCTATGTGTCATTCACTTGGCTAAATTCTGGGGCTGTAAAGATGAATAAAACAGTTTTTGCTTCAAAGATGGACACATAAATGATAATTTCAATTGTAGGGGAAGAGAAAAACTTTTCTCTATCCTCTTAGGCTTAATAGCTGGAGCTTGCAAATTAAATTGACAAGAGTCAAATTAACAGGAGAAGGGGCACCTGGGTAGCTCAGTCGGTTAAGCATCTGCCTTCGGCTCAGGTCATGATCTCAGGGTCCTGGGATGGAGCCCCACATCGGGCTCCCTGCTCGGTGGGGAGCCTGCTTCTCTCCCTCCCTCTGCGTGCCACTCCCCCTGCTTATGCTCTCTCTGTCTCTATCAAATAAACAAATAAAATCTTAAATTAAAAAATACAATATTTTAAAAAATAAATAAAAAACTTGGACCTGATCTTATAGGTGATGGGAGCCACTGAAGGGCTTTTAAGCAGGGAAGCCATGTGGTCACATTTTCGTGACTATGTGCAAGACGTATAGCAGAAGGACAAGTCTGGAGGCATAGAAATTCTTTCAGAAGCTTTTCCTGTGGTCTAGGTGAAGGACGGTGAGGGCCTCACGTGGGACACTGGTGGTGGAGAAAATTGATTCAAGCAGGAAGAGAATCTATAGAACATGGTGAGCATTTGGCTACAGGAAATGAGGGAGAAGAGCTTAGCATCCAGCTTGTGTGACCAAATAGCAATACTGGTTAAGAAAGAAAATTCAGGGGGAAACAAAGATAGAAAATTCAGAAGGGGAAAAAAAATCAGAAGGGGGAGTAAGAGGCAGACAATAAGGGTAGGATTTCAGGCTTGGGATGTGCAATATTGTTCTTGTAGGTCTTTATAGGTCTCCTTCAGTATAAGAATCTTGGAGAAGTTAGACATTAAGTTCATGAAATCTTTCTTACTGTAGCTCTCTGAGGGATTGGTTTTCAAGGAGGGGGCTATTTTGCTCCCCAGGGGACATTTGGCAATGTCTGAAACATTTTTGATTGTCACGACTCAGGGGAGGGGTGCTATTGGTATCTAGTGGTTAGAGGTCAGGGCTCCTGCGAAGCATTCGACATTCCCCAGGACAGCCTTTCACAACAAAGAGTTATCTGGCCCAAAAGTCAGTAGCGCCTGGGTTGATAAGCTCTGTTCTAGGGACTAGAGGAATACTTGACATCTTACTTTACAATGGTGCCCAGGGCCAGTCATTCTGATGAGAGGGTAGGGATGGGTCAATTAAAAAACATTATCGCTGCTGAAAAGTCAAATACTACTGTTGGAAAAGAAATTAGAAGTCCTCTATTCTGATCATTCAGCTGGTATTTGAATAGTTGCTTCAATAATCTACCAGTGCAGAAGTACATAGCACAGAACACCTCTAACATATCCAGAGGTTGAAAGCCAAGTTCAAAGCAGATCATTGTTTTTTAAGACTTTTATTTATTTATTTGTCAGAGAGAGAGAGAGAGAGGGAGAGAGAGCATGAGCAGGCAGAGGGAGAAGCAGTCTCCCCACTGAGCAAGGATCCTGATCGGGGACTCAATCCTAGGACCCTGGGATCATGACCTGAGCCGAAGGCAGACGCCCAATTGACTGAGCCACCCAGGCGCCCCAAAGCAGCTCATTTTTTTGAAAAGTGTTCAGTTTTTTCTCTTTTTTGATCTAAAATTGGCCTCTGTAACAAGTAACCACTGGACCCAGCTTCGCTTCTTAGGTTCACAAAGAACAGCTTCTCTTCATCATAATTATCTTTGAGATTTATAAAGACATCAATCCTGTTTCTCCTAGGCCACGACTTTAAGTGCTCTAGCTTTATCTAAAGCATAAGTGTGGGTGTAGAGCATTTTCTTTATACATAAAGGGAACAAATAATTATAAAGAAGCAAAACAAATTGAATTATATCTTGGGGGAAAACATTTCAAACAACAAAACTTTATAAAGGCAAGGAAAAACAACCAAGAATCAGCGAAGACAACTCATTTACTTTGGGCAGAACATAGGAAAAGTTTCTGAAAAAAATAAACCAAAGATTCACATGATAAGTAGAATCAAGAATAACATGCAATATAAAATATAAATGAGGGGCACCTGGGTGGCTCAGTCGGTTAAGTGTCTGCTTTGGGCTCAGGTCATGATCCCAGGGTCCTGGGAATGAGTCCCACGTCCCGCTCCCTGCTCAGCCGGGTACCTGCTTCTCCTCCCTCTGCCTTCCGCTCTCCCTGTTTGTGCTCTCTCTCTCTGTCAAATAAATAAATAAAATCTTAAAAAATATACATATATAAATGAAATAAGGCAGAAAAATATATACAAAGAAGGAAAAACAGAAGGAACAGAAGACAATTCCCATTAAGTAAATAGCATCTGAATTTTAAAGAGAAGCAATACACACAGGCTTAGTAGCAAGCTATTCCCAGCCTGAGGCCCTAGGAAATTAATTATACAAGGAGCCCCTTCTCCCTGAAAATTTTTAAAAGATTTTATTTATTTATTTATTTGAGAGAGAGGGAGAGAGAGAGAGATAGTGCCCGGGGCAGGGGAGGGGAAGGCAGAGGCAGAGGGAGAAGCAGACCCCTTGCTGAACAGGGAGTCCTAGGTGGGGCTCAATTCCAGGACCCTGAGATCATGACCCAAGCCCAAGGCAGATGTTGACTGACTGAGCCACTCAGGCTGCCCCCTCCCCCGCTCAATTTTTATGCAGGGAAAAGCTGGTTAGAATAAACATCAAGGGTGGTGGTTTCTCCTCCTCCTCCTTCCTCCTCCTCCTCTTCTGGGGTTGGGGTAATGGGGCTGTGGTACAATCAGTGCTCTCCATAAAATGGTGAACATATGGAAAGTATATGGGAGGGGCTAACAACTGTCCAGTTCTACAAATTTGCTTTGGCAACTAGAAGGTTTTCAACACAGTAGTATAATGAAAAAAAAAATTAGCACCAACTAAAAATGTTTTCTGCCTTCCCCTCTGGCGGAGTCACTGCTCGGTCACCAGTAGCCCAGATTCCCTGTACCCTGGAGAGGGACCTCTGGTCAGTACAGTGTACAGATCCTGTGGTATTTATAGGAAACATTGCCTCACTGGGAGCACACTGCCACTGTCCTGCTCAACCCATCAATCAAATATTGAACTTGAGGGCGCCTGGGTGGCTCAGTCTGTTAAGCATCTGACTTCAGCTCGGGTCATGATTCCGGGGTCCTGGGATCCAGACCCGCATGGGACTTCCTGCTTAGCGGGGAGCCTGCTTCTCCCTCTGTGCCCCCCCTCCCCCATTCGTGCTCTGTCTCTCTCTCTCTCAAGTAAATGAATAAAATCTTAAAAAAAAAAAAACCCAAAAACCAAGTATCAAACTTGAGGAAGCATGGGCTGGGCAAGCCAAGATGAAGGCCGTGGACACAAAGCAACACAAAATGGGCCTACACAAGAAAAAGAAATCCAGAAGTCCAACAAGCGAATCTCTTCTCGCTGAGATTAAGAACATCCCAGGCCTGGGTGGCACTGGCAAGAAGCTGCAGGCCAACCAGGCTCCGACTACTCCTGGATCCTTGGGTTTACTGACGTAGGTGGCTCAAATCCGGGCCCGCACGACAGAGAGAGGCCCACGAGGGTGACACGGAGGGGCCCCGCGCCTCCCGCCTGCCCGCCGCGGCCGGGTTCCGCGCCACGCGGCGTGCGCCTCGGCCCTGGTGGAGCCACCGCAGGGGAGGCATCTGGGCAGCGGCCGCAGCGTGCAGAGGTTCTCCAACTGAACCACTGCCTCACGCCATTCCCTGGTGGAAAGGCTCTTTGTGAGACCTCGACCGGGACACCCGAGAGGCCACGAGATGGCAGCAGAGGACACAGCCCAGGACAGAAACCCTGAACCATTTGCAAAAGCAGATCTTTCATTAGGGAGATATGGTCAGTTCCCTATAACCTTGTATTCAAGGCCAGAATAAATGACTGAATTTCAAAGAAATGAGGGCAAAATTCATCAACATGGAGAATTTCCCAACCACCACAGAATTCAGCAGCACATGAAGCCACATATGAATCGGAGATTTCTCCAGGGCTTAAAGCAAGGGATAGGGGTCAAGGCCTTGAAAAACTGACGTCAGCAGGAACCTTGTCACAGTCACTTCTTTCTGTGAACTTCCAATAGGCCGTAATTCAAGTATAATACGAGTGACTTCCACAGAGGCTGCCAAACCGATGAAGGGGCAGATAAGGGTGGTTGCTGGGAAGCCGTGCAGCAGAGCAGAATGCTTTCATGGAGCGTCCAGGAACTCGGGCAGTAGGCAGGGGCGGGGGCAGATAATGAAGATCACAGGACGTCTCAGACAACCTTCACTAGCAGCTGGGGGAGGATGATGCATAGTGAAGGGGCATCAGTAGCCCTGGGACTTAATCTCTGATCTTCTGACTGGTCATCTAATCATCTAATGCTCCTTCCATTATAAACCCCACCCCCAGCACCCAGTTGTTACAAGCCAAAATATCTCTAGACATTGCCAAATAACCCTTAGTGGGCAAAATACCCCTCCCTGAGAATCAGTGCCATAGAGAGATACCGATTAAAAAAAAGGTTAAGATCGTAATGTTAAACCTCTCCAAGACTCTTGAATTTCAAGAGAGGCCTCAAAGGCCTACAAGAGGTATTGCACACCCCAAACCTGAATTCCTATCATATGTTTGAATAGGAAGAGATTATAATTGAAGGACGACAGGCTGAATGTGGTCCATAGTTTAAGAAAAATTTGTTCTCAACATTCTAAAATCAGAAGAGTTCACATTTAAAAAGTCAGAATTTCTGAGGTCCCTGAGTGGCTCAGTCAGTTAGGTGTCTGCCTTCAGCTCAGATTATGGTCTCAGGGTCCTGGGACTGAGCCACATGGGACTCCCTGCTCGGTGGGGAAGTCTCTTTTCCCTCTCCCTCTGCCCCTCTCCACTCCCCCTCCCCCCTACCTCCCAGTTCATGCTGTCTCTCAAATGAATAAAATTTAAAAATAAATAATTAAAAAGTCAGAATTTCTGACTTGTCTAGGAAAATTGGAACTATGTCAATACCAGGCCCACAGTCCCACCTGGCAATAACTGGGTGGAGTTGAGTGGGGGTAAAGTCTTGAAGTAGTATGTGTGCGTTCTAGCTTCCCACAGTTCCCACCAGTCCCTGTTACATCATACCCAATCTGTTTCACTCATTTACACTACTCCTCATCTGTGTAGGCAATTTATTTTCAACTTCTGAAGTGGCCTTAGAGTTTCAAAGTGTTTTCCCATGTATGATTTTATTTTAGCCGGGTACTCCAGTAGAGAGGATAAATACTATGATTATAATCTCCATGTAAGCAAAATGTACTTGAGAGAGGTTGACTTGCCCAAACCTACACAACAAAACCAGAATCTGAATTTCCCAACTCCTAGTCCTATTATTTTTTAAGGAAAAGTTTCTTTTTTTTTTAAGACTTTATTTATTTGAGAGAGAGAACAAGCACATGAGCAGGGGGAGGGGCAGAGGGAGAGGGAGAAGCAGACTCCCCACTGAGCAGGGAGCCTGATTCAAGGCTCAATCCCAGGACCCGGGGATCATGACCTGGGCCAAAAGCATACCCTCAACCAACTGAGCCATCCAGGTGCCCCCGGAAAAGTTTCTATTAACAACTGCCTTTAGTGGTTCAGGGAAAACCGAAGAGGTAGATATGGGCATAACTGCTGGGAAAGATGAGTTCCAATTGCTAAGCTTTTCAAGAATCACCACAAATGATTAACATTTTTTTCTTTTAATATTTCTGCTTCCCTTCTTCTAGGCATTTGAAAAGATTGCCCTTCTAGCAGTCCTGAAGTTGGGGGTGGCTATATGGCTTGCTTTGGCCAATGAAAGCGCTCTGAGTTCTGTTGAGGCAGAAGCATGGAAGAGCTCACGAACAATTCATGCTTACTTCACACAGGAGTGGGGGGTGGGGACTCTAAGCCTCATGGGGACTTAGGTAGGATCTCAAAATGGTGGAGCTCCACCAGCTTGGGTTCCTGAATAACTTACAGTGAGCCGAGCCCACTGCCAGACTAGACATGTACTGTTGAGACCAACCTTTGTGGTTTAAAGCCATTAAGATTTGGGCATTGTTGGGGGGCCTGGCTAGCTTAGTAGGTAGAGCATGTGACTCTTAATCTCAGAGCTGTGGGTTCAATCCCCATGTGGGTCACAGAGCTTACTTAAGGGGAAAAAAAAAAAAAAAGATTTGGGCATTGTTACTAAAGCATAGCCTAACCTAACCTGACTGATAAGGTTCATTTGTAGGGTCACTGAACTCCAAGAACTAGAACGCAATTCTTAGATTTCTGATATCACTAAAAGCCGTTGATCCTATCTAGAAGACAGAGTGAACTGTTGATTTTTTTTTACTCCCATTTCCTTATCCACCACCATCTTCTTCTCACTTTGAAGAAAATTATTTTCCGAGTCTTGCACACAGAACCTCTGCATTGTTCCTCCGGCAGTTAGACTGGGAGAAGGGGGAGGCCCAGATCTTGTTTTCTCCATTTAAGAGTCTAATTCCACAACTGTCTCCACCCACTAGTACTCACACAACCTTGTCATAGGGCGACTATTACCACTCCCAAGGTGTCACAAACAGAAGCTCTGCCGCGGGCACCACTGCAATGTCAGGGCAAGGCAGCCAGGCTGCGCTCTTTCCTCACTGATGCCTGGGCTTGGCTAAGTCCGGAGAAGCAGCATTCTATAGGGAAAGAAGCCTTCTCAAGTGGGAACAAAAATGAGTGTGAGGCGCACACCCATCCCGGGCACTATGTGAATTTGGGGTGAGTTCTCTTAGTACTCCAACTGTGGTCAATTTCTAGTTTCTCTAGCGGCTAGTAAGCTGCCCGGCTGGTGCTACTGGGTCTCCCAGTTTTCCTGGGCTTTTCGCAAGCCCAGTCGAGCTTGTCATCTTTGCACACGTGCAAAGGTCATAAACAGTGGGGGTTGAGCCCAACCAGAGCTTCAGGACCAGACGGCAGCCGGGATCAAAGGTCGGCGAGGCAGCCGAGAGGCTGAGCCTGCGCAGTCCCGCTCCCGCCTGGAGAGAAAGGGTGGCGGCAACACGGGCTCGTTACACCGGCGTGCTCGCAAGAGGCGGGAAAGTCTTAGCTCGGGTCGCCGCGTTCCCTCCTCTTCCTGCCCCGTCCACCCGTCTGCCCAGCGAGCCTGTCGTCGTCCAGCACCTGGGCCCCGAGGGAGGGGGACGAGAAGGGCCCCGGGCTTCTGACTCATCATCTCCAACCCCTTTCTCGCGCGCGCTCCAAGTCTCAGGACTTTGGATTTGGGCTCTGTGGGAGGGGGCGCGCCGACAGCATTTGGGAAACCCAGCCCTGCCGAGGGCCAGCCCCCAGCCCCTGTCCGTCCCCGAAGCTGCCAGAGGGAGGCCCGTGGACCCACAGTCAGCTCTCAGTTGCCGTGGGTGGGGCGGCGGCGCCCCCGCGCAGGATAACCCGCCTGGCGCCTCCCCGCACGCGGGGCCAGTGGTCGCGTCCGAGGAAACTCTCGGCTAGGCCCCGACTTCCAGCGCCTCGCGTCACTCAGCAGATGCACAGCGCCCCCATCCCGGAGGGAAGGCTCTTTATTTCCCATCAGGCCACGGGGCAGCGGGGCATCCCGGGACTTGTAGTCTTCGCTAGAGTAGAAAGGAACCGGATCGAAGGGAGAAAAAAATAAAGCACCCGTGAATTGATTGCCGAGAATGGGCTTGTACGGGACCCCGGGCTTGGAGTGGATGGGCTTGTGAAAGGTGGAAAGAAGAGAAATAAGTGAGATGAGGCAGATGTGAAGCTGTATGGGGAGGCGATGGGTAGGGAGGGGAAGGATGGAAGGGAGGAAGGGGGTACAGCTGAAAGTTGGTTTAAGGATGTCCTGCAGGAGGGCAGCTTTCCAGGGCAATGAGGCGAGGGAAGACTCCGGTTCAGGTATAGCTTCCCCAGCGGGGAAGGGAAGAGCAAGGGGCCTAGTCTGGATGAAAACTGAAGGCGCTCCTCCGGACTTCATGTAGGTCTCGGAGGACTCCATCTAGCTTCTGAGTTCTGTGGAGTGGGGGCAGGACGGACGGTCTGGAGAACGCTCCTGCCGGGTTAGTGGAGCAGGACTTGTCTGCCTCCGCTTGTCCCCTCACTCATTTATTGCATTTGCTCTGCTAGCCACTGTGGGACCATTCTCCAAAGCAGCAACTTCCTCCAACTCCGAGAGACCCTAAAAGCCAGACAGTTGTGAGGGGAGCAAACTGTAGGGGTGAGAAAGGAGGAATCCCAGACAGAAACAACTTCCTCCTTTTCTTCCATTTTTTTTTGTTCCTATAGTTCTTCCGATATTTAGGCAGCTTCCTAATGCTCTCCTGCATTTTTAGTCTCAGCCATTTAGATACCCAGTTCCCTCTTACTCAACACTACGGAAGAAATGTCTAAAACCAGAAAACCAATCAGTTTCCGGCTACGACCCCTTCTCTCCCTCTGCCCCCACTAGCCCCATTATTTTCTCTTAAGTGCCAGTGACCACAATAGCCAGTAAAAAAATCAGCTGCTGGCTAACTGCTCCATATTTTCCTCCATGCCCTGAATACCTCCTCCAGCTCCTGGTAGTGCAGACTCTGGCTCCTGCAGCATCCTGGCTTCCTCTGGCTCAGCAGGAATAGCGAGTATGTGGAGACCAGCACTCCCCCTAGGGTGAAGGCCTCAGTGCTGAGCTCCACCACCAGCAAGCCAGCCAGCTGCGGGTAGACAGGGCTGAGGATGCTACAGGGAACCTGTGTGCCCCTGCCCCTTTCCCTCTTCATCTCCTCATCCTCCCACCTTCTCCTTTATTCACCCATACCTGGGAGGGGGCAGCTGGGGCAGGCCCCAAGGCTGTCTTCATCACCTCGACCACCACCACGATAAAGCCCAAGATCAGACTGAAGATGTTGAGTATCATCATGGCCTGCACCTGCCAGTGAGCCAGTTCAGCCCTGCCCAGCCTAGGGGACTCATTGCCAGCCTAGCCCCAAAACAAAACTCAGCTCCTATTCCTCCACCTCCAAACAGGGCCATGAGCCCTCTAATTTCTTGCTTTACCTCCTCAGTTTTTGAGTCCAGTCAGGGTCAGAGAGCTGGAAGGATTAGTTAACATTTAGTCACTTCCTGGGCTGAGTGGTTTGCGTGCGTGGACGTGTGTGCATGCATGTGTGTGTGGGGGGCGGGTGTGGGAGAACAGTGCTGCATTCTCTTCCCCTCTTACCTTCCAGAGGCGGGGTGCTCTGCGCAGCTCAAGGGTGACAATCCCAGTGAGGAGACCCTGAATGGTGAGAAAGGCAAGTGTTGAGCTCTGGCCCCATTAAGGAGGGGCCTCCAGGACCTTCCTTCCACCCTTCCTTGCAGTGGGTCTTACCAATGCTCCAGGCCCAAGTGGCAGTGCTGTGGCCATGTGACAAGCAGAGTTCAGGCAGGCAACGGAGACAGCAAAGGGCACCATAGCCACTGCCAGCCACAGCTGGCTCACCTGGAGGCCGGACACAGGGTAGTTGAAGGGGATACAGAGATCAGCAAGTGGGAGGAATGCACGTTACGTTGGCGGAAAGTAGTCAACCAAGGACAAGTGAAGGAATGGGATATTATATTTCATTTTTCTGCCTCATGTCCAAGTTTGGTTACTTACCTATGTGTTTTCCCCACACGATGGAAGCTAATTGGGGATTAAGTGTCTTGCTTCATTATTCTATGCTTTTTCCACCCTCCTCCCACTCAGAGGCTAGTACAGTTTCAGGCACAGGGTGGGTGCTCCCTAAACACGGATAGAATCGAATTGGGGTGCAATTGGACATGCTGAAGTTTGGGGTGGGGCAGCCTGGCCTCACTGCCAGCACCAAGAGGTGCCCACTCTGCCTGTGCCTTGCCCAGTGCTGTAGCTTTTCCAGACGAAGCCTGGGTCTCTCCTGCTCCCACTGAGCACCTTTCTCCTCCATGGCTCCCTTGATCACTGGAGTTCAGTGTTTCCTAGGCTGGGAGAAATGCATTATGGCACCTATCAGGAGATAGGACATGCAGAAACATCTCTTTCAGCTGTCCCTTTGCCCACTTCCAAAATCTGGGGAGTTGAGGCTCAGGGCCTCAGACCTACCTAGTCTGAAGGTGCTACTCCAAAGGGTTGGGACCCAGCCGAGCCTGGAGCTCCTGGCAGGGTCCAGTAGCTCAGAGCAGACGACGACAAACTTGTTTTGGCAGAGACGGGCTGTCAGGGCCGGGTGTGGTGGGGCAAAGGTCCCCATGAGAGCCTAAGGATCCAGGGAGTGGCCATGGGCAGATACCAGCCTCAGTTCATTCCACAAGACCGCCCAGCCCTGCCTTGCTCTGTCCCTCTTTCCCGTTGCCGCCCTCTCTGCCCATCCAACGTCCTCTTCTGATTGCTCACCTCATCCCAATGAACACTACCACCCTGGGGTCCCAGTTTCCCCCCATTTCCATCTAATCTTTCTCCTTTTTTTTGCTTCCACCTCAGATTACCTGCTGTTCCCTAGGGAAATCCCATGTTATTGTCTGGATTGGTCCCCTGTCATTACCACTTGAAGTGTTGTCTCAAGACCAGGCAAGGTTTAATTCCCCTGGCTTCCTGTCTCTCACTTTCTGGACAGTTTCTCCTCTCTTCTTCCTTTCTTGAAGGATTTACTCTGGATTGGACATGAAGTAGATGGGGATCCCTATTTATAGTGGGGATTTTTTAAAGTTATGGTGTTAACTTGCAGCGAGATATGTATAGAAAATAGTCCCCAAATGGTCAGTCTTGGGAAGGACACTACCGCACCAGAGGATATTTTTGAGAGGTACAGGTTGCCTTGCAGTCAGGCTGACCTGGACTAGAATCTCAGTTCTGTCACTTTCCCACCTGTGTGACCTTGGATACATTATTCTACCTATTTGAACCTCAGTTTGTTCAAACTGAGTGATAAAAAGAGGGCTAATAATATGACTCACGCTGGGCACTTAATAACCATTGGTGGGGCAGTGAGGTCACACTGATGTGCCTGATGCCCATATACTGCAGGCTTATTCAGAAGTAAGCTGGGGACATCTGTTTCTACAGTAAGAAGCAGAACCAGCTGGGCCCGAATATATACTCTCTGGATCAAAAATAGGAAAGGTGCAGAGCCCGAGATCTGGAGAAAACCAGACCTATGTTCAAATCCCAGATCTACCGGGGTGACCTAGGGCAAGTTACTTAATCTCTCTGTTTCCTTATCTATAAAGGGAAGTTAATAATACTGATCTCAATCCAGTACTCAAGGGGTTGCCTTGAGTATTAAAAGAGAAAATGCAATGAACTAGCTCAGCCGGGTACCTAGCACTTAAGTGCTCAATAATTGTTAGTGACTATTATCATTATTATTACTGAAGGTATTAGAAGACAGAGCCGGAAGACTTCTGGGAGTTAGTACTGACAGGCAGGGTCCTGGGAGGCAAGTGGTCCTTTGTAAGACCCTTCTGTCCTGCTTCGTGCTGGGCCAACACTCATTGGAGCACTGTGTCCACTCTTCTTTCCTGGGGAGTGGGAATCACATTTAAAGGGATCTGGAGAAGTTGTGTGTCTACTCCTGCCTCAGTCCCCGTGTGCATTAATTTTATTTGGTGGCAGTGGCCTGGCAGAATGTGAAATGTTCGGCTTGCTCTGAGGATCCCTGAGCTGGTAGGCCAGTGGAAAGAGACTCTAGCTTCATTTTCCTTACCTGTAAATGCAGACTGATTATATTTCAGAATGTTATTGCAAGGATTCTATCCTATTAAATATGTGAACAGGCATTCTGTCAATATTGATTAAATCTGAGTATACTACTTACAAATTTGTAGCCCCTGTCTAGATTACAATCTGCTTATGGGAGGGTACTACAAGCCCCTCATCTGCTCATCCCCCACAGTGCTAAGCATAGTGCCTGGTACTCGGTAAGCAATTAGGAAATATTTGTTGTATTGAAGAGCCATTAAAGTGACTTAGGGAATGGAAAAGAGGATTCGAGAGGAAGGAGTAGGATTGGTTTATCAAGAACAGAAAGGACCGAAGAGTAACTTTAATAATGTTTCTTATACGGCAGACATTAACTATCTCTATTATCGCCCCTCCTCCTCCTCCCCAAAAAGAGAGACAGAAATTGTAAGGGAGAGGCTTTGAGATAAAACCCCAGGAAGAACTTCCCGAGTCTGTGCATGTTGGGGCAGAAAGAGCGGCAGAGCCAACTCCTTCCCTGGTATGTCCGGGTTTAGGGTGGGAGGGGCAGTCCGGCTTGGAGGCTGGGGGAAGGACGAGATGACCTTTCAAAATCTCTTCCAGTCTCCTGTTGGAATCGTCTGTGCGTCCCACCCCCGCTCACTCCCTCCCTCCCTCCGACAGCGCCCCCCGTCTCCAAACTGCCCGTACCCCGCCCCTGGCGGCCGCCTCTCGCGGCTCCCGGGGTCCCCAGCTCCCTGTCCCCGGAGCCAGAGCCCCGCTCCCGCTCCCGCGCGGCTCCCAGCCCCGCCGCGCCGCCCCCCGCATGCTAATGGCCGGGCCGCCTCCCGCCGCACACAATGCGGGCCAGGGCCGGGGGCGGGGGACCGGGGAGGGGGCGGGGGCCGGGCCGGGGGCGGGGGGGCCGGGGCCCGGCGCATCTCCCCCGGCCCCACGTAACGCTGACGCCCGCGCCGCCGGCCCGCCGCCCGCCGCCGCCGCCGCCGCCGCCCGCTCCGCCGCCGCCCGCCCGGGGCTCGTGAGTAGCCGCTCCCCCCACTCCCGGCCCCCCCCCTCCGCCACCCGGCCCCCGCCCCCGGCCCCCTCCCCCCCACCCGGAGGGGGGGCCCGCTCCGCGCGCCCGGCTCGGAGCAGGTGCAGGGGGCGGGGGCGGGGGAGGGGCGCCGGCTCGGCCCCAAGCAAACTTCGCCCAGAGCTCCCGGGGGGGGCGGGGGGGGGGCGGCGGCCTCGGGAGCCGAGAGAGCTGGGGGGCCTCGAGGGAGGGGGGGCCAGGTGGGGGAGCCGGGAAAGCGGACACCAAAGGGGAAAGGCCAGCGGGTGGGGGGGGCGCGGACGTCTTTGTAGGGGCCCGAAGGCAGGGCGCGAGGGGCCTGGGGGTGCAGGGCGGCCGAGCCGGGAGCCAGAGTGGATGAGCGCCCCCCGGCTCAGGTAGGGCTGATAGAAGAGGGGGAAGGGACCCAAACTCTCCCGGAGCGGGGGTGGGGGAGGGGAGAGGATGGGGGGTGCTTCCCTCTCTGCGTCCCAAACAAAGTGTCACAAAGAGCTCGGCCGGCGGCAGCGGCGGAGGCGGCTGCAACTCAGCTTTTGTTCTCCCGGCCGGGGTAGCTGAGCCCTGGCCTCCCAATCTCCCAACCCTGCCCCCCATCATCCTTCTAGCTTATCTTCCCCGGGAAGGGACTAGGGTGCTGCTGGAAGAATCTCTTGTGCAGGATCACAGGTCCTGCCCTACTTGCCAACCTACTTCTGGGAGGGAGATTTTCCCAGAGGCTCTCCTGCCCACCCCCCACCCCCTAATCTGAGGACTGAGGCTCATATGGGTGCTAAGACTCTGACCTTTCTAGGGTCAGCTCCAGTTAAGGGGACTTAAGGCTGGTGCCGTGCCCCCTCCCCCAAATCAAGGTCCTCTAGAACTTTCAGAAGAGGGGTCAAGTTGGGACATGCCTGTGGAATAAGATCCACCATGGTGGCGTGGCAATAGGTCAGCAGGTGTACCTTCCTCTTGTCTCCTGCTGCACATTTGGAGTCAGTGACTGAGGTGCCGTGCCCCCACATCGGGACAGTGAGGATGGAGGCAAGGAGGCTTTACCAAGAACTCAGTGTAAAAGATGGGCATGCTGTGATGTGGGGTCAGTTTAGAGGAACTCCCTGAGCAGTGAGGTTCAGAGGGCCATGGAGAGGAGACCATAAAAGTGAGCTACTGGCATTTGCTTGTGATAAAACTGGTCTTGACTCTAGACCACCCGAGAAGCCCCTTCTTTCTTACCTCATCTTGTGCAGCGTTAATCATAATTGGTAGCCGACTTCGGAGGTGTGGGATTCTCAACAGAGGGAAGAACATCAAGTATTAGAAATGACCAGTGACAGAGGCTTAGCCACAGCTATACCTCAGAACTCCTGAATCCTTGCCCCTTACACTTTGACCCTAAAAACTTTTGAACCACAGGTTTGAGGGACAATCTTTGAGGTCCTTCAGGCAGCAGATGCTTCTGTGTATTTGTCCTTGTTTCTAAGTCTTCTCACCAACCCTTCCAGCCCTCCCTAACGCAGTAAGATTTGATGGTCCACATCCCCTTCCCCACCAGCTTTTCTAGCACATAAAAATAATTGGCCTGTTGCTTTGGAACGATTTCCGATCCCTATCCCTGGCTCTGTATCCCTATAGGACCCAAAGAAGGACCAGATAACCCCCGATTCCCGGTGGGAGTGGAAAGTAGGTCATTACTACTGTCTGGCCAAGTCTCGTGGATGGTGTTTAGGGCCTAACTCTAGAAAACTCTGTGATTATTGCCCACAGGCAATACATGCATGCTGTGGGGTCCGAGCCAGTTCATAGATCTTGGACCCTGCCGGTGCTCTCTCCTATTGAAAACAAAACAGAACACTTCATGGGATTGGGTGCCTGGGGCCTCCTTTGGTGTGGAGATGATTCAGGAGGTCTTGACTGGGCCTGGGAAGGTGTCTGGGAAGGGTTTTGTTGATTTGAGGCTACCCTCTAGGGAAACTTTCCCTGCTTGGGAATTCAGCTTCAATTTAAGCCTCGTTGTATATCACTTTTTTCCATCCTGGAAAATGCTATGTGCAAAGTAGTTCTTTTGTTTTTGTTTTGTTTTGGCGGAGGAAGCTTTGCCCTGTTCCTACTCTACTAGCTTCATATGGGAGGTCAGCCTCCCGTGAGGTATTTTGCTTGCTGTCCTACAGGCAGTTTTAGGGGCCCTAGAATCTTCTCAGAATCAGAATATGTGCCCATAGGTTAGTCAGCTATGACCATGCAGTATTCCCAGCCTCCCCCCTCCTCCCCCACCATCTGCTTCCTCTGAATATACCAGATTGGCTGTACACCAGGATGTTCCGGGAATCCCCAGGAGAGCAACAGAATGTGATGGACCCAAATACGATGCCTCAGTAACTCATTCCAGGATGTACAAACTGTAACTGTCAGGACACTCCTTATAGCTAATTAAAATTCTTCTAGTTACATCTATTTTCTATTACATTTATCTATTTTCAGTGACATCTAAAAGGCCAAAATAATCCCTCTGGTACCACAGTTCTCCCCCTCCCCCCCATGGTTCCCAGATAGGAATTTAAAAAAATCCTCCAGCTTTTCTCAGTGCTTTATCTGTGGTGCTAAAATGGCAAATGTGGCCCCTCTAGGACTTCTAGCTCTTTCTATGGTACCGAGGTGGCCAAAGTGGCTCCTCTGGTAGCCCACTGCACTCTCCATGGTACTGAAGGGATGACCATTTGTTTTTAACATCTCTCTGGGGTCCAGAAGAGTCCTGTGACTCAGAACCACAAATTTTCGAGCTGGAAGGGACCATCAATATAAATTAGTCCAACCTCCTTATTTTACAGATGAGTAAACTGGGAGGTTAAGTGATTTACTGAAGGTTGCTGGGCTATTAATAGACTGGGCCCACAATAGCCTTGCACTCCTTAGTCCTACTCTTTAATTCACCTTTCATGACACTACTCACGGAGTCTAGCTGGGCTCTTGGTCTCAGGAAAGGGGTTTGTTTGGAGGATCCAGAAGATGACAATGGATGCCCTAATTTGGAGCTACAGAAATACAAATATTAAACGTGGTGGTGGAGGTTGTTTAGTGACCCTTGGATGAGGACACTTTGTCAATCAACCAACCTCCTGTTAATAAAACTCCCTTAACCCAGATTTCACATGTAACAGGTACCTGCCCCTTCATGGAGTCTTACCACATTCACATTCATTAAATGTCAAAAATTAAAGAAGCCTTGGACCTCCAGAGCCTTTTCTCTTCCCTGATAAGCAGGGCTGACTCCTGGCACAGTTCTATTCTGTTAAAGATCCTTAAGCAAAGTAATGCTTGAGTCCTTTTCTTTCTCAGTAACCCATTTCAGTTTCACAATGCCTATTGTAAGGAAGTTCTTTATATCTCAAATATTCTTTCTATCTCAGGCAAAAAAATAGGTTAGGCCCACATTCATCTAGTGTCGACCAGATACAATTCTATATGTAAGCTAGGCTGGCTGACTTTTCCTCGGGCTCCCCAGGCCTATTTTCATGAATGTTAATTCTGGGGTTGCTTCTAAGTCCTAATGCTCACCTCTGCAGCTTAGAATCAGGAGAGCCCCCCCACCCCATCTTCTTCTCAGTGTTCTTCTCCTTCCTCAGAACTGGAGCTCTGCACATCCCAGGCCCAGGGAATTTCAGCCTGGAGAATTTTAACCCTTTCCTGCTCAGAGCATGTGCTGAGCCCCTATCTGTGCAGATGGCCCAGCCCCGCCCCCCGTCCCTCACTCCAGCCTCTTGAGCTCAGAGCCAGTGTAATCCTCCTCTTGTGTGAGGGAGCCTCTCCCCTGCAGAGAGGAGGAAAGCCTGCCTCGGAACAGCCCTGGACAAAGGGGCTGAGATGCCCCATCAAACTGCAGGCTCCAAGGTTTGAAACACGGGGATGAATCCTATCTGGTATTTGCAGTTTTTAACCCCTTCCCCAGGCCAGGAGCGCCCCTTAACTTCCACTCCTCCCCCAACTCTCTCTTCATTCCCTCTCCCTCTGGCTCTCTCCCCCTTCATGCCCCTCCCCCTCTGTCTGTCTCCAGACTCTCTGCTGCTGGGAGGTGTTTCTCTCCCATGCATGAATGAGTCTCTGTAATGAATGGAAATGAATGGATCAGGAATCCAGGCGGAGGGAGGGAGAACGAGGGGGAAGAGACAGAAAGACAGGATAAGGGCAGAAGGAAGGACTGTGGAGTGTGGAAGGATGTTTGGCTGGCGGGTCAGTTAGGGGTCTGAGAGCAACTGGTCTCACTTGGATAACTGGGGAGCATGGCAGGCCCACCCTGTTTGCTCATTAAGCTGCACAGCCTAACTTAAATGAGAGAGGGGTATACTGTGATGGTTTCTACCACCAGGGGGTGGTGGTGGTGGTGGTGATGATGATATTGGTGGTGGTGATGGTAGTGGTGGTTTTGGGCTAGGCATTTAAAATGAATAATTTGGGGGAAGGCATCTGGGCTATCAGGGAGCCTGTGGGGTGGGCAAATCAAGGAGTACAAATTTTGAAGACGGCAGCCCCCTCCTGTCTCAGGGTGCAAGGAAGGGTAATGAAGGGATAGGTTGCCGGAGTAGGGGCTGCTAAGAGTATGGGGTTGGGGGTGCCTCTTTCCATTGCTGAAAACCAGGGCTCATCTTTCCCTCAAAACCTGTCTCTCTTGCTTTAGCTCTTCAGCACCTGTTGCCTTCACTAGCAGCTTTTCCTCCTTCTCTTCCCTGCACTCCCCAGAACCAAAGAATGTGAAGGGGGTCCATGGAGGTGAGTGAAGAAGCCCTGGCCTGAACCAGCAAGTACTTACAATTATACTCCTTCCCCTCCCTACCTCTCTTAGAAGTTATGTCTGTGGCCCCAACAGCTCAATTCCCATTCATATCCCACTGCCCCCAAGGTGAGTGGGAAGGGCACTCGGTGTTCCTGATCCAGGCCCCAACCCACCCTCCCTCGAGTTCTTCTGGCCTTCCACGCCCTTGCTTTCCCCCACAGCTGTCCCTTCGCCACCCCTTGCTCTACTCAGGTCTTTCTCCACAGGGCTCACGTCCCCGCGCCCCGGGCGGCCACTTAGCGCCCTCGCCGCCCGCCTTCGACGGCGAACTGGATCTGCAGCGCTACTCCAACGGGCCAGGCGTGAGCGCCGGGTCTCCAGGGATGGGAGCGGTGGGCTGGTCCGAGAGTCGTGCAGGCGAAAGGCGCTTCCCCTGCCCTGTATGCGGGAAGCGCTTCCGCTTCAACTCTATCCTGGCTTTGCATCTGCGGGCGCACCCAGGCGCCCAGGCCTTCCAGTGCCCGCACTGCGGCCACCGTGCAGCGCAGCGTGCCCTGCTACGCTCGCATCTGCGCACGCACCAGCCCGAGCGCCCGCGTAGCCCCGCCGCACGCCTGTTGCTGGAGTTGGAGGAGCGCGCGCTACTGCGCGAGGCCCGGCTGGGGAGAGCCCGAAGCTCAGGGGGCATGCAGTCCAGCCCTGCTACTGAGGGCCTGGCGCGGTCCCAGGCTCCTTCGTCGTCCGCCTTCCGTTGCCCCTTCTGCAAAGGCAAGTTTCGCACCGCGGCGGAGCGCGAACGCCACCTGCACATCCTGCACAGGCCCTGGAAGTGCGGCCTGTGCAGTTTTGGCTCCAGCCAGGAGGAGGAGCTGCTGCATCACAGCCTGACGGCCCACGGAGCTCCTGAGCGCCCCCTGGCGGCCAGCTCGGCTGCACCCCAGCCTCAGCCTCCACCCCAACCTGAACCCAGATCAGTCCCAGAGTCTGAGCCGGAGCCTGAACGTGAGGCAGCCCCCGCCCCCGCTCCTGCCGCTCCCGAGGAGCCCCCCGCGCCCCCGGAGTTCCGCTGTCAAGTGTGTGGCCAGAGCTTTACGCAGTCCTGGTTTCTGAAGGGCCACATGCGCAAGCACAAGGCCTCCTTCGATCATGCGTGTCCCGTGTGTGGCCGCTGCTTCAAGGAGCCCTGGTTCCTTAAGAACCACATGAAGGTGCACGCCAGCAAGCTGGGTCCGCTGCGTGCCCCGGGGCCTGGTTCCGGGGCCGCCCGGGCCCCCCAGCCTCCTGACCTGGGCCTGCTGGCCTATGAGCCGCTGGGCCCCGCGCTCCTCTTGGCCCCGGCGCCCACTCCCGCCGAGCGCCGTGAGCCTCCGAGCCTCCTGGGCTACCTGAGCCTGCGAGCTGGCGAGGCCCGGCCCAATGGTGAGGGCGCCGAGCCTGGGGCTGGCCGCAGCTTCGGAAGCTTCCGCCCACTGCCCTCTGCTCTCCCGGCCCGGGCTCGCCGGCATCGCGCCGAAGAGCCGGAGGAGGAAGAGGAGGTGGTGGAGGCGGAGGAGGAGACCTGGGCCCGCAGCAGGGCGTTGGGCCCTCTGGCTTCACTGCACCCGCGCCCAGGCGAGGGGCCAGGGCACTCTGCGCCTGCTGCGGGGACCCCAGCAAGGTCCACCGCCACGCAGGGTATGTAAGGGGTCTTTTCCCTCCAAAAGGTTTCCACATCCTGGGCCCATCTGATGCCACCAGTGCCCTCCTGTCCCGTCCTCTTTAAAAAGGACCTATCTCTTAATTCTCGATTTTTTTTTTTTCCCACTCCGGGAGGCCACTTTTCAAGGGCACAGCACAACTCACAACAAATCCAACCCCTCAGGTTCCCTCAAACACACTGTTTCCTTCTGGGGCCCTGAGGGGAAGCAATCCTAAGGGGTGGGTGCGCATGGCCCTGATAGGGTTAGTGCAAAGGGCCTTTCTGACTTCCCTTAACGTGTGTGTTGCAGAAGAGAATGGGCTGTTGGTTGGAGGGACCCGGCCTGAAGGGGGCCGGGGAGCCACAGGAAAGGATTGCCCCTTCTGTGGAAAATCTTTCCGCTCTGCGCATCACCTTAAAGTGCACCTGCGAGTGCACACAGGTGAGGGGGGCAGCCTCTGGGGTGGGGAGGGACCTGGAGGGCCGGAAGAGACATGAGAGAGCTACCGGAAACGCAGCCTTCAGATTGGCTAGTTGAGATGGTTGGGGGAATGCTGCTCTGTTAAATGAGACGGGGTGGGGGTGGCAGTGTGTTTTTCTGGTCCAGAGGCGCTTGTACAGAGAGCGAAATGCGGGTGGGGGCGGGCGGTGATCGTGCCTCTGTGACCCTGTCGCACCCCTTTCTCCAGGCGAGCGCCCCTACAAGTGTCCGCACTGCGACTACGCGGGCACCCAATCCGGCTCGCTCAAGTATCACCTGCAGCGCCACCACCGAGAGCAGAGGAGCGGGGCGGGCCCCGGACCACCCCCGGAGCCGCCGCCCCCTTCCCAGCGGGGTTCGGCACAGCAGGCACAGCAGTCGGGAGCCAAGCCGGCTCTGCAGCCTGCGACCTGGGTGGAGGGCGCGGCGAACCCCCGGCCTCCTTCGAGCGCGGCGCCGGGGTCCCGTCGGAAGCCCGCCAGTCCCGGGAGGACCCTGCGCAACGGGCGAGGCGGTGAGGCCGAACCCCTGGACCTGTCCCTGCGGGCGGGGCCGGGAGGCGAGGCTGGGCCGGGGGGTGCCCTCCACCGATGCCTCTTCTGCCCCTTCGCCACTGGAGCCCCGGAGCTCATGGCCTTGCACCTGCAAGTGCACCACAGCCGCAGGGCTCGGGGCCGCAGGCCGCCCCAGGCCGACGCGTCCCCGCCCTACGCCCCTGCACAATCGGGAGAGACCCCTCCCAGTCCTCCGCAGGAAGGGGAGGAGGGCCCCGGGCTGTCGAGATCGGGAGAGGCGGGGCTGGGGGGACAAGAACGGTAGGGAGCCCTCTTAGGGGCGGTTAGCTTAGTGAGCTCACCCCGCGGGAGCGGGGGAGCGCTAGAGGTAGTTGGGTAGAGCAGCCAGCAGGGGGCAGCGTGGGACCCATATCCCAGCCCCAGGCGGACCAGAGGTGGAGGGGGTGGAGGGCGTGGCGGGCGTAGGAGGGTGGGCGGGCGCTACCCACCCAGCCCAGGGGAGAGTCACAGTGCCTTAGAAGTGGCAGGGGTGAGGATCAAAGAACGGGGTCCCAGGGCTGGCAGAGGGTTGTGTCCCTGTTGAGGAGCCGCTCTGCCAGTGTTTGCTGGTCCATAGGCGTGAGAGTTTATTTTTGTACAATGGGTGGGGGTGGGGGGCACTGTACCCTTCTAGCCCCTTCAGGGGCCCTGTAGACGTCGCTATTTTTGGTACGATTCCTGTCATCCCTGTCGCAGAGTTGTGTCCCCAATAAACAGGTGTCTTGAGGCACAGGGCGCTGTGTCTGTCTGCCTATGTCCTGTCCTCCTTGGAGGTTTTGTCGGAAATACTTCTTCAGGCGCTTAGTGATCACCCAAAGAGCTTAAGAAGGAACAAGAAATCTTGGGCTTTACCCCCAGACTTCGGCTTCAGTAGCTCTGGGGGTGGGGCCCAGGAATTAGCATTTAGCCAGCAGCCTAGGGGACTCTCACGCACTGTGGACGTCATTCTGAGAACTGCTAGACTGTGCTGGATCCCAGCTTGAGGGTGACCACCTCAGCCTCAAGAGGTGGGTGCAGCGGGAGAGGAGGAACTTCACAGAGTGCATTGAGCCTCCAAGAGCCACTGTGGAAGAGGCACATTCTCTTGCACCCAGGCTCAGTTTGGGGCCAGGAAGGGGTACTGGGTACCTCGAAGCCTTGGTGTTTTTTTTTTTTTTCTGTGTTCCAGTTAATGGTTGGGTGAGGGGAAGTGTTCAAGGTAGCAGTGTCACCTCAACCCAGAGGTCTGCTCTAGCTCTTCCGACACAAAGTGTGAGTAAATACATTTAATATAACAATAGTATTATAACAACAGTAATTACACGTATAAAGTTTGCTGTTCCCCACCCCCCCGCAAATGGTTTGCATAGCTCCATTTCCTATGACACCCCGGAGTGGAGTCACCAGAACTACAGCTGACCTGGCAGAGATGAGTCTTCTCAGGGAGAGTCCGGGTGGCACCGGACGAACGGGAGGACTCAGGCTGTTGGCGGAGGGCTGACACGGAGCAGTGTCCTGGGAGTATGCAGTGGCCCGGGATGGGGAAGGACTGGATGAGGGGTCATTTCTCCACCTCCAGGGTACGAAGGCAAGCAAGTGTGGCCACTTTGGTTCCTGTAGGAAGGCACCTGGCTGGAGAGAGCTAGGGACAGCAGCAGGGAAAGGAAACACGCTGGTCCTGCGACCTCCTCTCTGTCCAGGAAGCAGAGGGAAGGAATTCAGTGCTCTTCCAGTCTTCTGCTATGTCCCACTGCCATCCCTGCCCAAAATGTGCCGACAGGAGGGACTGCAGCCAAGTTCTCCATCTTCTCTAGAAGCCAGGAGAGAAGAGGGAGATGGGTCGGGAGAGGGAGGAAGCTGACTTGCAAGCAGCTGGGGGAAGGAAGGCAGTTGATGCAAGAAGTTAGGAGTGTTGGATATAGTGGAGAGGGGGTACTGACTCACCCAGGTCACAGAGGAGTGGTGGGGTCACTCAGGGCTCGGGCATGACTCTGCAAGGAGATGAACTGCAGTGAACTTAAAGGGCAAGAAAATGTCCTCGTTCCTATATCTGCCCCCCCCCCAAGCCTGCCAACTCACCTCTCTCCTCCTCCCCCAAATTCCTCAATTTGGCTGATTTAATCCAAGTCCAGATGTTGTTGGCATTCCCCCCTTTCCATCCACTCCTGCACTGTGTTCCTTATTAAAGACTCCTTTTCACTTCTGACCTTGCTGCCTCTCAGTCAGCTCTAGGGGGAGAGGAGAAAGGCAGACTGGACAATATATCCAATCTGTGGTCTTGCTGGGAGCACAGGCTCATTGGTTCTCCCTGCCCCCATGGGTTGGATGAGAATAGCCCACTCAGAAGGTGGCTGAAGAGATCACCCCACTGCCAGCCCTAGTATAAGGACTTACCTGCCGGGACAGCCCTAAGATCCCTCCACTGGCCAGAGTGGGAGTGCTGCTCCCAGGGTGGGGGGGTTGCAGGCTGGGGCTGTTTCTTGGTCCTGGGGACACATCTCCAGAAGAGTCAAGTGTTTCTGGGGCTGGAGGGGAAGCTAGGGTGAGAGCAGGGTATAGAACCCCTCTAGATTACCTTAAGCAACCAAGCTGCTCCATCAGGGAAGAAAAAGCTCCATAGCAACAGGAAGCTGTGAGTCACCATAGCAACCCAGTTGCAAGAGAGCCCCCTACCAAGAGGCAGGAAATTGTCAGCAGCATCATTAGAGCAAACCAGGGAAGAAGCGACAGGAAACTATAAGGATTGCCGTGGTGAACCAGGAGGGTACAACAGGAAGCTGAGCAGTTTCCATAGAAACCCAAGGAGAGCTAGAGAGAGAGGTACAGAGGAAGTGCTTCTTAGCAACAGGCTGCTGTAAGCATTATCCTAGCAACCAGACGGATGGCTCTTTTAGCAATGGGGAAGCTGTACATAGTTGTCATGGCAACTGGGCTACTTGGCTAGAAAAAGGAATTGCTTAGCAGCAAGCAGCCTGAACATCACCACGATGACCCAGCTGTTGGGAGCCACCCCTTGAGAGGTGCCTCACCCAGGGAAATTTGCTTGACGTCCAGATCCCAGGCCTCCTCCTCGACGCGGGCAGGCAGGGAGCAGGCTCCCGGTGAGAGGCCGGGAAGGGAAGGGCCGGCATGCTCAAAGGATGACACGGCCACAGAAGCCCGGGTGCGGGCGGCTGCAGAGAGGGGGGCGGGGTGGGGTGGGGTGCTGGTGTGGGAAAGCCCTCCTGGCTCTCTGAAATGACCCTCAGTCTCGCAGAGGGCCTCCCAGTCAGTCCCACAATTTTGGGGAAGACATGTCCACTCATTACCCTTCCTCACTTTTCCACCATGCCTCCCCACTATGCCCTCACTATCAAGGTCTTGTCTTCTGGGGGCCACCCCCCCAGCACTGTGGCCCTCACCTCTTCCAGTGAGCAAGGCACTCAGTGTCCGCTCCCCAAGGGCTTTGATGTCCAGGAAGGGTTTATTCCCAATGCCCATGGAGACCATCTGCTGCACTCGGAGCTCTAGGGAACAGAGACCCTGTTACCAACCTCCTTCAGCCCCCCCTTTGCTCCAAGCACTATCATGGTGGACTCTTCTGCTCCTTGCCATTTCTCATTCATCTGGTATCTCCTGTTACTCTTGCTGCCAACTGTCACAACTTGGATGGTGATGGTGGGCCTCGACTACCTCCTCAGACAGCTGTCTCTTGTCTCCTACCTGTTGCATCCTGCCCATTTGGTATCCCAGCCACCTAACTTCTAATACTCACCTTCTGCCCTTTATCTTGGGCATTAAGAGCAAAGCCCTCATTTTTACACACCTTTATAGTTTATCAAGTGCTTCGATAGAAAACCACCTTATTTCATCATCCCTATCACACGAAGCTGTCACTTTCCTTTTTTCAGATGAGTGGAATGGGGTTCAGAGAATTAAAAACAAAAACCCATCCCCCCAAAAAATCCCAGAACAAAACACACAGAAACACTAGTTCAGGTCACACAGCAAGTAAATTCTGGAACCCGGGTCCAGTGAGCACTCCCTCACCCTCTTTTGCCCTGCCATTTGCTCTTGCTTTTCTGAAATGGGTAGCTTCCCCTTTCCTTTTGGTATACCTTAGACTAATTTCTATGCCAGCAATCTCTCTCAGTCAGATCCGGAATCATCTCCTAAGTCATTCCTTCTCCATTCCACACCCTGTTTTCCCAAATGGTCTCCACACGCTCCGACTAACCTCCTCCAGTAACCTGGACCTCAAGCCCACCCCCCTCCCCCGGCTCTGCCTGGTACCCTTGTTGTGAGCCGCCTGTCTCCACAGCAGCTGGGCAATAGAACTGGTCCACTTGAGCTTGATCTCTGGCGAGGCTGCCTGCAGTGTGTACGCTTCTCGAGTACGCCGCCGCCGGAACCACAGCTCAAAGCAGAGTCCACTGTCCCCGATGTTTTCTGTTAGCCCCATGTCAGCAGTCTGAGAAAGAGCGGAGGAGAGTGGGTGAAGACAGAGTGAGGCCTGGCTAGATGGTACCACATGGAAAAGCACTACACTTAGCTTGGCATCTGGTAGATGTTCAGTAAATGTTTGCTCAACACCTACCATATGCCAAGTGTTCTACATTTAGTCTTCATAACAACCATAATTTACAGAAGGGGAATGCCCAGAGACACGAAGCAACTTGCCCAGGGGCTTATCATAGCTTAGTAGAGAGAGAGGGTTCAAACCCATGTCTACATTATTCCAAACCTAGGCTTTTTTCTCTATACTCCCCGTCCCCCACCTCCCCCCATAGCTGGAACGAATGTAGGGAGACAAAGTTTAGAAACCCTTGCGGGGGGCGGGGGGCGGCGCCTGGGTGGCTCAGTCGTTAGGCGTCTGCCTTCGGCTCAGGTCATGGTCCCAGGGTCCTGGGATCTAGTCCCACATCGGGCTCCCTGCTCCGCGGGAAGCCTGCTTCTCCCTCTCCCACTCCCACTGCTTGTGTTCCTGCTCTCGCTGTGTCTCTCTGTCAAATAAATAAATAAAATCTTAAAAAAAAAAAAAAGAAACCCTTAGGGGATGCCTGGGTGGCTCAGTCAGTTAAGCGTCTGCCTTTGGCTCAGGTCATGATCCAGGGGTCCTGGGACAGAGCCCCACATCCAGCTCCTTGCTCAGCGGGGAGCCTGCTTCTCCCTCTGCCTGCCGCTCCCCCTGCTTGTGCTCGCTCTCTCTGTCAAATACATAAATAAAATCTTAAAAAAAAGAAAGAAAGAAACCCTTAGAATCCTGCCATACTGCCTGATCTAGGACTATAGGTCACTCTCTCTCTCTCTCTCTCTCTTTTTAAAAGATTTTATTTGAGAGAGCGAGAATGAGAGAGAGAGAGAGAGAGAGCACATGAGGGGGGGAGGGTCAGAGGGAGAAGCAGACTCCCCGCCGAGCAGGGAGCCCGATGCGGAACTCGATCCCGGAACTCCAGGATCATGACCTGAGCCGAAGGCAGTCGCTTAACCAACTGAGCCACCCAGGCGCCCTCTCTCTCTCTTTTTTAAGGTTTTATTTTTAAAGTGATCTCTACACCCAATGTGGGGCTCGAGCTCACAACCCCAAGATCAAGAGTCAGACACAACCGACTGAGCCAGCCAGGTGCCCCTAGGACTATAGGTCTCTACTGATGTTTATCTGGGTACCAAAGCGGTTTCCCTGAAGCAAGGCCTCCCTCCTCTCATGTTCGGTTCCATTGCTTCCGTCAACTTAAGCTATTAGATAGGTAGACAGATAGATAGATAGATAGAGTCCTTTCTCATCACCCCCAGGGACCACCCCTAATTCAGAAAGCATATATTCTTAATGGGAAACGTCCTCCATTCTGGCTTGGAATGCCTCGTGAGTATCCCACATGAATGATAAGGAAAACCCCAATGACAATGACAGGAATTTCTATCACCTCTGACATCCTAACCTGATAGTTGATTAAGGTCAAAACCTGTTTTAGATGATTCAGATTCTGAACCTGGGTGTTTGGAGTTGAATTTCCAGAACATCTTGAATTCTCAAGAAGAGCATGACTTCCTGTCCCGTCCCTGCCCCCATCCCCCCATCCCAGCATTGTACCTTAAAGGCCTGCTTGTAAACAAAGGTCTCTGACCCCCCCTCAGGGCCCTTGAGCTTGCTGAACAGGAGGAGATGCTCAAAGAGAAAGACATGCCGAAGGCACTTCTTTCGGCCACAGATGACGGTGAAGGGGTCCCGGTGTAGGAGCTGACCCTGCTCCTTCAGATCTGTCTGGGGAAAGGAAAAGGAAAGATAATTGGCCCTGGAGCCCTTTGGGTATATTTTATGGGGAGTAAAAATGGGATTTATAGGGCAAGGGGCCAACTGTACTGGTTCTCAGGCTGAGTCCAGAAATCAGGGAAGGCCTCAGCCGAGAATCCGTCCACCAGTCACCGTGCACAGCACACCTGGCCTAGCCACATAGTCCTGCCTCTCCAGACAGAAGGCACCCTGCACAGTGGGGCTTATTGCCTCCCATGGGGAAGTCTGTAGACATCAAGTGTTCTACTTGACGTCTGTAGACAATCAAGCACCATTCTGACCCAGGAAGAGAATCAGCAAAGAGCCGGAGGGGAAAGAGGTCTATCAGAGGAGGTAGCTTCCCCACCTGTTCTGGACCTTCTAGGCTAGAAGAAGACTAGGTAAGGGAGAATAAGGTATGTGTTGGGCGGTGAGGTGCCCGAGGAAGTGCGGAGGAGACAGGGAAAGAGAAGCACTGGGAACAGAAGAGGAAAACACAGGCCGAGGTAGGATTATGGGATGTTGGGCAGGACATAGCTTCTTTACTTATAGAAGAGGACACTGAGGCCCAGGGAAGTTCAGTGACTTGACCAAGGCCATCTAGCTGATTGGAATTAGAGCTGGGCCCTCTGACTTTGAGTCTGGTTTCTGAAGCCACAGGGCTGGACAGTTTGAACTGGAGTGACGAGCCATGGCCTCACCTCGCAGCCACGCACGGCCTCCACGGCCAGCAGGTCTCTGCCACGGGCCTCCTGTTCCCGGAGCAGCTGCACGGCAGCCCCAAGAGCCTGGCGCTCAGAACTCAGCTCAGGCCCAGCTTCCCTCAGGAGCTCCTCCAGGAGCCGCCCATACCGAGCTAGCTGCTCCAGGGGCTGCTCCAAGGCCCGGGGCAGGTGGGGGCCACTCTCCGCGGTGCCCTGGTTGGGGAGGAGACAGACAGGGATGAGGGGAGGGGCTGGAGCTAGCGGGGGCTGAGCTCTGTCGGGAAGGCGGATGGTATTCCAGGCTTTTAGGGGGTAGATGAAGCCCAGAGACTGCTGAAGGTAAGGTGGAACCTTCCCCAGAAAGAAAGCAGGTAGGAAGTCTGCCAGAGATTCTACCAGCCTCTGAATCTTGAAGGGAGAGGAATACAAATAATCCCTTATAGTCTCTGGCTTTTAACTCTTGAAGTCACTTTCACATAAAGTCTTTTGATCCTCACAGCACTCTGTGAGTTAGATAATAGTGGACAGTGCTCCCATTTACCAGATGTAGAAACAGAGGCCCAGAGGAATCAAGAGTCTTGCCCCAAAGTCCCTCAGGATAAAAACTCAGGCTCGCTTGGCTCCCAGTCCAGTGCTCGTCCCACCCTCGGCACTTCGGGGAGATTATTGGACACATCCAGGAAAGCTTTTCTTCCCCGAGAGACTTTGAGGTGGGGAGCGTTTTTAGGGATTCCTGGCCCCGCTCCTTCTCATGGGGGTTGGAGCAAAGCTTACCTTGGTTGGGGGGCCAAGTGCAGCCAGACCATTCTCCAGTTTGTGTCGGTGCTTCACGTATTGGGCGTAAAGGCTGAACTGGTCCCCCTGTGCCAGTGGGGAAGAGACAAGCCATCACCTGGTGAGAGACAAGCTTCTCCCTTTCCTCCTCCCCACCCTCACTACAGCACAAAGGAGAGACAGGCCATTCCGTCTGCCTGGGAAATGACAGGCTCCCACGCAGAGTGAAGGCCAGGCAGCACTTGAGGACAGGGACACAGGCTGAGTGGATCCAGAGGGGCCCAGAGAACAGCTCTGGGCCCCGGAGTCTCGGACCACACACTTTCGAGGGGATGGGGAGCGGACACTGAGAATGGATACAGGTGGATGGAGCTGAGACATGAGAAGGGAGAGGACCTAGAAGAAGTGTTAGGGGTCGCTCACATGGCGAAGGAAGCAGGCCCCAATGCGCAGGGGGTGGGTGGCGCAGCCCTGAAGCTCCCGGAGAAAGTGTGTCCGATGGAAGCTGCGGAGCCTCTCCCGGGTACTCAGGGCTGCGGCCCAGGTGCCCCTCAGTTCAGGAGTCAGCTCAGGCCCCGGGGGTGGCACTGGCTCGCTCAAGGTGGCCACGTACTCCTGCTCACAGGCAATCAGCTCCGACACCAGACGCTGCTGGGCGCTGCAGGGGCAACAGGGAGTGTCAGAGGAGGCTGGGGCACGGGACCCCCAACAACACCAGATTCTTTTCCTGCTGGGCACTTGGGCCTGCCTCTCGGGCAGTAATTGGCCTGGGCTCTCACCTGATGCTTCGCTTGCGCTCCATCCGGGGCGTGCCTACACCCCAGGGCCCATCTGGACCTCCAGCCCGGCCCAGCAGCACGTGTTCTCGGGGCGAGCACGTCCTGTCTACCACCTCGGTACTGGTGACTTCCAGGCCTCGGATCAGCACGGTCCTCGGAGGCCTAACCTCTGCTTCTGGAGCCGAGTCAGGGCCCTCCTCTTCACAGTCCTCCCCACAGGGGGCCAGGGAGCAATGGGATGGGGCTGCACGAGGCCCGGGGCTGCCGGGGAGCAGCAGGGAGCTAAGGCTGGGCGAGGGGCTGTGGGGGCCCCGGGGGGCCCCTCCGCTGCTGGCGCTGTCTGCCCGCCGCCGCCGGTGGCCCCGCGGACTCGCCTCCTCTCCCAGCTGCTGCTGAATCCTCCTCTCCAGCTCTTGGCAGCGGGCCCGGCAGCGGCCCCACTCTCGCAGGGCGGCCGGGCTGCCCAGGTCCAAGGCCAGGGCCCGCATCTCCTGGAAGGTGCCGGCGCTCGGCTCCGGGGCCCGCCGCAGGGCCAGGGCTGCCAGCACGGCCTCCCTACCGGGCCCCGCTCCTGCCAGCCGAGCAGAACCTTCATTCACCCATTCGTGCGCCTGCCAGGCCCGAGGGGACGGGGAGGGGGAGAGAAAGAGTGAGGTCCGGTGCCGCTCACGCGCGCTGCCCAGTGGCAGCGCCTGTCCTTTTTTGCTGACGGCTTCCCAGTGCCCACCACCCCCCCCCAGTCCTCTGAGAACACCCCCTTTCCTATCCCAGCGCCACTGCCTAACCGTGTCACTCGGAGCTGGTAGGGAGACAGAGGGGCCTGGATGAAAGAAGAACCAATATTTACAGAGAATTTATCAGTGGCAGTCTCTGTACTAAGTGCTTCTTATATATTACCTCTACCATTCTCGCAGCAGCCCTGTGAGGCGGGTGCCTATGGAGGCATGCTCAGGTTTAGTAACTTGTCCCAGGTCCTTCAGCAAGTAGATGGCAGAGCCAGGAATCAAAAGAGATGGTCTCCTGAGTCCCTGCTTTTAGCAACTACCTGATCAGCTTCCCCAGGCCGAAGGCAGGCTGGGGTGGGCACGGAGGGAAGAGGCTCTGCACACACCTGCTGGAAAAAGCGCTGTAGCCGCAGGGCTCGATGGAGGCCACTCTCAGCCTGCTCCAGCCGCTGTTCAAAGACATCCAGAACCTTCTGGGAAGTGGTGTCCTCCTCTAGGGCCAGGGCCTCCCGTGCCTGGGCCAGGCGCTCCTGGAGAAGGAAGGCTGCACTCAGACCTGGTCCTCAGTCCCAGTCAGTTTCCTCCTCCTTCCCACCCCGTGCCCTTCTCCCCTGCCCCTCTCCCCCTTCTCCCCTGCCCTCTCCCCCTTCTCCCCCTGCCCCCTCCCCCTTTTCCCCCTGCCCCCTGCCCCCTCTCCCTCTCCCCCTTCTCCCCCTGCCCCTCTCCCCCTTCTCCCCCTGCCCCCTCCCCCTCTCCCTCTCCCCCTTCTCCCTGCCCCTCTCCCTCTCTGACTCTCATGAATAAATAAATCTCCCTCTCCCCCTTCTCCCCCTGCCCCTCTCCCCCTTCTCCCCCCTGCCCCCTCCCCCTCTCCCTCTCCCCCTTCTCCCTGCCCCTCTCCCATTTCTCTTCTCCCCCCTTCTCACCTGAACCTCCGCGCTGAAAGCCCGGAATTGCAGCTCCGTGTCCTGCAGGGCAGACAGGGAGTCCCCCGGCACAGCGAAGCTGACCAGCTGCTCCTCCCCTGGGCCTGAGAGCCACTGCAGCGCCTGAGGCAGACAGGGCAGGATAGCAGGGCCGTGAGGGAGAAGGAGACCGTGCCATGGGAAGGAAAGCTGAGATCCAGCTCCAAGCCCACCACCCTGATCCATTGACCCTCGGGAGAACCATTTCATGTCAGCTGTAGTGTGGGAATGGTTAACAGTGGTCGGTGGTAGTTTTCACAAGGGTCAAGTGAGAAAGCACCAGAACGGGAAGCTGGGCTGGCAGGAAGCACTGAGGGAGGCGGGCGAGGGTTCCAGGGCTCTGCCCGGAGGGGACATAGATAGAGCTGGTGTGAGCCTGAGGTAGGATGAGGCTCGTCTGGATAACCGAGGAGGAGAAATTTCACATTCACTGAGTCCACTGACGGGTGGGCAGGGGTCCCTGGGACCTAGCTTGAAGAGACAACCCAGTGGGGTGTGTGTGTGTGTGTGTGTGTGTGTGTGTGTGTGTCCCCAGCTCTAGTTGCCTATTATGGCAATCTAAGGACTCTCATGTTGGTTCTGGGATATTTGACCAAAAAGGGATGGTAATTTTTTTCTCTGAATTAAGGCTGGAAGCTGCGGTAGGACAGCTTGCGGATGAGAAGCCTGAGAATGTTCCCAGTAATTAGGGCCCGACCATAAATACTTGTACAGTCCTTTGCTGAATTCATCTGGTCATCCTTAATACCCTTGTGAGGTAAGTGTCATTATGATCCCATTCTACAGATGCGGACTTGGGGACTCAGAGATGCTTCAAGATTTGTCCAACATCTCACTCCTAGCAGAGCTAGAACTTAAGCTGAGAACTGTAGACTCCCAATCCTGTGTGCTAACGGTTTTGAAATGGGGAAAATGGCTAATAAGCAAGCAAGCAACCAAATAGTAAGAGATACCACCCCGTGGATACTGGGTTGGAGGAAGCCAATATGTAGAAACCCCAGAAAACAGAGAGCCCTGCCCCCCACTTTGACATTGACCCTGAGATGACCCTTCCCCTGATGCCCACATGTAGGTCCATGAGGTGCTCATTCACCATGCTTGGGGCTCTGGGGGAACAATCAGATTGCAAAGCCCCCTGTCCCCCTACCGGGCATGTTAGGTTAATCCCCGTGGGGCTCTTAACCCCAGGAGAGAAGAATCAAGGTTCAGAGAAGCCAGCCTTATCCCCAAATCTTCCCCACAAAGAGGCCTTAGTGTCTTCCATTATCTTCTCCTTCCAAAGTGGAGGAAGGTGGGACCTTTCCAGCCTCAGGTTTGGGGAAGACATCATAGAAAGAGTTGAGGGAACATGGGTGGCAGTGTAGCTAAAAAGCTGTTATTAATAGACATGTATTATTTTAAGTTATAGGCCCCCTAGAGTCAATCAGCTCCTCCCCAAATCCCCTAGGGCACCCACGCACCTCTTCTGATCTCACAACCTCTAAGGATCCCGGATCAAATATCGCCAGTGGGGCAGGGGAGGTCTGGCTTCTCTGCTGGGGCTGAGATGCTGTGTTCCTCTTGTTGAATCTCACACCCACCCGCCCAACCTCCAGGGTGGGGTGAGGAGAGAGGGAGGGGCACCCAGCGGAGCCAGGTGGGGAGAACACCGTGAGCTGTGGGGGTCAGCAGTAAAGGGAGCGCTGGAGGCCAGGCCCCCAGGCCACGTAAGCGCCGTCTGAGGGTCCTGCCTCACCTGCTCCAGTTGGTGCAGGCGTTGCCGCTGCTCCTGCCGCTGCACGTGCAGGTTGGAGAGGCGCACGAGCTGGTGAATGGCCTCGTCCACCTCCTGGTACAGGGCGGCTGGGCCCGGGCCCTCCAGCCTGGGGAAAGAAAGGAGCAGAATGATCTACTGCCCTTGTCAACCCCTGCCCCCCACCCACCCCACCGCATTCCATCCTTGCACAGCAGGCCTGGATTTGAATCCCGACTCTCCCATCGACTGACTAATCTTGGCCAAGGCATTTAACACTTCTGATCCTCCAGATCCCTGTCTGTAATTGTAACTAGAACCTAAGGACGTTATGTGAAGGTTATAGGAGGTGGAAAAGCATGATCTCCTGCCCAGAGGCATGCTCACTAAGAATGACCTGGCGGCTAAGGTTTATTGACGGCTCTCTGCTGTGTCTCCACCTGCCCCCCTCATACTTGCTGCTGTGGGTGGAACGCAGCCTCATCAGGATGGCTCCCCCGTCCCTCTGCAGCTCCGTCAGCCGGGGATCTGCCCGCACCTTCTGTAGGGGCTCAAGCATTCCTACAGCCTCCTGGGGGCAGGGGGCAGCCGGCATTAGGGGCTCCACTGGAGTGTCCCCATCCCCACCCCATCCCCTTCCGTCTGGTCTCACGTCATACCTCTCCCTCCTCCGGCTCAGTGGCTCCCTCCAGCTCCTCAATGGCTTGCCGCACAGAGCACAGCACCCCTTGGCACAGGCGGCACAGCCTTGCCACTTCCTGAAACACACACACACACACACACACACACACACACACACACACACACACACACACGGGGATGGAGCGGGGCGGGGGGCGGGGAGGGCAGCCCCAGAGACGTTTATGGAAACAATGCTCGGTTAGTTTCTGACTTTGTTGTTTACTAATTGTATGACATTAAGCAGGTCCAGAAACCTCCCGAACCTCAGTTTTCTTCACTCTAAAGTCAGGACAAGATATACAGAATTTTGGGGCACCTGAATGGTGCAGTCAGTTAAGTGTCCGACTCTTGTTTTGGTTCAGGTCGTGATCTCAGTGTCGTGAGATCAAGCCCCGCATCAGGCTCCATGCTGGGCGTACAGCCCGCTTAAGATTCTCTCTCTGCCCCCCAAAACCCCCATTCATGCTCTCTCTCTCAAAAAAAGATACACAGGGGCGCCTGGGTGGCTCAGTTGGTTGAGCGGCTGTCTTCAGCTCAGGTCATGAACCCGGAATCCCGGGATGGAGTCCGGCTTCAGGCTCCCTGCTCAGTGACGGGTCTGCTTCTCCCTCTGACCCTCTCCTCTCTCCTGCTCTCTCTTACTCTCTCTCTCTCTCTCTCTCTCTCTCTCAAATAAATAAATAAAATCTTTAAAAAAAAAGATACACAGAATTTTGTGAGGTTTAAAGAGATGATGCCAGGTAAGCACTTAGCAAGGACTGGCACAGTAAACAGCTTAGTAAATGCAAGTCTCCTTTCCCCCTGTCTGCACTAGGTTTCCACCCTATAAAGCCCTCCTCTCTTGACTGTTCAGATCCACTTCCCCTTTGATGTATAGCTTAGCGACTATGTTACAGACCCCCTTTAATACTTAGCTCAGATCGTGTTCATTTATCTTTTCTTGAATATTCACAGCACTGAGATTCGTAGACTCAGCTATTATATCACACTTGCAGTACTTTGTGGGTGAGGACCCTGAGGCCTGGATGTTGGTGCATGGGACAAGTACAGAAAGGGTACCATCTCTGGAAATGGGGTACAGTACCTTGTCCAAGATCACATGGAACTAGAACCAGCCTTCCTGACTGTCAGCTCTTTCCAGAACCCCAGTAAAATTACCTTACACTCTTCTTTAATAGCTTCTGACTTATGTCCCACCAAAAACCATATGCTGCTTGATGTCATATTAAGAACTTATTGAATACACTCCTCTCCCCAGTAACCCATGGTACATGCATAATATTTTGCTCATGGGTTGTGAGCCATAAATATGTATTGAATTGAATGGAAGGGAAATCTCTTTTTCCCAACCCCATGGTCATGTCTCAGATCTGCCCTCTCTCTCCCAGAATGTCCTCAGCTGGGTCATTCCTGGCTCCCACCGTCGTGGGTAGGGGAGGAGAAGCTTACCTGGTGTGTCTCTACCCAGTAGCTGGGAGAGGGTTCCCTGTGACCTCCCAAGTCCCACGGCAGCTCCTCTGGCTTGGCCACTCTTTTCAGATCACTCTCTGATAGCAACTCAGCGCCCTGGAGACATGTGAAGGCAGGGGGTTTCTGGCCTGGCCACCCAGGGGTTCAGGGACCAGCTTGGGGCTCCGGTCATCCTCTTCTCTCTCCGCTACTGAAGGGGACTAGCTGGGAGTGAGGAGCTCAAACCTGAAGTTCATAGAGTTCAGTCAGAGGATCATCATGAGTGAGAACCAGCAGTCGCTGAATGAGGGGAGGGTCTCCTGAGTCCTGAGGGCAGAGAAGAATAACACTAAATGGTGGGCAACCGGGTGGCCTAGAATGGCCACCCAGGGAAGAGTTAGGGTCAGGAGAAGTACATGTGTCAAGGGCTGGTTACCTGAAGTTGACTTAGAACAGGAATGAGGGCTGGAGGCAATGGGGGTGCCTTTCGAAGGTCCAGCAGGATGGACAGCCCCAATATCTGGAGATCAGGCCTGTGGGGGCAGAAAGAGCCAAGGGGGCCCTGTGTGTGCACGTGTGTGTGTTGAGGGGACGGCGGCACAGGGTCTGGTTTTACTGTTACTAGTCCTCAGGAGAAGTTAGTGCCTGGTACTTTCAGGAAGCAATGGGCAAAGGACCAAAATGTGGATCTGTGTCCAAGAGGCAGTGACCTAGCATTCAGGAGTCTATGTTCAATGATACTAAGTCACAGGATCAGGGTCTGGAAAACCAGGACCGCTATGCTCTGGAAAGGTGTGAATTCCATTCCAGTACATGGCATGTTGCCTACTAGGTTCTTGGTGCTCAGTAAGTAGCTGCTGAATGAGTAAACCAATACCCTGATCATCTAGGTAGTGTCTTAGGCTATCGAAAGTTAGCAGTGTTGATTGTGAACATTGATGAAGATATCCTGGAGGTCAGAGGTCAGCAAGGTCAGTGCTCAGTGCCTTAAAAATTGATGGGTGAGGAAGTCAGTATCCTAGAGGTCAGGAAGTCAGTGTCCTGAGAAGAAAGGAGGTCAGGGCCCTCATGAGCAGGAGGTTAATGTTCAGGGTGCCAGTGGTGGGCCTCGGTTACCTGAGCAATGAGTGGAGGTAATGAAGAGCAGTGCTCAGCATGTCTCGGGAGGGTGGGTGCTCCTCAGGAGGAAATGGTGGGGTAACAGTCAGCAGAGCTCGCCCACTCTGGTCCACCCCTCCTGAGGACACAAAACGGCCAGGCTGTCCTGGCTGCAGGCAGGCCTTGGCTACCTCCCAGCCACCCTGCCTCCCTCCACAGCCCACCCTGATCGCGTCTCTTTCCTTGACCCCTGTCCCTTCAAACACTGATGCCCACTGACCAGTCAGGACAAGGAATCCAGATGCCATCAAGTCCCAAGCTACATCCGGGTCATCGGAGATGGAGACTGGAGAGGCCTCTTCTGGGACACTGTCCCCTCCCACTTCCTGCACCGTCTCCAGGGGTGGTGTTGGTGGGTCTGGCAGGAGCCCTTCTGGACCTGTGGGTCCTGCACAGACACAAGCAGAGCTTTAGGCCTGAGGTGGGGAGGGTTCTGGCCGTGGGGCTCCCAGCTCCTCCTGCAGCCCCCTTCTCTAGACCCAGCCTATGCTGGCCTTTGCCCTCCTGGCTTCGGTGTCATCTCACCTGCCACCACGCATGCCAGGCTGGGCTCCTCTAGATCCTTCTCACTGGCCATCTCGTCTACAGGTCCACAGGCTTCTGGGGGCTGAGGCTCTTTTTTGTCTGCTGGTTTGAGCTCCTCCTTCAGCTCTGACTCTGGCTTCCCTGAGCCTTTGTGCTCCTCCTCGACTGGGCTGCATCCTGGGAGCTGGTGCTCATTTGGCGGGGGCAGAGTGACAAGGAGCTCCTGGTGGCTGGCTTCTTCCTTGTCCCCTGGGCTCACTGGAGCACTGTCCCCTCCTCGGCTAAAAGTCCCTCTGCCTGCAGCACGCTTCTTTCTCCTGTTTCCTTTGCCTGTTCTCCGAGGGGTGCCAGGTGGTCCTTCAGCCCCCTGGCCTGCCCCTCCCCCAGCCTCCCCTGGCCTCAGGGGACAAGATTCAGAGGCTTCCCCCAATGTCTCTGCTGGAGACTCAGACACCTCTAGGGCTGTTGCTTCTGGGAGAGCCTCAGCTCCTGGGGGTGACCCAGGGGAGGCTCCAGTGCTGCTTCCCTCACCCGGTGGGCGTGCCCCATCCTGGTCCCGAGGCCCCAGGCCCTTCTGGTGCATCCAGGCGCGGTGTCTCCTGTGCCGGCCCTTCCCTCCAGCACCCTTTCGGGTGGGCACTGTCCGGGTCCTGGAGAGGCCCGAGGAGCCCTCGGCATCTGTGGGGCTCCCCCTCACAGGCAGCGTCACCTCCAGCAGCTCCACGTACTCGCCTTCAGGTCCTTCAGCGGGGGCATTGTGCCCGTCGCCAGGACTCCGGGTGCCCAGGGCCTCCTCAGGGAGCGGAGGGCTGGGGAGCCCTGGGGGTCCGGAGGGCAGTTCGGGGGGCAACGTGCTTGGCCGGTGTCCAACCATGAGGCCCCCTTTATGCACAAATCGTGGGCAGATGAGCTCTGCCCAGGGCAGCCGCTGAATCCCAGAGGGCGCAGAGAGTAGGCAAGTACTGAGACGACCTGTTGGCCGGTCCTTATTGATGCCTTGCAGCCACTCAGGTGTGAACAGGTAGGCACAGGCCTCATTGGGCACAGGCAACTCCTGCACCCGTCCACCGCCTGGGGCCAGGCACTTGAGTGCCAGGCGGGGTGCTTGGGCTGCTGAGGGCACTACTTGCAGGTAGAAGTCTCCTGGGCGCAGCAGTTGCCAGGGCAGGGCTGCTAGCTGCACCACCACCTGCTCGTGCAGGCAGAGGGGCCAGCCCTCATGGAAGAAGAGGAAACCGCTGTACTGGGCCTGGGGAGAGAGGTGGGACGCCGCGCTCAGGCCTCTGCTGATGAAGCCAGCGGGAGAAGGCAGTTAGAACGGGACCCTCCTAGGCAGGGCTGCCCTGTTGCCTGGTGGGTTATAATCCCAGGGGAGCCAGAGGGGTATCTTGGGGTGTTCATGTAGCAGAGGGAGGGATTGGGACTGGCCGGTTTTCTGGTAGTAGGAAGCTTCTCTAGGAAACGAGTTCCATGCGTGGGAGGGTAACAACTGAGTCATTACAAAGACGCGGTCAGCAGATGCCGCTGTCTGGAGGGGTCAGGGACTCTTAGGAGTCTTTATGGCCACAGGGGTGAAGGATCTCTGCTGAGTCATGTCTGGGGGAGTTAAGTATCTTGGGAAATCAATATGGGGGGATGTCTGGAACTGGGTCTGAGGGGTCTGGGTCTTTGGGAGTTGATGTTTCATAGGGGGCAATATTTGGGAAAGACGAGTGTCTTTGTGTGTGTTAGTATCTGAGTGGCCTCTGCCTCGGGGGTGGGGGTCAGTGTTGGGAGGTGGCATTTCTGGGGAGAGGGAAATGAGTCTGGCTAGTCTCTAGAGTGAGACAGTGGATCTTAGGGGCCACTCACACAGGCTTCCTGCTGGACCTTGGCAAGCAGGTGCTTGGCGGGCACCAGGAAGTCCAGCGTGTACCTCAGCGCATCCTCCCGATAAGTCCTCTCCACCACCTGGAACACCTGGCCCAAGAGTGTGGGGGCTGTCGCCTCGAAGGGTGGGTACAGGGCGGCAAGCGTGCTCTGCACACAGTCCTCCACTGGCTCGGGCTCCTGGGAGAGATAAGACCAGCTGCAGCGCCCTAGAGAGCATGGCCCCGGGTACGGGGCTGGCTGTGTCCCCCAGGGGCCACATGGTGCGCCCAGTGTGTGCTCAGAGAGGACACTCGGGAAATGCTGGCTGAATGAGCCTGGGATGGCCTCAGCGGGGCTGGGGCAGCCAGAGTGCCCAGACCTAGCAGTGCCCTCCACGCTGGAGCCCTGAGACGCTGGCCCTGGAGAGCCAGGGAGAATTTGTTGTGAATGTCTCTGATCTCAGGACCAGCCCTGCTTCTTGTGAGGTAGGACCACCGCAGAGTTCCTCCTCAGGAAGAGACAGTCCTCTCGGCCTCCAGAAGATTTAGCGATGGCTGAGAGAGCTGGGAAGGTGGAGGGCCATCCTGCAAGCCCCTCCTCACCGGGTGTAAGGGCTACGGAGCTCCAACTTAGGTGGAGGTGCCACCATCTCGAACAATCGTATCCGAGAGATAGTTGTTGGGTGAAGAGGAGGACAGGGAAGGAGGGAGGACTAAAGGGCTGTCTGTCTTTCTAGCAAACTTCTCTCGCCCCGAGTGGCTCCAGAGCAATCACCCACTCCCAGAGCATGTGGGATTGGGTTACAAAGAACTGGGTGGGGGCAGCCAAAAGAGGAAAAAGTCACAAAAGGAACATGTGGGGAAGGGAGGAGGCCTTGATGGTATGGATTTTTCCAATTCCAGTAGGACCTCTCTGCCAACTCCACCTGCCGCCCCTGTCTCAAAAGACAGCCCTGCTTCCTCTGGATTTGCCTCCCTAAGTGCATCTCTGGGTCTCTTTCTCCATCTCAGACGCTAAACAAGCACCCCTCAGGCTATTCCTTTGCAGACTAATTTCTCTTTCAAGATGGCTTTGAGGTTCTTTTTATCAGGTTTCTTTGCTGTCAGTGGGCAAGGGGACGCTCTGCAGTGTTTATCTAAAGTTCCCTCCAGCCATCCTCCACCCCCAGTCCTGTCTTTGCCCTGCAGACAAAACTGCATATTTTACCAGTTGCCCATCTGTCCTGACCCTCTGAGAAGCTAGGGCAGCCACTCCAGAGAGGGACACTCAGTGCGTCAGCACAGAGACCCAGCCCCAAGGTGTGTGGGCGAGCAGACAGACCCCCCAGTGTTCCGGGGACCCAGCTAGCTAAAGGCTAGCTAGCGTGGTGAGAGTGGGTGGGGGGAGGGTGGGGGGGCAGAGTGGGCCCGATCAGAGGCCAGGAGGGGGGAGCTAGAGCTTGAGGAGCGAGGCAGCTGCAACCCATTAGGGGCGGTGAGCTCATGGCTGAGCGAGAGTCTCAGCCACAGGAAACTGCAGCGGCAGGAGGGGAGGAGGGGTCTGGGGTGGGAGGCGGCGGGCAGGAGCACAGAGACCGGGCCTCCAGTCAGCCAGGACCAAAAAGGAGACCAGAGAGACTGAGTCAACTCTCCCTGGCCCAGTTCCTCTTTTTTCTTGCTCCAGCCTCCCTGCCAGGGGGTGCCCTTCCTTCTGTAGAGGAGCAGCCCCCGGGGAGTGCTCCTCCCCCCACCTCCTGGCAGTGAGCGCCCCCTGGCAGGGCCTCCCCCTCCTCCACTTTGCAGCGAGCGCCCCCTTAGCCGTGCCCCCCCAGCCCTCTGCAGTGGGCACTCTCTCTGGCAGTGCCCATTCCTTGCAGTGATTCTTCAGAGACAACTTCTGGAGTGAAAGTTCCCAGAATAGCGTCCACTCCTGGTGGTATGGACTCCCCCTTAACAGTGCCATTCTGCTTCCTGTGTCCTAAGATGCCGCTGCCAGAGTCCCCTACCTCCTGCAGGGAGCTCCCGCTTGTGCTCCCTCCCCTCTGCAGCGGGAGTACTCTGAGACAGTGCTTCGGCTCCCTGCAGCGAGAGCTCTGGGGCACTTCCCCCCCACCCCATCCTCAATCTCTGGTCGGCTCTGGCAGCATCACGCCCCCTGGCACTGTGAGTCCCCCTCCTCACTCTGTCCACTCTCCTGAAGCAGCCCCTCTTTCTCCGCGGGAACTTCCCTCTTTGGCCATGTCCCTGGCCCCGGCCCAGCCACAGCTGTGGCCGGTCCCCCAGGGCCGGATGGGTGGGCCCAGCTCACCGGGCTGGGGACTGGGATGGAAAATGGTGGTTCCAGGCAGGTCAGTTCTCATGACCCAAGGCCGGGCCCCTTCCAGGGCCGCTGCTGCACCAACCCGCAGGGGTCTCCCGCGGGTAGGGAGCCGGGACCCGGAGGGGGAGGGAGGATCCTGCAAAGGAAGGCACAGGTCGGGACAGAGGAGGGCGGGGGGGAGGTCTGTGGATTGGGGGAGCGACCTGAGGGAGGATGGGGGAGGGGGCGGAGAAGAAGGGAAGAAAGAAAGAGTGAGGGCAACAGCCAGTGGGGACAGAGCCAGACAGTGGGGCAGACAGAGAGACAGATCAAAGAAAAGAAGGGGGGATGGGAGGGAGGAGAGTTCCAGGAGCGCTCAACAGACCGAGGCGGGCTCTGGAGGCACCGGGCTGGGGGCTGGCGGCCCCGAGCGGGCTGCGCGAAGGCGGAGGGGGACACCGGGGCCGCGACGCCGGACTCACCATGGCTCGGCGCGGGGACGCGTCCGACGCTCGGGCGGGCGGGGCCGGGCGCGCCGCCGCCTCCCTCCCGCCGCTCCCGTCTGGCCGGGTCTGGCTAGGGGACAGCTCCGGCCGCGGCGGCGGATCGGCCGGCTCGGGCTCCCAGGCCGCGGGGCCCCGCCAGGGAGGGCCGAGACGGCCGCCCCTCCCCGCCCCGCCCTCAGTGCCCGCCTCCGCCTCCGCGCCGGACCCCCTGCCGGGACGCCCTCTCCCGCGCGCAGCCTCTCCGCGGCTTCCCGGCCGCCCACAGCGGATCAGCCTCGTTCTCCCGCAACCCTCTTCCTCCCCCCGCCCCACCCTCCAGTGGGTAGCCCCGACCCTGGGCCTCGGACGCCCGCCCTGCCGAGGATGCCCCTCTTTTCCCGCCACCGCCTCGCTGCCTGCGGGATCAGTTTAGCCTCCACAAGGGACACTCCAGAGACTGGGGCGTGCGTGAATTTTCTGGGGTACCCAGCCTAGGACTGGGATCGTTTGGCGGCCGGAAGCCTCCCGTCTCTAACTCGCTTGGGAACCTGTTCTCCCCGCGGTTGCCAGACTTGGGCAGCACCTGGAGCTCAGAAGAGACCCCCGGGCCCCTGCCCGACTCGGGTGGAGCTGAGGGCAGGGAAATCAGGGGATTCTTTCCACTCTCCAGGGCCTCGCCCGCTCTCTTTTCCTCCCATCTCCTTCGGCCTCTAGCCTTCTGGCTCCGACAATGGGCTCCTCTGTGCGGCCTGGGCAGGGCGGGGGCGGCGGTGGGGGGAATTAGGGAGCGGTGAAAGGCTTGGGGTGGGGGATGGAGGTGACTGAAGAGGGGCCGGGTCTTAGGATCAGGATCCTCCTATAGGGGCGTGCACTTCGGCAGACGTTTTCTGAGTTCTTTACTCGCTGCCCCTTCCCCTCCGTACCTCGTGTCTCCATTTTCGGCTAGCGGAGGGAAGGCATCAGACCCCTCCCCCGCACCCTCCCCCGGGTCAGACCCCATGATTCGAAACTGGATGCCAGACACTTCCTTCTTATGGGGTGGCGATAGAGTCTCCCAGGGTCGCTAGGGCTCATGGCGGTGAGGATGGCTATCTGACGCAGAAGACAAAGCGGGGCAGGCTAGTTAAGAAAGTTCTAGTCTCACCCATCCTCCACCGCGTCTGGATGTGAAGTGAAGCCCCGGCGAGGGTTTCCCCGGGAGGGCTGGGGAGGCTTAGGCAGAGATGGGAGGTGCCTTGTTCCTCCTCTGAGCAGGCACCGGGAAGCCCCGCAGGGGCTGGGGGTGGGGGGTGGCACTTCCAAAGGGTGACCATTTGAGAGGAGATCGGAAAGCCAGATAGTCCCCACACAGGGGCGTGAAGGCATGTGCCACTGCGGGTGGGGGCTGACGTTTGGAAAACATCCTGCCAGTGGATGCAGCACCTGTGAGGCCAGGAGGCTGGGGCCCCTGGGCAGTCGTTAGCCCCGCGGGAGAGGAGGGCGTCGCCGAGGTGATGGGCTCCTCTCTCACCTCTTCAGAATGCTAAACGCCACCCTTTCTCCACTCCACTGGGTCTGGAAAAGAAGAGAGAGAAAATGCTCATCCTTCTTGGAGACAAGAAGATCCCTCTGCTCCATAGCGTCAAAGAAAAAAAAAAAAAAATCTAGGGCGGCGAAGTCCAGTGACCATGTTCTCAGCAGAGTTAGGGGCAGGGAGCTGAAACTCTTTTTCATCAATGGGCTATGGGCCCTGGAGTCACTGAGGCTCTCTAGCCTCCTTGTAATTAGTGCTGGGGATCTGGGAGAGTGAGATTTTGCTACCCCCTGGTGTCCACTGTATAAATGCTGTCCAGTAGCTGGTTACAGAGGCCAGCACTTAGGAAACTTTCTTAGAGGATATGTTATGACTCTTACTTGTTTCAAATCCAGCTAACCCATTTCAAGTGTTGAGAAAGAGTCTGAACTTTCCCTTACTGGGTCTTACATTCCTTATACTCAAGCAAATTGTTTGGGAAACAGTTGGTAGAATCCAAGGTTCCTATAATTAGGAAGTGGAATATAAATTAAGCTGGCTCTGGGAGTCCACGAACTCCTGGAAAAAAAAGAGTGGATCATTTTTTTTTTTTCCTATGGAGAAATGGGAGCCATTGAAAGTTTTTGAACCTGTAGGGGGATGGAGTTTGGATGCAAGGTCTGGGATCCAGTTACTCCTTTCCAGGAATGGTTTTAATCTGTACTAAATGAGAAAGGTTTATTTTATTAAGTAAAGTGACATGTATACTTATAACGGTTAAATACCCTCTCTCCCAGAATGCAGGCTCTTACCCAAGAGTGTGTGTGTGTCTGTACAATAGAGTGTATGTTGATGAGTGTGTTTTGGGGAGAGTGAAGGGGAGAAATTATAGGGGAGGAACTGGAGCTTGGGAACAGCCCAGGCTTAGAAGCCTTCTCTTGCATTCACAAACAGGAATATTTCACCGATTTCAGAGTCTTTGGAGCTTGCCAAACTCCCATTTTACAGATGAAATTCTGACTTACTGAAGTTAAGTAACTTGCTGGAAGCTACACAGTAAGTAGAAAAGCCAGGATTTGAGCCCAGGCAGTCTGACTCCAGAGACTTCAGTCTCGACTGCTAAGTTACAGGGTTTCACCTAAGCTGTCAGAGTCCATAAAAGAAGGACTTTGAACACTACCTCACCTTTTCTACCATCTAACCATCATGTTAAAAAGTGTTTATTTTTGTAACAGCCAGTGCTGAAAGAGTTTCTAAAAGTGACAGATATGTCCCGTGGGTCAGAGACTAAAAATCCTTTTTTTCTAGACTTGTTCTAGAATAAGTAATAGTTAAAATAATCCCCAAGAGATTTCCCATATGGTTTTGATAGGCAAGGAGTGTTATCCAAACATGAGAGAAGGTGGGTGGAAGAAACATTTGGATCTGTAATGTTTATTACCTGGCTTCTGTGCACCAAGAGATGCAATTGCTATTCCCTGTAGGGTTGGGGCTGTAGGCTGCTCACTATTTGTCCCCTTGGAGCATAGCAGTGACCAGGGCCCCGCTTTGGTCCCATGCCTCAAGGCAAGGGGAATTAATGAAGGACCACCAAGGAGAGTTTTAGAGACAGGAAGGGACGGACTTGAGAGAACACGTTCTTGTTACCTGTGCCTTCCACGGAAACTGGGGCCAAAGCCTTAGTTATTTATAGGATAAGAAATCTGTGCAGTATTATACAGTAATATATGTTAATTCTATTTTTTGTTGAATCCCCCCCTCAGTTTTGGCTTTATTTTATTGGTAATCTTCCTTTAAAAGTGTTCAGTTGTTTTCTCTGAGCTAGGTGTCATCAGAGTCCACACTGCCACCACCATTTCGCCTGTGGTGGTGTATGAGTTTCCATACTGGTTTCTCTACTCTACTCTGTAAGAACCTCCTAAGAACCTGCACCCTCCCCAGAGCATCTTCTAAAAACTCCAGCCAGGGGTGCCTGGGTAGCTCACTAGTGGCCTTCTTTCAGTCCTTTAAACGTACCTTGCTTATTCCTAATTTGGGGACTTCTTCTCTTTTTCTTCCACCTGGATGCTCCCTTTCACAATTCTAGGGGCTGACTCTCATCCTTTGGGATTTTACTAAAGTGTTGTATTTTCAAATGTCTTCCATGACCACCTGATCTAAAGTGGTCACTTACCCATCGTCCCTCCCAATGATGTTATTTTGTTTTGTTGTCTTCATAGATTTATCTCTATTTGATTATGTACTTATTTAGTTATGTCCTGTCTCTCATAATAGGCCCACCCATGCCACCATATGTCATTTGAAAATAAGCTCCATGAGGATGAGGACCTTTGTCTATTTCATCACTGCTGTATCCTAGATAGTGTCTGACCAGGTCCCAAAAGATATCCCTAATCCAGGTGAAAACTGTAAGGGAAGCAGGAACCCCCATAGAACAAGAACAGTGGTGGGAGGGACGAAGTGAGAGGTGGAAACGAGGAGCGAGTGGGGCCCAATGCCTGGGGTCTGCTGCTTAGCTTTGCTTTCTTCCTGGACTTAGCCCTCACAAGTTCTTTGGTTGTGGTTGATATTTGCATGTGGAAAATATACAGGACAGAATTAAAACCAAATGTGGGGTACAGCCACTGTGGAACACAGTATGGCGGTCCCCCCCAATTAAAAATAGAATTACCATATGATCCAGCAATTCTATTTCTGGGTATTTCTTTGAAGAAAAAACATAAATTCGAAAAGATTATCTGTGCCCCTACATTCATTGTAGTGTTATTTACAAGAGCCAGGGTATAGAAACAACCTAAGTGTCCATCAAATGCATGAATGAAGAAAGAAAATGTGGCATGTGGGTATATAAATGATATATTATTCAGTCATAAAAAAATGAAATCTTGCCATTTGCTATAACATGGATGGACCTTGGGGGCATTATGCTAAGTGAAATAAGTCAGAGAAAGGCAAATACCATACGATCTCACTTATATTTGGAATCTAAAATACACGCGCGCACACACACACACACACACACACACACACACACACACACACACATGAGCACACAGATACAGAGAACAGACTGGTGGTTGCCAGAGGAGGAGGGTGGGCAAAATGGGTAAAGGGGGTCAAAAGGTATAAACTTCCAATTATAAAATAAGTCCTGGGGATGTAATGTGCAGCATGGTGACTATGGTTAATAATACTATATTGCACATTTGAAAGTTGATAAGAGTAGATGTTAAAAGTTCTCACCACAAGAAAAACAATCTGTAACATTTCTGGTGGCGATTGTGAACTAAACTTGTGATCATTTTGCAATAAATACAAGTATGGGACCATTATGTTGTATACCTGAAACTAATATAATGTTGTATGTCATTTATACTTCAATTTAAAAATATTTTATTTATTTATTCATGAGAGTCAGAGAGAGAGAGAGAGGCAGAGGCAGAAGCAGGCTCCCCACCTAGCAGGGAGCCCGATGGGGGGCTCGATCCCAGGCTGGGATCGTGACCTGAGCTGAAGGCAAACGCTTAACCCTCTGAGCCACCCAGGCACCCCTATACTTCAATTTAAAAAAAGAAACCAAATGTGGAACGTCATCTGGATCCGTTGTAGTTTCACTGGGGGGCTGGATGAATCCGGAGGAGGCATGGTTTGGAGAGGATGTTCTGGAAGGTTTCCAAAATCACTTATGGACTTTATTGGTGGGCCAGGCCAGAGACTCTTTTACATAGCTGTAGTTCATTTGAAAACACAGTTTTATATTCTGGTTTCTTCATAGAGCATTGCCCGTCCACATTCCCATACATCAATATACTTTTTGTATATTTGTCTTCAGTTGGAGCGGTAGCTTCCTGCTTCAGTTAAATCACTAAGCACTTGCCCATCATCTGTTTAATCGCTCTCAATCTTGAGGAGTTCGTATTATTTCTCGCTTTTCTCCATTACACAGAGTATAAACAGATATGCATACATTTATTCCTCCCTACTTTATTTCCATTTAGCCTATTTTACCAAGTGGAATTAGTGGATCAAAGAGTAGGAGCCATTTTATAGCTCTTGTTATTGTCTGGCGAGGCAGTCTTTGGAGGGCAAGGGTCATGAAACTCCCTTAAAACACTTAAGAGATTGAGTGTGAAGAAGCATTGGATTTATTCTGAATGGCTCACAGAGACTGGGCATCAGCGAGTTGCTGCAGTGACAGAGATGTAGATTAGTTTCTATATAGGGCAATTTGGAATATTTAGAGCTGCCAGAAAATGGCGCAGGCTGACTCCACAGGTAGAGATTCCTCCTTTCCAGGAAATTTTAAGCGTAATGAAAAGAGTTTTTAAAAAATTGTTTTATAAGCTTTCCAGATTTGCAATCTGTGTATTTTCCTAGCCCCTTTCCTTTGCTCTGAAAACAAAGTTTGTTAAACACTTATGAAGACCTAACGTGTGCCAGGTATATCTAGAGGCAGCCGGAACCCTCATTGGCAGCCTCCCAGCAGAATCCTCCAGGAGCCCGCAATCTGGGAATTACAACAGCATGAAGTCAGGCTTCTACCCCACCCCCAACTTCAGAACTGCTAAGCGTGTGGGTTCAAGTTTGTCTCCAGTTCCTTGACATCTCCTGTTCTGTGCTCATTGTCTACTTCCAGGTCGCTGCCCATATTCCACCCATTCTTAAGACCCCTTATTCCAGAACATTCTCTCTATGCTGTGCCATGCCTCCGAACGCTCCCAAACCAAATCCAGTACCTAAGCTGATTCTAAGTAATTGTTACATTGTCTTGTTTTTTTTATTTCTGCCAAAGGATATTTGTATTTAAAATTAGGATTTTTTTTTTTTTAATGAAGAGGGTTCGTCCCCAGAGTACCTGTAATTGTTGGAATATAGTAGTCCTAATTCCACTAATATAACTTCACCTCCTCACCATGAACATAATGGGTGTTTCTCTCTCTCTCTCTTCCAGGCAAACAGCCTGATTTACTGAAGGAACCAGTTGCTTAACAGTCTGTTGGTTTTGGGTTTTGTTTTTTTAAGTCACCTACCTAGTAAAATGTAATCTTAAAACTGCAGACTTGGCCAGGGAGGAAAAGCCCCTATTGAGGATGAAGACTCAGCCATAGTCCCTGAGTTTGACTTTTTCTTGGAGGGTATTTTGCTGAATTTTTCCGCCAATGCCACACTGGCCTTGAGGAAGTCCTGCTCCCCTTTCGCAGTTTCTCCAGAATGCAAGTCGGCAGAATGACCCACCCGGAGGCAGCACAAGGCAGAGGCAGGAGGGCAGTGAGGAGAGACACGGTTCCGGGTTCAGCGCTGGGGCCACCACTGTGGTAGGAGGCCTTCAGCTTGAGCCTGGGCCACTGCGTCGTCATCAGTGACCACCTCCCCTTCTGAGGGCTCAGTAAAATCAGCAAATGTGGGAACACCAGCAAATACAATCACCAGAGCTCACTGTTCATTGTGTCGATGCAAACAGTGCAGAGAACTGATTGGTCTTGTAGTGTCAAGGTGAATTTTTTAAAATGTCCTTTTGGTTCCCAGAAAAAATACTCAGAAGGCTACCTTGGTTTTTTAAGAATTTTGAATTTGTGTTCCCTATATGAAAGATGCAAATCAGAAGCCCAGTTCTTCCTTAAGGCTTGATGGTTTTTTTAAATGTTATGTATGTATGTACATACGAAGCCCTGCTTCGAGCCCTACATGGGGCTTCCTGCTGCCTGGGGAGCCTGCTTCTCCCTCTCCCTTTGCCTGCAGCTCCCCCTGCTTGTGCACATGCCTCTCTCTCTGTCAAATAAATAAAATCTAAAAACAAAACAAATCACACATCTAAACCAGTTAACACATTTTATTTTTTTTTAAGGTTTTATTTATTTGAGAGAGAGAGAGGGACAGGGAGCAGGAGCAGGGGGAGGGGCAAAGGGAGAAAAAGACTCCCTGACGAGCAGGGAGCCTGATGTGGGGCTCCATCCCAGGACCCTGGGATCATGACCTGAGTCGAAGGCAGACGCTTAACTGACTGAGCCACCCAGGTGCCCCCAATTACACATTTTAAATTAGAATTGTAAGGCCAATTAATTACTGTAACAGATGAAAAATTTTTTAAAATACTGCAAATACCTAAAATACCAAATACGCACAAATTTCTTAATACAACATACTAATGCTATGTGTTTGATTGTTTTAAATATTTCTATCCTTAATTTAAAATTTTCTGGATGTTAAAACAAACTTACCTACTAAGAGAGAACTGTGTCATCCTAGATGGCTGGGGAGCCCCTTCCCAAGTACCTTTTTGAAAACATGTTCTCAGTGGCCCAGCAGAGATTTTGCCCCAAGACTTTTGGGTAGCTCTTCTCAGGCTCCCATCTGCTCCACGGAGCCCTCTTCCATGGGTGCTGTATCATTGCTCTCTGAATGGGCCAGTTCCACAGTCTAGGGCCCCCTAGGTTCAAGTTACGCTTCATGTAATTCTTCAACCTACACACACGGATGTCAGAAACTCCTACCCAGGTTGCTATACAACTTGTTTGGATATAATTAATCTATTGAAGGATTTAGTCTGTTCTGAATTCTTTCCACACTCTTTTCCAGCTTCTGGGGCCACCACTCTTACAGATATTGAATGGTCCAATTTCTTGTAGTGGTGCCTGACTCTGGTTATAGCCCTGGGGGTATGCCGGAAACATGTAACAGGATTTGTGGGTTTTTTTGTTTTGTTTTGTTTTTTTAAGATTTCATTCACCTATTTGACAGAGCGCAAGCAAGGGCAGCAGCAGAGGGAGAGGGAGAAGCAGGCTTCCCGCCGAGCAGGGAGCCCAATGAGGGGCTCCATCCCAGGACCCTGGGATCAGGACCTGAGCCGAAGGCAGACGCTTAACTGACTGAGCCACCCAGGCGCCCCATGTAACAGGATTTGTATTTAACAGAGAGTGGGTTTGCTTAGTGGGGATGAATGAAAGCCTAGGAGAGGTAGGAGAAAACTGTTCTGGAATCTATTTCACTATACTTTCTATCCTTTCTATATCATTGTACTTTCTGTTATCGTTAGATGGTGTTTCAAAGGTATTGTTTTCACTTGCCTCCCAAGCTAGATAACGAATCCTTGATTGCAACAACTTAGGTGTGTTTGTCTAACTCCACATCACAGACCCCTCCAAAGCCCTCATGTGTGTTGGGCATACCTTAGGAACCCAAGTTATTTGGAAAAAAGAAAACCCGAGAACTTTTGCGCCCTCTTAAGGCAGTACCTGGGATAGATGGTGAATTACCGGAGAAGCAAAGGAACGAAAAAGAATGAGTTCATACAGGTGTCTCTTAGACGAGGCCCTTGAATGATTGGGTATGATGTTTCCACCAACCAAGACTGGGAGATTGCAGGAGGAGGGGCAAGTTTGGAAGCCAGGCAGATCATGAGCTCAGTTCTGAGAGTTTTTCTTCAGACGCTTGCAGCCCCACGGAGGGGGCTGGTAAGGGCAGGTAGATGGCCTGGCACTTGGGAGATGGGGGATGGAGGTATGCTCTTGGGAGCAGGTAAGTGGCCTCTGAAGCCCTGGGCGTGTATCAAGTGCCTCTCGAGAGTGTTGTTGTGAGAAGAAAAAAGCTAAGAATAGGCCCCTGAGGAACACCCTCACTTAAGGTGCAGACAGAGGAAGTGGAGCTAGCTGCCCACAACACTGGGGAGATGCCAAGGGGGTAGGAGAATGTTGTTTTTCTCTCACTTCCAGCACGTCTTCTTTGGTTAGAAGCAGAGGGGTGGCCAGACAGCGATAGTTATGGGCAGAGTGTGGTGTGGTGGGGCGCCGGGATGTTATGGGGGTGGGGTGGGGGGGTTGCTATATTTGGGGAGGGCCAGTGTGGGTGTGGTAGGTCACGGGGAGCTCTGCTTTCAATCTCTTTATCTAGGAAGCAGGGAAGAGGGGTGGGCATCAGAACTGTTGGATTCTCTGCTTTCTCTGCCACTTCACATCTCCCCAAACACCCTTGGCTTATTCGGAGCTCTAATTTGTGTAGGAAAATCTCCTTCTAAATATGGGAAGGAAGCAGAGTTGGTGGAGGGAAGGAGAGGGGATGCTTCGCTGTTGAGTGTTGGTGTGTGTCCATGTGTGTTTGTGTGTGTTGTCCACACACGTGCACATGTATGAATATGTGTCCCTGTGTATGTGTATGGGTGTGGATGTGTGTGTCTTATGTTACTATTTATGTGCTAGTATAGTATAATATATATATATTATGTGTATAATATGTGCATGTTTTTCTCTGAGCGTCTCACAGGAAAAGTATAGAAACTGAGAGGAAGCATCGAGACACTTTTATGCCAATTTGATAGAGTGCTTTTATGTTAATTGAATCTAATAATAAGAAATTCGGCCTTGTGTTTTCTAAATGTAAATGCTCTTTCATTTTTCTAGTAATTCACTTTATCGGATTTTATGAAAACATTGGTCTGTGCCAGACTGCATACAAAACTGCTCCTTCCTCATAGTTAGAGAAGCACTAATTAGGACCAGATCAATATTCTGGGAAGGTCTTGATTCTGAAATTCCCCAGGGAGAGAGAGATTCACTTCAGAAATCTGAGGTTCCTGCTCTGGGTCGTATCAAGGAGGCATGAGGACAGACAAAGGGGTGGGGGTCAGGCCTGAGATCTGACTGGCATCTGGGGGCACAACCTGCTCTTCCTCCCCTTCCTTTCCCCTAAGTGAGAGGGGACCACCAGGCAGTTCTCAAGTGGGTAGGAGGCTGACCCTGCTGGGACTCCAAGCCCATGCCGGCTCAAGGTGCTGCCCTCCCTCCTGCCCGCAGAGCAGGTGAAGCTGATGCCTGAGAGGCAAGACGGGGTTTCCAAACCTCCATGCTTTCCCAGGATAGTAACGCACACTCAGTGGGGAAGAACAGAGTCTTTGACTGCAACAAAACGAGACACCTTGTTCCGGTACAGGGAACCCAGGTAGATCTTCCTGCCTTTCTTCCTTAGATAATCTTCCTTGCCTGGGTCCCTCTGAACTGTCCAAACACAGCCCTCCCAAGGCCCTGACTTGGTTGGCATTTGTCATTTTATATTGCTTTTCTTTAAGAGGGTCTCCAAAATTATACACGCCTTAGGCCCCACAAAACCTGGATACACCTTTGCTGAGATCCTCAGTGCTTGACCCTGGAAGGGCCACACACTATCAAACTCAGAAAGCAAGTGAGCAACAGTGAAGGGTTAAAGAGAATGACTCTTCTTTCCTCATCATTTGGAGCATCCATAAAACCCCCCATGGAATTAAGAGTATGTGAAGTTGGGTGCGTGGGAGGGAAGCGGCATTTGCAGAGGGGAAGGATTAGTTGAGAACTCAAGGGTGGAAATTCAGCAGCGATGTCCGGAGCGTGCAGAGCTTGGGGTGGGGTTGTGGGGGGCACCTGGCTTTAGATGGTATTATCCAAGTGCACAGGGACCACGGTACCAGCTGGAACCAGGCCATCCTTTTCTGCTGTGGAGGGACACAGGCCATGGTGTGAGGGGTGGTCACTTGCTTCTCGTTGTACAGCAGTTTAGACACATCCCTGAGATGAGCTCGCATGTAGTTAAGAACACAAGCCCTTGGCCCAGGTGGCCCAGTTCTCATGGCCGTTCTTGCAGGGTACACTGCAGATGTGACAGGTGGCATCTCTCGTAGGGGAGTAATGGCGCGGAGGAAGAGTATGACACCACGGGGGGAGCCCTGCTTGTCCCTCTAAGAATTTCATACCCTAAGGCAGTTATTGCAGGGCTTCTACGGCCTCAGACATTTAAGACCACCACTGACATTTTATGGCTCAGTCCCAGCAGAGAATGTGCCTTTTTATGCCCCCCAGTAAATACTTATATTGTTTATACCTCATAAGAGTTTTATGAGGCAAGTATGATTACTTTTTTTTAACATATGAGCAGACTGAGGCTCAGACAACTTAAGGCAATTGCGCATCGCCACACAGCTAAAGAGAATCAGATACAGGATTTTAATCAACGCTTCTTGGTTTCTAATGTCCCTGTTCTTTCCACACTCCCAGGTTTCTTGTTTGAAACACTGAGAAGTCAGACCACAGGGGTACGAATCTCGGAAGAAAAATGGGCTAAGTGTCCACACTCCACTCTCCCAGGCTAGCTCAGGCATTCCTGAGTCAGTGTTAAGGTTGTGGAGTGAGGCTGATTCCTTTCTGTTCTGTGGCCTAGTTGCTCACCGAAGCTAGAAAAACAGTCGCTCCCGGTAAGAGAGTCACTGCTCCAGCTGGTCAAGCAGCATGGTAGTTGGGTTCTTTCTGTGGCAGACATTTTCCCTGTTGGAGAAAGTCTTGGAATGATAGAGTGTCAGAGCTGGAAGAGCTCTTAGACATATCGCAGTCAATTCCCTACTGTACAGATGAAGGAGCCGGAGTTTGTGAAAGAGGCCACCTATGAATGATAGAGCTGGGGCCAGGAGCTTTCTGACTTCCAACCCAGCCCTTTGGTGTGGTGCCAGGCTGAAAAGGGAGGAAGAAAATGGTTCCCATAGGGGGAGGGCACAGTGAATGTGTCTCTGTTTGTAGTCTTGGGTGGTGCATGAACATTGTCTTCAATAATTCTCTTCTGATCGTTGTGATAACATTTAGGAGGAAGTCTCCTATTAGAGCAAGGAGGTAAATTCTTTCTCCCCCTTTCCAAGAGAGGCCACAGATCTCAGGCTGAGTCTTTGCCTGAAAACAATATCTGGATAGAATTTTTAAAAACTGGATGATACTGGGGCGCCTGGCTGGCTCAGTCGGTGGACCATGGGACTCTTGAGCTCAGGGTCGTGAGTTTGAGCCCCACGTTGAGCATAGGGATTACTTAAGAAAAAATAATGATTAAAAAATAAAAAGGGCACCTGGGTGGCTCAGCTGGTTAAACGTCTGCCTTTGGCTTGGGTCATGATCTCAGGTTCATGAGATCAAGCCCCACGTTGGGTGTAGAAATTACTTAAAATAAATAAAACTTAAAAATTTTTTTAAAAACCAAAGAATTTATATATATAGATATACATATATCTTTTAAAGATTTATTTATATGTCTCTATAACTATTTATTTTATATATCTATATAAAGATTTATTTATATATCTATATAAATATATATATATATATCTTTTAAAGATTTATTTATTTATTTGAGAGGTGGGGCAGAGAGAGTCCCAAGCAGACTCCACACCCAGTGCAGAGCCCCACGCAGGGCTCAGTCTCACCACCCTGAGATTACAACCTGAGCCGAAACCAAAAGTCAGATGCCCAACCAACAGTGCCACCCAGGCTCCCCTACAATATATATTTAGTAAGTTATAATACCAGCAGTAAGGGGATATTGCAACAGTTGTCAAGGGATGAAGCAAGTGACTGCAGTTGGGGCACTTGCTCTGGGCTACAGCTTCTCAGGTCCATGTGGTTGTGTTGGACCCCACCCAGCATCTCAACCTCTGGGATTTGTGTGACTTCCCTGCCTTGAGATAAAATGCTTCTCAAAGTGGCACAAATTCCTGAGTCTCCTAGGATCTCCGTTGCCAGAGGGGCAACTGCTGAGATGTTTGTCCCTCTGCCACCAGGGTGGAGCCTGGTTCACCAACACAGCTCACCTTTTCCACAGCAGGGATCTCTTCATGCTCTCCTCCCCACAAAGCTCACAAAACATTGATTTTTGAGCCCAGGAGAACATTATCCAGCCAACAGTTGACTTGGTTCCCAGGGAGCAAATATATATATATATATATATATCCAGGAAGTCATTTCTCTTTTGCAGGCCTTCAGCTGAACCTCTCCCATGGGGTTGGGAGGATCACCAAGTGATTATTCATTAACAGTTGCAGACCCAAGCCTCCAGGCTTTGGAGTGAGGGTGGGGATGGCGGCGGGAGCCAAGGGCTGGCATGAACATTCGTGCTGACCAAGATGGTTGACCACAGACTTTGCAAGCCCTGAATCCAATTAAGTTGCAAACATGCTTTTCCTCAGGTAGGTTCTGAGCCTGCAGCTGGCCAACTCCACTCAGGCAGGCCTGGGAAAGGGGTTCCTTTGATTACGTGTTTGATCCTAGTCATTCATCATAACTCTTCCCAACTGCCACAGTCTCAGGGCCCTTTTATCCATTAAGCACTAGAAGCCCAATGTCTAGGATTTGGGAGGTTTTCAAGGGCCTATGCTATTGGCGACTGGGAAGAAAACAATATAGCCTCCAATAAAGGAAAAGTCAACTTCAAAATCAACTGTAAAATATGTATTTACCTGTTACTGCAGTAACAAAGTTGACTTCATTTATTTTGAAATTTGGCACTCATAAAAACTTATTACATTGCAAAACAATCTCAGGGGAAATTTTCTCATTTTATAGGAATTCTCAAGTACTACAGTTGCAGAAGGAGCGGTACCAATTGCAAAGTATTTGTAGTCAATTTCAGAAGTAAAGCTTTAAATATCATTTCAGATACACTTCTGCAAGAATGATACTGAATAAGGAATATGTATATTAAATATATTCAATGTGATGAAGTGTTAAGGTGTCTAGCACGGTATGGTGGTACTAAACACGGCCCTACTTATGAGTCCAGTCAGCACAGGCTGTACCAAGGGATACCACTAACCACCATTCCATGAAGGTCTGCTTGGCACAGTGATAGGTACTTTGTTAAGAATTCTAGCTAGCGGGGCGCCTGGGTGGCTCAGTCGTTAAGCATCTGCCTTCGGCTCAGGTCATGATCCCAGGGTCCTGGGATTGAGCCCCTGCATCGGGCTCCCTGCTCCGTGGGAAGCCTGCTTCTCCCTCTCCCACTTCCCCTGCTTGTGTTCCCTCTCTCACTGTATCTCTCCCTCTCAAATAAATAAAATCTTAAAAAAAAAAAGAATTCTAGCTATCATATAAAGAAGTATTTACTGGGGCACCTGGGTGGGTTTGTTTTTGTTTTTGTTTTTTATCTGTGTAAATACTTTATTCTGTTTCTACATAAGGTATTGAAATTTACACATTATTTTTAAGACAACTAATATACAGCTAACTGAAATAAAATATACAAGAAGCTTATGAGATATGAGATACAGATGAGAAAACCTGAGAAATTTTTAATTTGCCCTACTGGGAACATCAGAACTCCTGGACTTGATATTGGCCTTGTGTATCAAATATTTTTTTCTGTAAGTACTAGCTGGCACCCTCCCAAAGAAGTCGGTTAAGCATCCGACTCTTGATTTCAGCTCAGGTCATGATCCTGGGGTCCTGGGATGAGCCCTGTGTTGGGCTCTGCGCTCAGTGGGAAGTCTGCTTGAGATTCTCTCTCCCTCTCCCTCTGCCCCTCCCCCTACTCATGAGTGTATGCATGCTCTCTGTGTCCCTTAAATAAATCTTTTAAAGAGTGTTTACTGTGTGCCAAGGCATTGTGCTTTATATATAACGTTATCTACAAAGAAATTATGTGGTCCATGTTATTACCCCCATTTTACAGAAAAGAAAACTGAGGCTTGGAGAGGTTAAGGTTACAGATTTAGTAAGTGAGATTGAAAATGAGATAGGTCTGGCTCCAAAGTTATGTTGTTCCTTTTTGCCACACTGCTCTCCCGTTTATTGAAGTTACCTTATAGGCTAAGAGTCACCTGGTCACCAAATTCTATTCTAACAGACTGGTCTCCCTTTTGTCTCCTGGGCATGTGTTGCTCTTTTCAACTGTACTTCTGTTCTGTTTTGTTTTTCTTCCCTGAGAGCCCTCCCTCAAATGTTAGTCATCTTTCAGAGCTCGGCTTGATCACATGTGTGAGCACTGCCGGTCAAGTCCACCCTAGGCTAATCCCTCCTGAACCTAAACCCTCCTGAACCCTCCTTCAGCATTGCTTCCTGGTACCACTCATTTGAGTCCTTAATTGTGTGCTACCTTGTTTTGTTATTTGATTCTCACATGTGTGTCCAGTCTTCCCAACTGGTTGGAAAACTCGTGGGACAGGAATCGGGTCCTGCCGTGCTTCGCTAGCCCAGAGGCGACACTCAGTGCCTGTGTTGCCTCTCAGAATCCTCGTAGTTTCTAACACAAGGGTGCATGAAGTTGCATAACTTCTAAAATGCTCCTGGTACGAAGACTCTATGAAACAAGAAGAAACATCCAAGTGCTCGCAGCCAGACTAGTACATAAGAAGAGGCTCCACAGTTAGACCCTGGAGGCAGCTCAGAAGAGGACGAGCAGAGAGTCCGCAATGATCCCCTAAAGACCAGTGTTTTCCGGATACCCGAGGAAGGGTAGGTAGAAAAGTCTGTCTGGGTCACCGGTGGGAAGGACAGCAGCAGCATGAGGATAGAGGGCAGTCCTTGACCTACAAGTGCCACCCTCAGTATGGGTCATCAGGCTTCCCCCTGCGAACGGACTCCTGGTGGGTAAGAGGCAGACTCTTCAGGAAGAAGGGGGTTCTGGAGGAGGGGGGTGGTGCAAGAGGGGCCGGGGCCACTACCAATGAACAGGAGTGGCTAAGGGGGACGTGGGGGTGTGCATTTTCTGATCCTTTGCTTGGGTCCTTTGTGAGATTGTCCAGAAGCAGTTCCCAGTCCCTCAGTGGAGGGCAGTGGTAGGACCCATTCACGGAGCTTGTGTACGAGGTCCAGCGGTGACTACTGAACTGGAAGCGACGTGCTCTGATAAGTTTGATAAGTTCCTCGTGACAGGGTGTGAGAGGAGCTGTTGCTGCCTGCGGGCGCCAAGGTGGAGACCAGCTGGGGTGCAGAAGGCTTGAAATAGAATCCACCCAGAGGCAAGCCCGATGACGGTAGAACATCAGCTGCTGGAGGCAAGTGGCTGCTGACAGTTGTGTCTCTGGGTTCCACGTAGCTTTTCAGCTAACTTTCTGCCAAACAGCTTGACAAACAAACATCCATGGTGGATCCCCTGGAGCCAGGACAGGTGACAGGAGGGAGCACTTACTCCTGACAGTGATCCCCGCCATCCTGGCCTTTGACCGGCTGCCACTGTGCAACCTTGCTGCAATGCTGATTCAAAAATGAGACTGACACTGTGATTGTTTAGCTCCCCAGTGATGTCCTGAGTACGTATAATGATATCCCTGAGAGAGAGAGAGAGAGAGAGAGAGAGAGAGAAGAAAGGAACAGAATAGTGCAAACCGAGTGAACGTCTAAGAAACTGGGTAGAGGCGGGCTTAGGCTGGAAAAGCCCAAAAGCGAACAAGAAGGGTGAAGGGACTTCAGGGCAGCGTCCTGCTCTTGAGCAGCTCTGGAGGACAACAAGCCTACCATGCCCTGCTCTTCTGAATACCCTTTTTCGTCTCTTTGCTGGGATCCAGGATCTTGGCAATGAAGTTAACCACCAAGGCTGGGGGAACTGGGTTGGTCTCACATTGAGGCAGGGGTTTTGTCAGAAGCTTCCAACAGGGCGCCTGGGTGGCTCAGTTGGTTAAGAAACTTCCAACAGGGAATCTCTCCAAGAGAGATTCTCGTCCAAGAGGGGTCCTTGGCTCTGAAGACCCATGGCCATGACATATCTTGGATCCTGGTTTCTGAACTCTGAGGCTTAGAGTTCTATTATAAGGAATTCATTGCCATACTTCTTCTAAAAAGACTCACTCTGTTCCCAGTGGCTGACCCTGTCTCCTGCCAGGTCCATTTCCTCTTTACTGTGTAAGCTCTTCGGGGCCTTCTCAGGGAGCCCAGTCCCACCATGATCTTGCTTCAGCAGGTGGACTGTCTCCCTTGTTCCTGACTATAGGATCTGTCCTCAGGAAACACAGCATGTAATCTTCAGCCTAACCAGAGCTGAGGCAGGGGGCTCCCCTCACATGCGTTTTGTGGTCTTTGACTTACTACAGGCCTGTGTGCAGCATTTGGACCTCCTAGTGGTGACAAAAACAGCAGTGATAAAAATGATTGTAGCTAATATTTACTGAGGGGTTTCTATGTTCCAGTCACTCTTCTAAATGCTTTATGTCTGTGTTCTCTCTCCCTCTCTCTCTTTTTTAAGCACATGAAGGACCTTCCTACTGCCCTTGCCCCATAACTGTCTTATCTTTCTCATCCAGTTCTTGAAGAGAAATACTGGTCAGAGACTCAGACACCCAGAGAGCAAGTTAAGGAAAACCCCACTAAGGCCAGTGTACTCCTACCTTTGACTGAATGCAAATGTGTGAGTGCTGTACAAAGACACAAGATAAATGTCTTTTTTCCCAATTTTCCTGAAATTATTCTGGGGGAAGAGGAAGTAATTTAAAACATTATTTTTAATAAAATAAAATGATATGATGGAGTATATTGAAAAATTCAAATAAATTACAGGGTATTTACTTTACAATTTAAAATGTTTTTGCTTTGAATTTCAAATTTATATGTAAGTTTCAGAAAGAGTGCACAGAGCTCCCCTGTATGCTTTGACCAGATTCCCCAATTATTAACATTTCTGAACTATTTGAGAATAGGTTATAGACATGATGCTCCATTACCCCTTAATACTAAAGTATCTCCTAATTACAAGTTCCCTTGGCTACATCAGCACGGCACAGCCATCCAAACCAGAAAATTAGCTTTGATCTGTTATTACTTGCAAATTAAATTTTAAGGTAACATATAAAACATCTTTGCACTTGGCTATTCTAAAAATATTAGTTAAGTGAAAGAAGGAGGCTTCAGAGAAGGCTCATGCTTGCTGGTCATGACTTTAGGTGTTTTAATGAATTCCCCTCTGCCATTACTAGCTCTGAGTAGTCTGAGACACATTGCTCTGTGTCTAGTTGACCATGAAAATCCAGCCCTGGATGCATCAACTTTGAAGGTAAAGAATAGTGACCCTTACCAAAGATAAAATGTTTTGGGATGTCTCAGGCCCACCTGGAGGTCTGCCAAATGCTTTCAGCCTGGCCCCAAATAGCAGATGGAAAGTGAAGACCTTTGTTCTTGCTGCATGCCCTTATTCATGTCTCCAACAGCCAGTGGTACGGCCTAAGGACATGCTTGACTTGGTTCATAACCAAGTCCTTGGGTGCTGTTTTGTTCCCATCTTCACTGACACAATATGAACATTCAGGTGAAGGGGATGTGGTCCATGGGTGAGAGGCAGAAATGTAAACATGTTGGGATTACGGACACTAAACCCTATTTTGAATGAACATGATTTTGTCTCAAGTCCGGGAATCTGCCTCTTTGCAGATTGATTTGCCAGTCCATGGATAGTGAATTTTACCTTGGAAAATGTCTGAGATCCAACTGGGACAATTAATCAGAATGTCAGTTTGGAAATATCACTGGACTGGTTCAAGAAGCCTAAGTACTTACTTAAACTAGCCATGTGATCTTGGACAAGGTGTTTAAGTACTCTGGGTTTTATTTTATTCATTTGCAAAATGGGGAAGGCTGGACTAGATGATCTCTGAGGTCAGTGGACACAATCTCTTGTAACATTTAATTTTATGAATATCTGCCGAAAGAGACTAAAGCTTTACAGACGTGTAGATCTGTGTTGTGCTAAATGCCACGGCCCGAGCAGGAGTTTGTACTCATTTACACCACATCTGTTTATGCTTTAAATGTGTAAGCTCAAGTAAGTTTCTATGTGAAGGCCATTGAAAGTGACAGCTATGGTGCTTTCCCACTGCAAGCAGTCCATTGGAAAGCAGGGAAGGACCATGAGCCATGGGCACTGGTGGCACTTTTGAGTGATTGAAGACAAAGTAGGAAAGGGAGCTGAATCTGGGAGTGGGAAGAATATGAGTCCACGATGTAGGCAAGAGCATAGTAAGCTCACCTGAGGACTGATTTCAATGTCAGGAGGGGAAGTTGGAAATGTCACTAGAGCTCTCTCGCCATTAATTGCTGTGATACTTGAACCCTTTGGAGAGGAGCTGGCGTGGAGGACACCCTCAAAAGTTAGTGGCCCTAAATCCTCTGTCTTCTTTTTATATCTTTTGATTCATGGAAGGTAGAGTTGGGAAAACAAAACAAAAAAAACAACCCTTAAGTAGTCTTAACAGAAATACTCAATTTAGCACCCCCCCCCTTTTATTCGCTCCAACTGAAGCATTGTCCCCTACCACTCCAAATTACTTTACCTAGAGAGATAATGCATATTGTCCTTTTTGTCTGACCTTGAGCCTTACTTTATCCGCTCTTGGCTAGGGACTACTTTTGGCAAAGGGAGGCTAAGGAGGAGTTTGGCCTCGTTTAAATCCTTTGTTTTTCTGTCACGGAAGTCAGGCCTGTTCCATCCATCACAGGTTTGGTCACCCAACATTTGACACCACAGCAATAAATATAAATGATAACACCTCTTGAACTTTTCCTACAGGCCAGCCACTGTACTAAGTGCTTTAAATATATCGTCACATTTAATCTATCTAATACTCCTATGAAGTAGCTTACCTTTATAGAGATAAGGATTTTCCATCATAATGTGTATTTCCTTTATAGGTAAACATCTTTCTTTACCTCCCCTCTTGGGAACAATGGGCTTCCTACAAGGTCCCATTAGTGATGTTTTCTCATGCTTCTGTGGACTCATGGATGCTCCCAGGCTGACTGATTTGGAGTCCTTCACAGGTAAACATCCTGGCAAGAGCCGTACCTGCTCTTCTTTCTACCTTCCATGGTAGGATAGGGGTAGGTGGAGACCTTTTAAAAGAGAGAATCTAAAGTCTTCAAAATACTTTTGGAAGCTCAGTCATGCAGGAGCATAAGAACGGGCCAAGGCTCCCTGAATGTTATTGCTATCGGTATGTTTTCTGCTGCCATAGCACTGGGGTTATCCCCTAAGCCATGGATATTATGAATAAGGCCATTGACACTATGAATCAATGTGTGGAGAAGGGTCCTCATCTCAAGGGCATTTCCTCTTCTCACATTCTCCCCTTGGGTTCAGGACACTTCTCCTCACATTGACTCAGTTGGCCTTCTTCATAGTGTCTTTGGGTCATTTACTTCAGAGTATGGAGACTGGGAAACCAGGGTCATGTAAAAGAGTCTCCTACCTAAAACACCTCAGTTCTCACTTGTAGGAAAGTGAGTGAGCTTTAGCACCAGTTCTTGGGTTACTTTCTTTACTGGACTCCATTTCTTTTCTTTCTTTTCTTTTTTTTTAGGGAGAGCGCACATGGGTGAACGGGTTGGGGGGTAGAGGGAGAGGGAGAGAGAGAATCTTGAGCAGTCTCCATGCCAGCATGGAGCCTGGAGCCCGACATGGGGCTCCATCTCACGACCCTGAGATCATGACCTGAGCAGAAATCGAGAGTCAGACGCTTAACTGACTGAGCCACCCAGGAGCCCCATACTGGACTCCATCTCTGCTTCTTAGGTCCAGGTTGAAACAATTTTCTTTAAAGACACCTACACAAGGCTGGGTAATGTTCCCTTCACACCCTCCTCCCCTCTCCAAGCTCCCACCCCCAGAAACAGAAGTGTTTAATAACTAATCAGCCTCCTTTTCCCATTCTTCAAGTTTTAGGTAGGAATGCATCAAACTTCAGCCAGGCTTGGTAATTGGCCCAAACCTGTTATTCACTTTGGACCTCACATTTGACCTTTGGAAAGCTGAATAACCAAATGCTTATTTCAACATTATTCTTGGCATCTGTCAACTTGGCTGTGATCAAGGTCATGTGAAGGAATGGGTGACTGTCAAGCAGTTGAAGCATCAGTAATGAGAACAAGGCAAGTCATTTGGATTCATTGTTAAAATCTGAATCACTTTCAAATATTAGTGAGCATTCTAGATGTAACTTGGGAGTGAAATTTTCCTTATGGACTTTTTTAAATGTCGAAATTCTATCAGTCAGTAGAAGTATAAATGCACATTTATTATTTTAAGAAAAATGCTATAGGGGTGCCTGGGTGGCTCAGTCGGTTAAGCATCTGCCTTCGGCTCAGGTCGCGATCCCGGACTGCCGGCATGAAGCCCGGCGCTAGGCTCCCTGCTCATCGGGGAGTCTGCTTCTCCCTCTGCCCCTCACCCCGCTCATGTTCTCTCTCTCTCTCACTCTGTCTCTATCTCATCTGAGATAATAAATAAATAAAATCTTTAAAAAAAGAAAAGAAAAGCTGTAATAATGGTTGTCAAAGCTTATATACAAAACAATGAAGAATTTTCACATAAAATAGGAAAATTAGCTGACAGTTAATATTTAATAAGAGATAGTATATTAATTGGATAACTTTAAAAAGAAGCTTATGTACTTTTTGAGCCAAAAGTATTTATAACAATTTAATAAATAGTATAAGTACTATTAAATTCAAAACATAGTATAAGGCATAACAACAGAAATTAGATTATATCTTAATTCTACCTATGATACCATGATATCATAGTTGTTACAGAATTGATTCATGTATTAGCATTTATCATGTTAAATAAAACAATTCTTTTTTTTTAAGATTTTATTTATTTGACAGAGAAAGACACAGTGAGAGAGGGAACACAAGCAGGGGGAGTGGGAGAGGGAGAAGCAGGCTTCCCGCTGAGCAGGGAGCCCCATGCGGGGCTTGATCCCAGGACCCCAGGATCATGACCTGAGCTGAAGGCAGACGCTTAATGACTGAGCCATCCAGGTGCCCCTAAATAAAATAATTCTTAAGAACTATACATTCAGGAGGATTTTTTTGTTGAGGTATAACTCACATACAGTCAGGTACACAAATCTTAAGCATACAGCAAAATGGGTTTTCCGACAAAGTAAACATATCCAGACCGAGAAAGAACATTTCCAGCTTACCTCTTACCCCTTCCCAGTTAGTGCTCCCCAAGATACCACTATTCTGAACTCTACCACCACAGGTTACTTTTGAATTATGCTGAATTTTTAGTTATTTAATACTATTTAGGTCATGAATCTTTCAAGAAAAAGTTTTATTTGGAAATTCTTCTCATTTTGAGAGGATGCATTAGAAGTATCATTTTAACCACTTCAAAATTTTGTGAGGAGGATGTCTTCAAAACCATAACATCCATAAGAAAAAAATCAATATATATAATTTATATTTATATGTGATATCAACTTATACAGTTTATGTCTATATGAATATATAAAGAGTTATGAAAAAAATAATAAAGGGAAAAAATCAATACCCCTAAGTATCTTGCTTTTCTATGCATCTCAGTCAAAACCATCTGTTTAGAGTGATAAATGTAGAGTATAATGACCATTTACACTCAGTCATCTGGCATTTGGCTACAATGTGTATTTAGTGCATCTCTACTTCCAAGACTCACCAATGTATTGGTCCCACATTCTGCTTGAATTGTTCAATGTTCTGCTCTTTCTTTGACCATACCCTCCCTAGCTTCTCTCCTCCTCTCAAACCACCCAGCCCAGCTAGCAGGACTTTGCTTGCAGACCTGTCCTCTAGCATACTCAAGAACCTCTCTCTAGCAGGAGAAAGCCCTCAAGGAAAACTGAGTGGGGTATTTGCCTTCATCTGCATGCTTGCCAAGGTGAATATGACTGGACTGCTATTTGCTACTTCCAGTGATCATTATTAAATGCCTACCAGTGCTGAGGGCTGATTAAGGCTACATAAATACCATTTCTAAATCTTCCTGCAATCCTGTTGGGTAGGTGGGATTACTCCCATTTCACTGTATGGAAACACAGCTGCAGAGAGATGCCTTAGTTTGCTTGAGGTCACATAGCCAGGAAGACCGAGCCAACCAAGATTTACACCCAATTTTTTCTGGCTCCAAAGCTGACTCTGACTCTGGTAAGGAGTAAAGGAGCACTGGCGGTGTCGGGGAGGGACAGGAAGAGAAGAGACGCCCTGGCTGGGAAGGGAAGGTCTAGCAAGGTAGCTGGGCAGTGAAGTAGGGCGGGCATGGGGCATCATGCAATTTGGGACTGAAATAAAGGAAAGAAAGAACGGTCAGGTGATGGTCAGGGCTGCAGGCAATGGGGGTGGGGTGGGGCGTTTGCACCTCAAAACAGAGCCAAGGTAAAGCTGTAGCTTCTCCAGTTCTGCTCACTAGAGACAGAGCAATGGTGTCTGTAGCCCAGGGGGACAGGGAGATGGCATTTCCACATCTCAAGCCCTCCGGCCTGGGCAGACTGCCAGAGTGGGGAGCCAGGGAAGCACCGAGGCAGGACAGATCATTATCAGAGGAAGGAAGCTCTGGCAGCTCCCACCAGCCTGTTTGTGACCAGCAGGCTCTGGGCCACGGAAGTCCCTTGAGGTCAAGGGAAATGTGATCCTGGAGCAGGGGGATGAAGCTGGGGCACTCCCCTGACCCTATGCCTTCAGGCCAAAGGGATCTAGCCAGAGACAGGCCCGGGGCCCAGGTCGGAAGGGCAGTGGGCTAGAGAAGGGGGAGGCCAGTTAGAGAGGCAGAGAGAGAATGAATTACGATCCCTGGAGGACCTCATAAACAGGTCTTGGCTAGAGAGCTAGTGACCTTGATTACAGCGGGCACAGGGTAACTGGCTCCTAAAAGCTCTCAGGGTACATATCTTCATGGGTGAACTCTTACCCAGTTCTCTCGTCCCTGCAGAGGTCTCTCCTTTTTTGCCCAAGGGACAAGTACAAAGTGCACTGTATTTAGAATAAGGAGACCTAGGTTCAAGTCCAGGCTCTGCTACTCACCAATTTGACAAGCTCTTTTTTTTTTTTTTAAGATTTTATTTATTTATTGAGAGAGAGAGAGAGAGTGGTAGAGAGCATGAGAGAGAGGAAGGTCAGAGGGAGAAGCAGACCCCCTGCTGAGCAGGGAGCCCGATGCGGGACTCGATCCCGGGACTCCAGGATCATGACCTGAGCCGAAGGCAGTCGCTTAACCAACTGAGCCACCCAGGCGCCCTGACAAGCTCTTTAATTAATTACGCTTTCTGAAAGCTCCATTTCCTCCCCCAAAGAAGGCCCACAATCCCTCTCAAGTCTATCCCAAGGGACTCATGTGGCAACACCATGAAAAACCTAAAGTGCTATATAAATATGGAGTGGTACCTCGTTTTCTTTCTTTCCACCCGCGTCTCCTCACACAGGTCATATCACTACTACGTTAGCCGGGGAAGGTTCTTAGCTCGGGAATAGGAACAGCTCTGTCCATAAATCCCAATTTGTACTTTCGTTTCCTCCTCTTGTCAGGCTGCCGTGAAGATGGGGCAGGGGAGAGATGTCCCAGGCACAGACCCGGGAACCCACACCCGTAGCTTGCTCAGCCCCTCCTTTGGAGATAAGCTTCTGGGAAAACAGCCACAGAAAGAGGAAGGACCGACCATCTCTTCTGGAGCTCAGCCCTTTCAGAAGAGGTTGAGCTAAGAGGGGCCCTAAGACACGGGAGGAAGATATAACCTGTGGGCCATACGAGGACTGGCCCAGGGGTCTGCAGAGGGAAGTCAGGCACAGCACGAGAGGGAGGAAGTCCGAAAACCTACAGGATTTTGTCCAAGTGCACAGGAACCAGCTTGAATTTCCTAGAGTCCCCTTTCTCAGGAGGGTCACAGGCCGCAATGTAAGAAGCGACCTGTCGCTTCTCTTTGTACTTGCAGCCTGGGTACTTCCTTGAGGTGAGCTCACATGTGCTCAGGGAGACAGGCTCTTTGCTCTGGTGGCAGTTTCTTTGGCCCTTCTTGCAGGCTATGCTGCGGGTCTGACAGGTGGCGGCCACACTGGAGAAGGATTGATGCAGGAAGGTGTTGAAGGGTTTGCAGTGTTTCGTGTACTTGTTGACCTTGCCCATCGCTGTGTTGCACCGCTGGGGCCTGGGCTGCACGTGCTGAATTTCAAACCACTGAGCCGAAGTCACGGTGCTGGGCTTGGCCCTGACAGGGACCTCAGCCACCCACAGCCCCAGCAGCAGGAACAGCAGTAGGGGGCAGGATCCTGCTCTGGCTGCGACCCTCTCTCGCAGGGGAGCAGTGCGGATGGAGGGCTGGGGTTGCTGGGGACGGACAGCAGGGGGTGAGAAATTAGTCTTTCTGTATGTGTCCTTCTATCTCATCACCGTTACCCTCCCCTAGGTCTCCTTCCTCCCTCCCCCTGTGTCTCATCCTCTCTTCCGGCTCCGTGTGCCCTCCTCACCCACTGTGACCCCATCCCCCTCACCCCATATGCCCGTCTTCCCTCATTCTGTCCTTCTCGCCTCCTATTCTTTGTTCTCTCTCTTCTCCCTCGAGACCGATTCCCCCTGTGTCCTTATCCCTTGCTCTGTGTCTCATCCCTCCCATGATACCATCCCGTGGCCCCCGTGGCCCCACTCTGTGCCTCCATCCCCCGGCATCACTCTCCTCTCTCCCCTATGTGTGTCCTTACCCCCTCCTCCTTTGTCTGTCATATCACTCACCTGCATCAGACCCTGTCCCTTCTCTGGCCTCTCTCCCGACTCAGGTCCCACCACAGGCTGCACCTCCTCACTGAGTCTGGGGCTCAGGATGCCCTTACTTGTCACTGGCCTCAGATCACTTGCCTTTTAACTCCTTAAGAGCTGGCCTGATCTATGTTGCTTCTGTTTGGGGCAGGCCAGGGAGCAGTCGGGGATCAGGAAATGAATCAAGTACATGTGCCTTTCCACCTACATGTCCCAAATAAGTGGATACCTAGGGAGCTAGTGTACCTGCCTAAACAGGTTCAGCAATGCGGAAACTTCACTCTTCACACTCAAAGACTGGATTTGGCCTCTGGCCACATGGTTTTAATGACTACTAAAGCACCTGACCCAGGTGTCAACCCCAAATGAATTTCAGGGAGAACTGCCGTTTATCTCCTATATACATCTCTAGTTCATGATTCTGGGAAGAGCCAATCACTGTGGCTGTAAGAATAGCTTTTTCTCTAACCTGAGATACAGAGAGAATAGCCTAGAATATTGCTTTGTATGATTTCTTGTCATCAGGACTTCCTGCTTATCTTTTGGAGGAGACGGAGGAGCCAGGGAAGTGGATGAATCACCCCAGTCACGATGCCCAACACCACCCCAGCTCAGCTATTCTGCAGTGATTCACTCCTCTGGGCCCCTCAGTGCCAGGTGCTGAGCAGGGCCACCTGGCTTTACCTGGAGAAGGCACCCAACACCTTCCATCCTTCACTCTTTTCCTCCCTACTTCACTGAGATCGGCAAAACTTAAACAGTGTCCAAATTTGAAAATGCTGTTGGTGGTGGTGGTTGCTTCATTCTGCCTTAGGCCTTGACCTTGCATGGCCTGCTCCTTGTGGTAGTTATAGGTGTGTGGAGAGCCCGAGCTGGTACTGCTCTGGGGGCTCTAGTGAGCTTGCCATATGGCCCTCAGAAGAACCGAGACACCGAGGAGTAGAAGCATCACTACTTATGGGTGGGAAGTTTGGAAAACTGAGATGAACAGTCCTTTTTTTTTTTTTTCAGGATTCAAATATTTCTCAAGTGTCTACTATGTGCTGAGGCGCTTGGGATAGATCAGTGAATAAAAGAGACAAAAATCCCTACCTTCGTGGAGCTTACATTCCATCGGGAGAAAGACAGCAAAAAATTAATATACCCTTTGCTTGAAGTGGTAACTGCTAAGGACAAAGGTAGAACAAGAGGGAGGTTGGTAGGCAGGGATTTTTAAATAGGGACATTTAAAGTAGGCGACTCTGGGACAAAGACCTGAAGATGGGAAAGTGAACTTGTGCTTGCCTGGGGAAGAAGGGTCCAAATAGAACAGTGCTGTGAAAGCCCTAAAGCAGACAGATGCCTGCATGTTGGAGGGACAGCCAGGAGTCCAGTGTGGCTGGGGCAGGTGCCGGACGGTGGGATCGGAGAGGGACCAGAGGCCAGATCATGGAAAGCCTCTGAGACCAGTGAAGACCGTGACTTTTACTCCAACACACTGGGGAGGCCCTGGGGCCGGAGGGGGGTGGTGCAGGAAGACGGTTCTAAGCAGAGGAGTGAAAGGCCCTTGCGTAGATTGTAACTGTAGCAAAGCCATGTAAATGGTCTGCGCCTGGGTGGCTCAGTCAGTTAAGCACCTGCCTTCAGCTCAGGTCATGATCCCAGGGGGCTGGGATTGAGCCCCACGTCAGGCTCTCTGCTCCGCCGCGTCTGCTTCTCCCTCTACATCTGTGCTCTCTCTCGCTTTCGCTCTCTTTCAAATAAATAAATAAAATTAAAAAAAAAATGATCTTGATTGTAAAGTTTGTGTTCTGGTCCAGAAGTCAGAAGTTTGAGTTGGGAAGAGGAAGTGTTTGTCCTCGAGGCTTGGGGGACATCGTTTTAGTAGGCAGAGTGCCCAGGATGATTTTCGGAAGAAAAAGTGGCGTTGGAGATGGGAAGCACCACTAGATGGGGACAGAGAACCGGGAACAAGTTCCCCGGGGCCTCTGGCGCCTCTGTTTCTCAGCGAGGCTTTGGCTATGGGAACAGCATTCGCTACTTTGTTAAGGTGCCGGAATCTCTGCAGTTTGAACTTCTGGATATAGAATTATGCCCCTGCTGCTGTAGAAATGCAAATGTTTGGAAATAAAATCTATGGTTTAAAGCGGACTGTGGACAGAATGCGGATCAGCACAGGCCCGTCCAGCCCCGGACCAGAAGCTGGGCTCAGGGGATGGGGTGGGAGGCCAGGAGCTCATTTGAATTCTTAGCCAGGACTCCTCACTTCTCATTCTAGAGTGAGATGTTTCCAAACCACGACTTGCACTGCTCTGTGCTCTTGTGTTTTCCTGTCATTATAATTATCCTAGTTTGCTCTTCAAGTCCATTATCCTGAGTTCTCCAGAAGCCGGCCTGAGTGCTGTGTGAAAGTCAAACACCACCCTACTGTCTAGGCCAAAGGGGAGAGAGAGTAAAGGTTTAGGTTTGCATACAAAAATTAAAGAGTTGAAACTACCACCTTCACAACTCAATCTGAAACCCTTACTTTGCCTCAGTTGTTTGGATAAGGCAGGTGATTTTATTTATTGATTGGTTTGCCCCAACTCTCCACCTTCCAGGATCTGCTTCCCTTTGCACTTGGTAGGATAATTTTGCCAGTTTTCCTTTGCCCCGTGTAAGGGGCAAGAGGAAAAAATGGAGGAAGGGGGACAAGATTAGGGACAGCAAAAGGGGTCAGGCATCAGGCCAAGGACTGATCAGAGAGTCTGGCAAAGGGGAAAAGAGAAAAATTTGAAAGGGGTGAGCAAAAAGACAAAATGGGGCGGGGGAGAAGATGGGAGGGAAGAAAGCCCCTCATACAAGCAGCCTCTCCCCGGGGAGATGAGGTAGCTAGCCCCACCTCCTCGTTCTATGGTCATAGTCATATCTCTTGGCCCAACCCCTGCCAGGCCACTACCATGCATGTGCGTGTGCGTGTGTGTTTAAAGTCACTGGGGCGGGCGTTGTGAAAATCCCAGCAGTGCCAGGTGGACCTCTGCCTGTCTTCCCCACAGGACAACAGCTGTTGCTTCCTCTGGCCTGCACTGAGAGGGGGTGAGTGGAGCTGGCTGAGAGGAGGGCTGGGCCTGGATTGGTGCCCACCCTTCAGAGGCCAGCCTCTCTCTCTTCCGGAGTTCCACACAGCCTCTGGATACCGATGGAAAGCCCATGAGAGTTTCCCTCCAGGCAGGAGCAGATCCAAATTCTGTTATCCTAACTTTGTTACTCCTAGGATAAATAAAGGTAATGGGCTCATTTTTGTAGACGGGGAAAGTGAAACAAACAGCAAGTTGGGGTCAGACGTGGGACTTGCTCTGGGTCTTTGAATTCTCATGACCTTTCCTGGAACAGCTGTGGGTCTGGAGGAGGCAGCACGGACAGAAGGTTGGAATCCTTGGCTCCCAAACCAATGCCTTTAGACAAGCCAGGATGTAGGAGGGGGGGACCTGCTCTGGGGTTGAGAGGCCTCATTAGGTCATTCTACCTCAGAAGCCATTATCAGCTCCCCCGTTAGCTACAGAATAAAATTCAGATTCCTTGGCCTGATAGTCAAGTTCTGCCACTGAAGCGCCTCAATTCTAGCCAAGGTGGTTTTCTTCATTTTCTTAAACACATCTTTCATAATCCTCTTTATCTCTACTCATCTCTTAACTGTTCCTTGAGATCCAACCCAAGGTCCCAGGGTGACCTGCCCCTCACACAGAAAATTTGCTCCAATGCCCCCCAATTCAGAGGGATCCTCTCCATCTCTAAATTCCTACAGTTCTGTCTTCAAGACGTACAATTTTCTGCCTTGAATCGTTGGTTGTTTCTTCATATGTATTTATCATTTTCCTCCAACTTACACTATCGATCTTCAGAAGACAAGGACCACCTATATTATACTTTTTCCTACTTCTCACAGGGATAGCTTAGGGCTTTGCATATAAATGATTCTTAACTGATTCAACTTCTAGGTTATTCATTGCGCCCCTGAATGATCTGAGTCCCAGGTGGGACGAGCAGCAACCTCAGCACTGGTTAGCAAATGGAGGAACTGACAATACAGCTCCCGGACTTCAACCCTGGGTTGAGGTGAAGTCATGACAAGAAGGTTGAGCTGCATGAAGCAATCCTTTGTGTTCAAGGACAACCCAGGAACTGCCCATGACATGCTATGCTGGTTAGATCAATTTGGGTTGGATAGGGCAAAGAAGTGACCCCACTGAGATTGTGGTAAGCTCACTCTGGGCAAAATCTTGGGGTTCCCCTCAATCACAGGGAATCACCCCTGCACCTGCTACGCTAGCCACTTGTTCTGGGAGGAAAGGAGGGAGAGAATGTGTAGAGGACTACAGGCAGAGTGTCGCCCTTACAGGAAAAACAAAAGTTTCAGTGGTGAACAGTCAGTGCTCTTCTTGCTGGTAGAAAAACCATCACTACTCAAAGCAAGATCTAACACAAATATTTCTAAGTTCTGGAGATTTGCCAGCCCTTTTCAATATATAAGGCATAAGTAATTCTGCCTTTGCTAGGAAATTTGATTCACTCATTAGACCAGGGTTTCTTTTCTTTTCTTTTCTTTTTTTAAGTGTACTTATTTTTTTTTAGTAATCTCTGCACCCAGTGTGGATCTTGAACTCAAGACCCTGAGATCAAGAGTTGCATGCTCTTCTGACTGAGCCAGCCAGGTGCCCCAGACCAGAGTTTCTCAACCTCAGCACTGTTTACATTTGGTCTAGATAATTCTTTGTTGTGGGAGCTGTCTTGTGCAATGTCGGATGGTTAATGGCATCCTGGGCCTCTACCCACTAGATGCCAGCAGCCCCTCCCAGTTGTGACAACCAAAACTGTCCCCAGACATGACCAAATTGCCTGCCCCTGCCCCTGTTGAGAACTACTAAATTAGACATATGACCTTGAGCAAACTACTCTCTCTCAAACTTAGTTTCTTCATCTCTAGGGTAATTCTCATGTATGTAAAGCCCAGTGTAATGAGGCAATGAATTCCACAAATCTCAGGCCTTGGGAGCAGATGAAACCATGACAAGGATGTCAGCGTGGAAGCAGCAATGCTGTGGATCAGCACCTTGAAGCCAGGATTTTAAAGACCGGGCCACTAGAATTGCAGTCTGGAACCTGAAGGCCCATCGCACACTCAGCACCTTTCCTGGTCCTGGGCTCAGGCCTTTGTAACATGCTTATACGTGTGTCTTTCTTGCTGAATTATACATGTAATCTGGGCTGGAGCTGTTTTATTTACCTTTATATTGCCCCCAACATTTGTCATAGTGCTTTTCTGACAGTATTTAACAACTTTAAAAAAATAAATTAAAAAAAATTTTTTTAAGGTAATCGACACAAGGCATGGCTAATAATAGAAAGCTTCATGAAGATGAATTTTAAGTCAGGTGTCAGAGGGGCCTCCACGTTGGCACAGCGGGGATGGGGGAGGTCACATGGATCATCTGGGGAATAAAAGAGGCTTTGCCGATGTTGAGTTGGGGAAAAAAGTGAGTTAGTGTAGAACCCAGGAGATCAAATCTAGTTACACGTTGTTTATACACCGTGGGATGGTTGAAATTCACGTTCATGCTGACCATCTCACTTTCTTCTTGCAGCCTCATGAGGTGAGGAAGGTATTCATCCCATTTTATAGACGAGCAAGCAGAAATTCAGTAGGTTATCTGAAATCAAGTCCTGAACTCTTTCCTCTGTGAAGCGCTGTTTCATTTTTGTAACTGTGTGTGCAGAGTAGAGGGGTGGTAGGTGGGCATCGAATGAAGGAAGAGGAAGACCAGGAGCCTTTCGTGAAAAGCCCCTACCTCTTCTCAGGGAAGCTGCAGCCTTGAGCAAATAGGGAAGAGGCATGCTTTGAGGTGGGGACAACAGCAGACTTCCTCAAAACCAACACTTGAGTCAGCCAGGCTTAGGCACCACCCTGCAAGTCTCCCACTCAGTGTTGGCCTACAGACCCAGCCTGAAGGATACAGATGAGCCACTGGCCTGTGTGGGCTTCACCTTCACTTGCTTGGCTGTGCACACTTCCCTGGGGGTGGTCTTCCAAGCAGAGCCTTCTTAAACAGGATTTTCGGGTTGAGACTTCACATGCGCTAGCTCAGTGGAGGTGATGGGGGTAAGAGTGGAAGGAGGTGAGGAACAACATCCTGGGTAAAGGAGGTGGCAAGAGCCAGGATGAAGAGGTGGAGGGTCGCACAAAGGGGGAAACAGGGATGGATGGAGATGCAGTTGGAGACATGGCGGGGGTCAGGTCATGGAAAGGCTACACCTACGAGGTGTAGAGCCTTACTGGAGTTGGAGAGCATGTGGTGTCCCAGAGAGGGGAGAGCCTGAGCAGGGGAAGAGACAGGGATGGAAGGGACAGTTTCAGGAACAGTCTTAGGTGTCAGGGCTGTGTGACTAATGGACTCATGCTCATATTAAGTACTCACCAGGTGCCAGGCACTGGGCTAAAAGCTCTTGATATACATCGTAATGAATTCTAATAGTGCCATGAGGTATAAAAGATTACCCCCATTACTAGATGAAGAAATCGCAACTTAGGGTGTTTTTAGCAAACTTAGATTGGTGATACACAGCCTGTAAACAGCAGGGCCAGGATTCAGCCAGGATTTCTGGTCTATTTGACTCAAAAGCCTTGCTCTTAACCACCTTGCAGCCACTGCCTCCCCATGGTGGGGTTAGGGAGCGGGGAGGGCCTAGGATCACAGATTTCTTGCATAGGTAACTGAGGAAACGGGAGACAGACAACATGGGAGGAGAAGCAAGTTGTGGGGAGGATGGGTTCAGTGTTGGACTCCAGTTCATACCGGCAGGAAGAGCCACGCCAGTACCCCCAATGCCTCCAGTACTCTGCACCACCCCCAGACTACACATTGGCCTTAGAACACTTGGGGCTCTGTGTTCTGACTCCTGGCTCCCACTCTCCAGGACATGGATGGAGTAGGCTGTCCTATGAGGAAGCCCACCACCCGGACAACACCCTGCAGGGAGGCCAGGCCGTGAGGCCTGTGGAGGTCAAGGGCTGCGGCTGGCAGGCTGTCTAGTTCTCATGAAGCGGCAGGTGTTGACGAAGAGAGTTAGGAGTCCGGCCCTTTCCCCACATGGCAAACTACAGTAAGAATCTGATCCTCTGGGCTCACAGGGCCCACCCTTCCTCATGTCCAGGCTGTGCTGTCTAATCCCACCTGACAAGCTGGAGGCTTCAGGGTCAGCGTGCGTAGGTTTCCGGGAGTGCTCAGACTCTGATAGGGCCTGAGGTCGGAGGTGAGGGAGTCAGCTGATAGTGTGATTGGGACCGGTGTGGAGGTGATGATGGGGACTGCGGGGCTCCACGTTGAGGTCTCTGGTTCTCGACCCAGCACTCAGTGGGAGGCCCTTGTGTGTGTGCGCGTGTGGCCTCCGGGGCGAGTGGGGTGAGCAGCCGACCCTCTGTTCTCTGAGGGTCAGGAATAAGCAGCACTTTGTCCCTCAGAAACATGACAGTACTTTCCTTCTCACCTTTCCACAGGAGCACGGCCTACGGGCCAGAGAAAACATCAAAGAAAACCTAAGAACTTCGAGCCTCCTGGCAAGGAGCTGGAACTAAGTGTTCTGATGACAGCAGAAAGGAGGAGACCAGACAGCAACGTCTCTCTCCTCCCACCCATCCAACCCCCTCAGCACAGCGGCTCCTCAAACTCAGGGGACGCTCCCTCCTCCCAGACTGGTCTTTGTCCAGAGAGCTCTCTAGCCTCTTCTCACCTTTGGGCCGTCTTTGGCCTTGGCGGGAAGAATTCCTGCCCCTGCTCCTGCCCCGCTCGTCTTCCAGCCCCCGTCCTTTCTCCAGAGCAGTCAGTCAGTCGTAGTTCAGCCCGTTCCTTCTGTCCCCTTTGCATTTTTTACCAGAAAGGTTGACCAGAGCTGGGGATAATCGGGAAGAGTCGCTCACCCAAGAACCAGTTGGACCTCTTATTCTGTAAGTGTTACAGTTCACAGACCGGGTGAAGCTGAGACCTCCGGGTGGACCAAAGGAGTGGGGGGAGTGGCTGAAGGTGGCCGGCCAGCTGAGTGACTTTGGGCAAGTGTCTCCTCTCTCTGGGACATGAGGACCTGGGTTAGATTATCTCTGAAGTAGAGTCCAGCTCTTAGGGTATAGGGGAAGGCCCATGGGGAAGGCTGGGGGAATGCTGGAGGCTCTGGGAAGGGGCAGGCAGCCACTCTAGACCCACCTCTGCCTCCAACCACTTAACTCTACCAGCAGGAAGAATGGCACCAGCTGTGGCCCGGCTCCTGTTTCTCCAGCTTGTTATAGGGCCAACTCTGGTTGTGGACATCAAGGTGCAGATTGCCATCAAGAACTTCCGCCTATTACACATCGACTATCCCCGGGTTAGCTACCCAAAGGGTTTCCAGGGCTATTGTAATGGTCTCATGGCCTATGTGCGGGGCAGAAAACAGAGCTGGTATTGCCCCCAAATCCATTATATGGTGCATGCCCCCTGGAGAGAGATCAAGAAGTTCTGCAAGTACAGCGATAGCTTCTGTGAGAATTACAATGAATACTGTACACTCACAGAGGACTCCTTCCCTGTCACGATCTGCTCTCTGGCCTCTAGACAGCCGCCCACGAGCTGCCACTACAATGACACCCTAACCAACCAAAGGCTCTACCTGCTCTGCTCTGGAAAGCATGATGCTGAACCGATAGGTATCATCGGCCTCTACTAGGAAAGGCAGGCTTTCATTCTGAACTGCCCCCTACTGCCACCACACACCAGCCTGTCCCTACTCCCAAACCTCTGATCCCTGGTATAAGGCTTCCTCCCTGACTTCAAAGGCAGGCAGGATCCCCTCCCAAGAGACCAGAGAGGTAGGACAAATGTCTCGAGCTTCAGTCACCATGCAAAGTCATACTGCCTTGTAGCCTCTTTCCAACTTGTTTACCTCCTTTCTTCCCCTACCATCCTCCCTCTCCCACAGACAGTCTTACCCACCCAAGAAGCTGACTGTGTCCAGTTGGCAGTGACTGTCCATCCACTGGGCCAGATCCTGATTCCTGGATGGAGGCCCAGAGCCTCAGCTCACACCATGGCAACCGGCACCCAGTTCCACGTCTCAACTCCCCATCCCCACCACGCTTCTCTTCTCAGCCTTCCCCATCTCCCTTAGGACTCTCCACTCACTCGCCTACACAGAAGGTAACTTTAGCTACAGGGACCTCCCTGGGACCCTTAGACTCATTCTAGCCTCACTTCTCCAGAAACCCCCTCAGGTCCCAATCTGCTCCTCTCTATGAAATCACAGACCTTCTCTCCACATCACCTGTTCTTTCCTTTCTTCTCTACCACAGAGCCCAGGGTAGTCGCTCCCTGACATTCCCAACCTCCTGTAGTCACCCTGTCTTCCTTTCTCTGACCCTTTTTTCTTCCATCCTCCTCATCGTGGCTCACTGGAGTTTCAAGTTACCTTCTCTGACCTGTTCCCTCCAAGATTACTGCATCCTTTTCCTTCCCAAAGCTCCTCCTGACACCCCCCAAACTCCAAGATCTCCTGCTGACAGGACAGGGATGAGGTGAGCCTGGCTGTAGTCATGGAAGGTTTTAAAACCACATCTGAGTGATGTAAGATATAACCACTGGGTGAAACTGGGGTGAAGGGTATGTGGGACCTCTCTGTACTATTTTTGCATCTTCCTGTGACTCTATAGTCATTTCAAAATAAAAATATAAAAACACATCCGAATCAGTTCTCAGTTCATTCCTTTTTTCTCAGCGCACCAGAACTCCTTCTCTTGGAGCCCTGGAGGCCACCCATCTTTGGCTGTCTTCCTGGGCAACCCTTAGCAGTGAGTGGGATCTTCTGTTCCATGTGTACCGCGATGGAGGTGGGGTGGGGTAAAACTCAGCTCTGGGCTGGATATTAAAAATGGATTCTCTCCCCCCTCCCCCAGCTTGAGCATAAACTCATAACAGGAGTCAAGCCGAGTAAGTCCTTGGCCCATTCTAGCTGGTTTCTATTTCTCCAACAAAACCTGGGCTACCACAGATGAGGAAGGTAGAGGGACAGGGAAGCGTCTAGTTGGTGGTGTCTGGGTCATACTATGTCAAATCAGGAACTGCTACTCTCCTCTGAGAGATAAGGATGGTGGATACCAGTAACGTATGAATGCAAAGGAGCACATACTTCCGCCTCCGCATCTGGTTTGTCTCTTACCCCCAAATATATTCCTCAGCTCTGTTCTTAGAACCAGTTGTTGAAGGGAATGCTAACTTTTGGCTGGGAGGCATGAGGCTAAGTAGAGAAAGGGTGCAGAACTGGAAACCCTGACTCCTCGGGCTCTCTCTTCTCTCTGCACCGGTGGGCCCATCTATCCCTCATCCTGATGGAAGACAGGGCTCATTGGCTGCTGTACACACAGATGTTTATTGTTCCCTATGCTCCCTGGTGTTTAAGATGCCAGGCTGAGGACTAATTGACCCTAGTTGTTGAGGCTACTTCTTATTTGCTGCTCTTCTTGTCATAGGTGCCAGCACCCTTGTAGCCACTCACATAGCCTGAGTTGTCAGTCGTCTCTTCCCGTCCTGCGATGCCTTTGCCCTTGCCACTCTCGTCAAAGCGCTCCTTGTGCGTGCCTGTGTACTTGCTGGTGTCCGTCAGCCGGCTCACCCCACCCACTGTCGTTGCTTTCTGCAAGCCAGAGGAGGATGGGTCTGATCCCTCTCCCTTCCCCTTCGCTGTCACACCCCTTCTCTAAAGATGGCCTCTGATTCTGCTAGTACCCTATGCTCTGTTCTACCATTGGCATGGGGCTGCTTTCTCTAGGGCCCAGATGCAGCCATGGGCGGGAACTGTGGCAAGAGCCATCCACTCCTGAGAGTGGAAGAGTTTGGTATATGGGAATGCATGGGGGTGTGTGTGGATTTTTCTATTTCCAAGGGAGTTATTGTGACCAGGCTGCAGCCAGAGGACTTCAACCCCAGACCCAATAGGCAAGGTCCCTCCTACTGGGAGGGCCCTATTTGAAACCTAGAGTAGAGGGAACTTAAAATAGAGAGGGGACAAATAGGGAACAGACGGAAGGTGAAAGGCAGGAGGTCAGAGATTACACCTTACAGAAGATCAGGAAGAGGAGTGGGGATCAGGGGTACCAAGTCTTCTGCACTCAGCGTTCCCCCGCAAAGCCATCTGGACACTTGGGAATAAGTCTAAATTTTACTATTAAAATAGATGTGGACCCCTCTCTGGGCCACAAGTTCCTCATCTCTGAAATTACTACGTGATCTCTAAAGTCTGTTCCAATACCAACAGGGCACCGGAGGCTTTCTGCCTTGTCTCCCTACAGTATTACTAATGGCAGAGGTGAGGGACAGTGGAAGGTGGGAGGGGAGACAGGAGCAGCAGGGATCTAAGGAAGTTGGGTCAAGGGTGAGGGATGAAGCATGTCACTCACGGTAACACCAGTGGTAGCTGGATCCTTGCCTTCCATGAGTTTATAAACGTTCTCCAGAGCTTCATCTGGGTTCTTGTCCTTGAATCGTTTCTGGCTCAGTTCCTTCATTGCCTCCTGGAACTGTTGAAATGTGATGGTTCGGGCATTCTTGGCCCTGGTCAGCCGGACAGAAATCCAAAAACTCTGGAACATGAACTCATCACCTTCCAAGGTCCAACCTTCCCCTTACTCGGATTTGGCCTCTTGACACTGAGTGTCCTGAGGACAGGTGATAGCACAGGGCCAAGGACCCAGCAGGTGCTCAGTAGACCCATTACGCATATTCTGCTCCATGTACCCTTCCATGTCCCACTGCCTTGTTGGTTCTACTCACCATCCCTACCTCCCATCTCTGGTCCCTTACTTGACTTTGCTGAATACGATGTCCACATCAGTGGAGGTGACTGTCTTGCCATCCATGATGCCACAGTCTTTGCATAGCTTGGAGAAGTTTTTGTTGTTCATTTCACTGCCACTGCTTGATGATTCTCCAAAGACCGCAAACCGCTGGAAAGTTTTCCCTGCTTCTGATGCCATGATCAACTGGAGGTGGGGGAGGACAGCGGGGGGCGGGGAGACTTGGGGGTGAAGGAGGAGGGGACGGGAGGACTGAGGAGTAATAAGGATGGGAGTTAAGATAAAATCCGGGTCAGTAATAGGAACAAAGCCCCTCTTCCCTGTCCCTCTCTTTCCTTTCCCCCCTCACTCCCATCCCACCTACTGTTTCCAGCATTGGGGTACTAGTGTGGATCCTACAGACTGAATAATCACACTAGCACCCACTTCCCCACCACTTTTGTGCCCCTAAGAGTACCCGAATGGTGTCTGACCCTTCCCCAGCCTTTGTTTGTGTGTGTGCAGGTATGTGGGAGCCGGCTGAGCAGAGAGACTGTGTGGCAATAGGGAAACAGGGGAGGAGAGGGAAGCTTCTATGACCTCAGCAGTGTTTATGTGACATCACCTCCAGCCCCAGCTACAACCCTAGTCTTGGGAGTGGGGTCCGTTCACTTCCCCACTTTGCATGCTACATTGAGCAAGTTGCCAACCTTCTGATCTCTCCAGTTGATCAAGCTCTCCCTCATCATTCCAGTCTTCTGGGTCCTGGTCAAATCGGTTTATGCTCTGCCCCAAAAAGCCCTGCCCCAAAGCTCTGCCCCCAAAGAGCCCAGGGAAGGGGTTAATGAGAACAGGCTGGCATCAGCCCAACAGTGCCCTCCTTTTTAGTCTCAAGCCCAAGATACTGACTGACGTGGAGAATCCCAGTGGCTTTGGCAGACCAACCTCAGTGAGAACTTTAAATGGTTTCCAATGTTGGGCCCAACATGGAAAGAGCACAGGCCTTGGAGTATAACAGATCTGGGTGGGTCAAGGTGAGCGAGGTCAGGGTGAGGGTGAGTCTCAGACTCTGAAAAGTTTCCAGGTAAGTTTCTGTGCTGGTCAGGGATGTTCCTCAGGGGTTTCTCTTTGCCTGTTCTCTGGTCAGAAGCCATATAGATGGATGGACTTCAGGGATTCTAAAACAGAGCAACTAGGTTGGTGACTTCCCTCCCCTTCCCTTCTAATCAGTCACCAATTCCTATGAATGTCACTTCCTTGTCTAACAAACCCTTTCTTTTTTTTTTTTTTTTTAAAGATTTTATTTATTTATTCATGAGAGACAGAGAGAGAGAGAGAGAGAGGCAGTGGGAGAAGCAGGCTCCCAAGGAGCAGGGAGCCCGATGCGGGACTCGATCCCAGGACCCTGGGATCATGACCTGAGCCGAAGGCAGACGCTTAACCATCTGAGCCACCCAGGCACCCTAACAAACCCTTTCTTTCCATTCCTATTGCTCGCACACTTAGTCAAGTCCTCGTCATCTCTTATCTAGTTGATTTTTCTGGCTTCTAAACGATCTCTCTCCTAGGGGCACCTGGATAGCTCAGTCACTTGATTTGAGTGTCTGACTTTCGATATCAGATCTGGTCCTGATCTCGGGGCTGTGGGATTCAGCCTGCCTGTCATCGGACCCCTCATTCTGTGGGGAGTCTGCTGAAGATTCTCTCTCCCTCTGTCCCTCCCCTGCCCCTAAAATAAATAAATCTCTAAAAGAAAGAACAAATGAAAGAATCTCTCTCCTAAATGGAATGCTCCCCCCCATAATCCATCTTTATCACCCACCCATCAGATTAATTTTCACAAAACTATTTTTTATCCATTAATCCTGCTCAAGGGGTGCCTGGGTGGCTCAGTCGGTTGAGCAGCTGCCTTTGGCCCAGGTCATGATCCCATGGGGTCCTGGGATTGAGCCCCATGTTGGGCTCCCTGCTCAGAGGAGAGCCTGCTTCTCCCTCTCCCTCTACCTGCCTCTCTGCCTACTTGTGCTCTCTCTCTCTGTCAAATAAATAAAAACCTTTATAAAAATGTAAAAAAAAAAAAATCCTGCTCAAGAATGCTCTAAGGATCTTCAGTACCAAGACTCGTTGCCTGTCATTCAAGAACAGTCACACTAGGCCCACGCTTTTACCAAACAACACCCACCTCTCATCAGTGTTATTCTTCATCTGGAACCATATGGCTCGATAGGCTACCTCATAGTGGCAAGAGCATAGCCTTGGAGAGGAATGAATCTGGGTGGGGATTTGAGTCCTGGATTTGTTATTTACAGCACTAGTTGGTTGGCCTTGGGCAAGTGACTAAAGCTTCTAAGAAATCTCTGAGCTTCCTTGAGTCCCTCACCTGTACTGTGAGGACAATAATAGTATTGCGGGATAACACATAGGAAGTACCTTGCACATAGTAGCTAATATTAAATTCTTCAAAGTAACTTGTGTATTTCTGCCCTCAAACTTTCCCTCATGCTCTCTTTCTTCCTGGATAGAATGTTCCTCTCTCCCACTCAAATACACTGTGGTTGTACTCCTCATAGGGTGGTACACTGTAGAAACAAAACCCTTTTCCTCCTCTGAATTAAACCAAGATAATGGTTCCTACTCTGTAGGCTGTAGTCTCCTGGGAGAGGATTTCTGAATTATTACAAGGGCCCCTGGAATCTATATGTACACAGAACACTGATCATCAACTAAATAAATGATATGCTTTGCACACGGTAAGTATATACATAGGTGTTATCATGATCAGAATTCTATACAAACTGGGGTGCCTAGCTGGCTTGGTCAGTAGAGTATGTGGCTCTTGATCTTGGGGTTTAAGTTTGAGCTGCAGGTTGGGTGTAGAGATTACTTAAAAATAAAATCTTAAAAAAAAAAAGAATTCTCTACAAACCCATTTAAAAGTATTGCTGAATTCATGGTTTGTCTCCATCAGAAGATACTAAAACCATGAAGTGGGAATGGAGATCTCTGATCTCCCACGTGAGAAGGGTGCGAAATGATTGCCGTAGAATTTATTGCCCAATCTTGTATAAGCATCATTTTTCTTAACTTTTTCTATATTTATTACTTCTCCCACCTACTCCACCACAAGCTTCTAGAGAGGGTAGGACTACCCGTCACACTTCTTCGAATTGCATGCATACAGTGGCTTGCACACAGTGGGTACTTAAGACTGTCGCTTCATTGAAGGTATAGTTTGAAGCCGCTTCTGGCCCAAGGGAAAGAAGTTAGAGATTACCCTGGTTGGGTCACTTATAGCTGGGCTGCGCTGGGACCTCCCTGACGGAGAAGAACCCTACCTTAGGGCTTCTGCCTCATTTCTGCCTCTGGGAGGCTGAGACCCCTAGGCCGCAGAAGCAAACAGATCCCAGTGGAAATTTCCCACCTCCTGCCCGCCACACGCCCCTGCTTAGGCCCCTTATCAGGTTCCCCCTGAGTCATCCTGACCCAGAGACGAATTTAGATGCTGGAACCTCCAGGTCCCTCCCTCCCCCACTCCAAGTAAGACTACTTTAGACACATCAGAGACTGCCGCAGGCAGGCAAGGCAGAAGCTCTTGCTCTGGGCGTTCTTCCTTCCCCAGCTCCAGGAGGGCCAGTGAGCTCTCTCTCCTGTCCTAGACAGCTTCATCTATGATCCTAGGTGGAAGCCTGTCGGCAGGCTTTTCCTTGTCCAAGAGAGTGTTAAACTGGCCTCCAGAGGGGAGAGGGGACTAGGCAAGCTGCCAGGGTGCCCAGCTTCTGGGCCAGTTTCTGAGGGAAACAGTTATGAAGAGAGTGGGGGAAGGGAACAGAGGAAAACTTCGGTGCTCCAAATTGGGAGAAGGTACGGGGGTCCCTTAGATGTGAGGTTGTTGAAAGCCAGGTTTAATGCTGACCAGTTCTCCTACTCTGGGTCACCTCCTCCCTCTCGGCCCCTCCTTCTTTCCAATAGACCCTGCCAAGTGGGGATGAAAGGGGCATTGATGTCCCTTGGATGGGAGGGGGTTGTGGGTGGTGAGGGTGGTGGTGGGGGGTGGTTCTCAGGCAGGAGGGGGGAGGGCAATTTGGGGGTCTTGGGGGGGCAGTCTGTGCTGGTGTTGCCGTTGGCAGCTCCAGTTCCATTGGCCATTGTTCCCAACTGGCCTGCCGCCCAGCCCCCGAAATGGTAACTGAGGAACCAGGCTGAAGGAAGATGGAGTGAGGACCCTGGTGGGGAGGCGGCGCTGGAAGGGTGCAGGTGGGGAGAAATTCAATCCGGTTTCCTTGTGCCTAAGACAACTTCGGAACCCCATGGGAACCCCACCCCCCAACTATCCGATTCCAGGTGGCCTTCCTCTAGGGGCACAGGGAGGGTGCATCTACGGTGGGGGGAGGACAAGGTGAGTGAGGAGTCTAGGACGGCAAACCCACCCCTGGCCCTGAGAGGGACACGCAGCAGTCCCTGAGAAACCACCGCCTGGGCACTGAGATTCAGCCGGGCGGAGCTGGTCTCACCCTCCTTCTCGGGGCCGGACTAGGAGGGGTTAGCGCCGAAGCCACAGGGTCTCTTGGGCTCCAGCCCAGGACACAGCGTCCTCCCCAAGCCCCCACTCCACCCCCGCGGAGTTAACTCCGCCCCCGCGCCTGTTTACCCTAGAGTCGGAGCCCCTGGGGGTCCCTGGCTCCTCCTCCGCCCCCCCCTGGGGCCTTGACCCGGGAGTCCCCGTCGGCCATCCTCTCCCCCCCCCCCCGCCTCCTGCGATCTCCCTCTATTTATAGCGGCTCCCCGCATTCCCCGCCCCCCCCGCCTTGTTTTCCAACTCCTCAGGGAGCAGCCAAGAGCAGGCGTCGGGACGCAGCAGAGAGAGGAGGTACCAGGACCCTGGGCACCCCGAAGTTGAAACTCCTGCGCCCCCGACGGTCCCCCACCCCTGCCCCGCTCCTTTGGTGCTGGCACACCTGCCCCTCCCAGCCGGCGAGACCCTCGCCTCCTCAGCGGCGATCCCCGCCCACCTCCTCCTTCCTCAATCTAGCTGTGTTTACCCGCGAGCCCGGTCGAAATCATGGGGTGTCAGCACCCTGGGTTCGTCTCCCCACTACTCGTCCCCACTACTGAGTCTGGGGGTGAAGGAAGGAATCACAGTGCGATAGGCAGATCCAGGTCACGGGTGGGGGGCGGTGTTGAGGGCGGGCGTGGGGATCCCCCGCAGGACTAAGGGATCCCAGCACACCCCACTACAGCCCGGTTGCGGGGTGGGGGAATGTCGGGGGGAGCGCGAGCGGAGCGTGGAGGCACCCCGCAGTTTGCTTCCCTTGGAGTACCCCTCGGGCCCCCAGCACAGCCCCTCCCTGAGCGGCAGACAGCCTGGGGCGGGGTAGAGGGGAGGCGTGTTTACGGGGGGTCTGGGGCGGATCTGCAGGGAGCTGTCGGCCCGTGGGCGGGCTGGGGCGGGCCGGGGGCGGGTCTGTGGGGAGCCCAAGCCGGGCGGGCCGGAGAGTCAAAGGCAAGTGAAGGTGGAAGCGGCCGCGGCGGCAGCAGGTAGGGGGAGGGGCGGGCGAGGGGCCGCAGGGCCTGGATGGCGCCAGCCGGGCCGGTGGGCCGTTGGATCCCAGTCCCTCGGAGCTGACCGCTCGCGGGAAGAGGCCCGCAAGGAGGGGGCGCTGGGCTGCGGCGCACAAAGGCGGAGGCTCCGCGAGCGGCAGGGCGTGTTTGGGGCGTGCGCGAGGTTGTGTCCAGGGTCCAGAGCGCTCCTCGCCGGCCGCGCGAGGGTGTCGGTCCCCACGCGGACGGACATTGTTGGGACTTGTAGGGACAGGTCCCGGGTGCCGGGCCCGGTCGCTCCCAGCCGTCCTACCCATCCCTTCCCAGCTTGGCGCTCGGCCCTTGCGGGTCGTCGGGGAGGCTGGGAGGAGACTGTGGGGGCCGCCCTCCCTCCCCTTCTGCGCTCGCGGGACCCACACCGAGACTGGGTGGAGGAGAGACGCGATGGCACGAGGCTTTTTAAATTTTGTTTTTAAAAACGTTTAACTGGGAAACAGTCATGCTCAGCTATCCTCATCTCACTCGAGAGCTGTCAAAAATCTCGAGGATCCCCTAGTCCCCACTTCTAGTTTGCAAATAGGAAATCGAAGCCAAGGGAAGTGAGTGAGTGGGCCAAGGTCACACCCTTACTTAGCAGCAGAGCCGGGACTAGAATCCAGAGGTTCCGACACAAGCCACGCTCTTTCCTCCACATCAGCACTTCCTTCTCTCCTCCCCCAGCCTGGACTGATGATACCTGCTCTCCATGTTGCCCCGCAGGCCCCTCCAGCCTGTATTGATTCTAGCTGAAGCCTAGAAAAGACGTGTTCATTGGACTCAGGGGTACAGATTGGGGAGGGTTAGTGACCTGGGGAGGGTTGGTGACCCACGTAGTCTAGATCTTGGCTGAGGCTTTCTGCCCCTAAAAGACCCAGCTCCTGTCTCCCATGTCATTCACCTCATTGCCCTGTTTTCTCAGACCCCAGAGCCAGGAGAAGAGAGAACCCTGACCCCTAACCACACTGCATCCAGCCAATAGGAGCACAGTAAGTGACCCCACCCCCAGGCTGCAGACTCTTAACTGCCGATCTGCACAGGTGTTCTGCTCCTCACCAACCCCACTAATGTCGAATGTATGCTAATTTATTCACAGTCAGGAGGGAGAGTCTTGGGAGGAAGGAAAGGAAGCATTGGGTCAGTTGGACACAGGTGCCCCTTGTTCTTTTTGTTTTCCTCTCCCGCTCTTGGTCATTGTACTCGGGTCATTTTTAGCCCCTTTCCCTTTGAGCTGCTGACCTTGAGGCTTAGTTGAAGGTCACAGTTAATTATGAACTCTGACTACTCAGTCCCTCAGTATCTTTGGAGTACCCAGTCACTGAGCCACAAGTTTCATCCCTGCCTAACTCTGGGAGTGTGGGGTGGCCCCTAAATATAGCCTGAGAAACCAGAGCTGCACTCCGGCCCCACCCTCGTATTTCCATCCAGGACAGGAGAGGGGGGTCCGGAACTGTGGGTGTTGAGGGGCAGCCGTGGGGATGGCCAGTCGGAAGAGAAATGGTATCCTGAGTCCTCTGCCACCAGCCCTCCTTCCCAGCGGCCTGGACATAGAGCTGGGAGCGGGAGAGGCTCTGTGCGGGTCCGGTTGTGGTCTTCAGCTCTGGGGCCCTCTGCACCCTGCACTGTCCCAGGTTGAGAGAGGAAGTCAGGTGTACGAGATGGGTGGGCGTGGAGGCCACCTCCCCAGTCGCGGTGTTTCCTCATCCTGCCAGGCCACCATGGCGGAGCTGCAGGAGGTGCAGATCACCGAGGAGAAGCCGCTGTTGCCGGGGCAGACACCCGAGGTGGCCAAGGTTATTAGTACCCCTGACTCCCAGGCCTGAATTCCAGACCTGCAGGCATCCCCCTCACCTCCTGCCTTCCCAAACCCATAATCTCATTCTAACCCCCAGCCCTGTTTTCTCCACCTAAACCCATGTCTCTCCCCTATAGACCACAACGGGAGTCCAGGCCTTTGTCCTGTCACTGCACTAACCTTCATCCTCTCCATGTCTCTTTTTGTCATCTCTTTCTGTCTCTCATCTTGGTGGGCTCTTTGCCTACCTTTCTTTATCTGTGTCTGTCTCTCCATCTGTGACTCTCTTTGGCTGTGTGTCTCTGCTTGTGTGTGTGCGTGCGTGTGTGTGTGTGTGTGTGTGTGTGTGTCTCTCCAGGAGGCTGAGTTAGCTGCCCGAATCCTCCTGGACCAGGGACAGGTAACAACTTGGGGGCAGTCCCAGGGCGGGAGGAGGGGTTCTCCTCTCTCCCAGTAAGGAGAGGGCTGCTACCGGGCTCTTTCTCCTCTCTCTGCTCCCTTTCCTTCCATTCCAGTCCTTTCCCTTCCCCATCCCTCTTTTTCTAATTCTTTGTTCCCGTCTCCTGTCTTTGCTCCTCCCCACCCCAACTCCCCGACTTTGGTGGGACTTTTGTGGGCCTCCTTCTTCTGCCTCTTTTTCCTCTCAGCCTGACTCCTCCCTGATGGTGACCTGTTTTTCTGCAGACTCACTCGGTGGAGACACCTTATGGCTCTGTCACTTTCACTGTCTATGGAACCCCCAAACCCAAACGCCCAGCGATACTCACCTACCATGATGTGGGACTCAACTGTAAGGACCTGAGCTTCCCTTCCCACTCCCTTCTGGGAAGAGGCTGGTGGGAAGGGTAAAACCCCAAGGGAAGGGAAGGGTCAGCACGGGCGGGAAGGGAAGGGTCAGCGTGGGCAGGAAGGGAGCCATGTGGCATTTCAAGGGGGAGTTCTGTCCTGGTCTGACTATGGCATAATAAAAAGAAAGAGGGTGGGTTCTGACTTGGGGATGCTTTTCCCTGGCTGATTCTACTGTTGGGGTGGTGGGGACTCTCTTTAGATAAATCTTGCTTCCAGCCACTGTTTCAATTCGGGGATATGCAGGAAATCATTCAGAACTTCGTGCGGGTTCATGTGGATGCCCCTGGAATGGAAGAGGGGGCTCCTGTGTTCCCTTTGGGGTGAGAATTAGCTCCCTCCCTCCTCACGAGGCTTCGCGGCACAGGGCAGGGGCAGGGAAGAGTGACCAGGGGAGGAGGAAAGGGGGGGACAGTGGAGACTCTGGTAGAGGGTGAGTAGGGCACCCTGAAGTGCGGGGGCACCGGGGGCAGCTTGGTGTTTTCCTTAACGTTCTTCTCTTGCCTAGATACCAGTACCCATCTCTGGACCAGCTTGCGGACATGATCCCTTGCATCCTGCAGTACTTAAAGTGAGAGGCCTGGGAACCCCTCCAAACCAGAGTCCTCTGCCCGGCACAAGGGGGCCCGTAGAACTCCTGTGTCCACCGGGGTTCCTGGGCATGTTGTGGTCTCTGGCCTAGATAGATCCTTCCTCCTCCATGCCTCCACCTGGCTGTTGAGAAGAGGAGGGGTAGGTTTGGAAATGGACTTGAGTCAGCAGAGTAGTCCTGATGGGAAGAGGCAAGAAAAGGGAGCGGGCTCTGCATGGCCCTGCTTCTCGGATCTGGAAAGTAGAGAGGAAGAGGAGAGGTGACAGAATCCCAAGGAGCCAGATAGACTTGTCTCTTTTCCTCCCACTTCCCCTCCTCCACACACACACCTGGTGCCCGGGAGCCCTGGGGGTGAGGGAGAGTGGGAGAAGGAAGGGAAGGCCTGGTGAGCCTCCGTGGTATGCACGCTGCGAGCTGATGACTCCCGGGCTCTGGCCCTGGCGCAGCTTTTCCTGGGCACCCGGGCTCTGGGCAGCTTGGGTTCACCTTGTTGGCTCTGTTTCCCCCGTTCTCCCTATTGTTCACTGAAGTTGTGTCTTTTTTTTTTTTTCCCCCCATCTTGCTTCAAGTTCCCTTCTTCCCGGTTCCTCACAAGGAACCAGGAACTAAAACAGAACAAGTTGAACTAGCTCCTGAGAATTGAAAATGGACACAGAGCTATGTAGGAAAACAGTGTCTGGTTGGTGGGTGGGTGTTTCCTTTCAAGACACTAGCTCCCCAAGGGAGAGCTGAAGTAGATTTCAGGGACCTACTGGCTGCCAGTGTCAACGGTTAAGCTCCTCGGCACCTTCCATTTTCACACCCCTCCAGGGAAGGTTGCGTTCTGTCCTTTGTGCGTGTGGCCTTGGGAGGGAGGATGAGGATTTTGAAGGGCCAAAGTTTTGGACACCAGGGCCCATTAGATATACATTTCTCTTTCGCAGTTTCTCCACAATAATTGGAGTTGGTGTTGGAGCTGGAGCCTATATCCTGTCACGATATGCTGTAAGAAATTAAAAGAAAAACCCAGACAAGGGAAAGGCAGGTTTAAGGCCCATGGCAGACTGAGTAGGAGAATATTGTTTGCTAGTGTGTGTTTGTGGGGAGGACTTGGGTACAGGGGTGGGGGGCAGGCCCCACTGGCTGGAGCTCAGCGGGAAGGGAATAAGACCCTGCCCAGCCTCTGATTTCCCTTCCTTCTGTTACTCCTCAGCTTACCCACCCGGATATGGTCGAGGGTCTTGTCCTCATCAACATTGATCCCAATGCCAAGGGTTGGATGGATTGGGCAGCCCACAAGGTTCGGAGGGGCCTGTGTGTTGAGGCCTAGGTGGGGGGGCCCCCTTGGGAGGGGGAGCGGAACAGGAAGGATGAGTCACTTTTTAGCCTGGGTCTCTTCTCCTCATAGTATCCTGAGCTTGCTCATCTGTCCCTTTCTCGTAGCTAACAGGTCTTACCTCTTCCATTCCGGAGATGATCCTTGGACATCTTTTCAGCCAGGTAAGTGGTTGTGGAAGGTGGAAGAATTGGAGGGGACCGGCAGGAGCCAGCAGGGGCTTGAATGCTTGGGGTGATTTCCTTAGATGGGATGGGATCTGGGGAGGGAAGAAGGCTTGCCTCTTCTCATCCAGTAATGGGTGACTTCTTTTCTCAATCCTATTTCTCCCTTGCCTTTCCTTCAGGAGGAGCTGTCTGGAAATTCGGAGTTGATACAAAAGTACAGAAATATCATTACACACGCACCCAACCTGGAAAACATTGAACTGTACTGGAACAGCTACAACAAGTGAGTGCGTGGCGTGTGTGCGTGCGCACGGGAGAGAGAGGTGTGGTCACGGGGAGGCGAGGCGGAGGGGGAAGGCTGGGAACCGCACGGAGCAAGGAGGGCAGGGTTTGGGGTGCAACTGGGGCAGCTGCAGGCCAGACCCCCGGGGGATGAATTGTAAGGAGCCGTTCCCCTTTTTCTTGTTTACTTCCCTTGGGTTTTTTGATTCCCTTCCTCCGCCTTCACTGCCTTCCGGCCAGGGACCTGGGGTCCAAGTGACCACAGGGATTCGAGGCCTGCCTGCCACCTTCCCCTTTGGTTCCCACTTTTAATTATTGATAATTGACTATAATTTTGGGGAGGAAGACCACTTCCTCAGAGAGGAGATGGCTTCCATCCGGATGGATAGCATGGCCTGCCTAAAATTCTTGCTCTTCTTTGAACCCCTTCCTAGCCGCCGAGACCTGAACCTTGAGCGTGGAGGTGCTGTGACCCTCAAGTAAGACTTTAAGAGATAAAGCTTTGCCTCTCTCCCTGGATCTTCCCTGGGTGCTTACCTTCTTTAGAAGAAGAAAAGTCTTTTAATAGGGAATTTTCTTGTCACCTCCCACCCTATCCCATGAAGCAAATCCCACCATCTAATCTTCCCCTTTTGGGTTGTCTTGGAAGGGTCAAGGGGTTCAGAAGACTGTTTCCTCTTTGGAGGCGAACATTTTCCAGCTGCTGTTCTGGGAGGCCTGTGGGGGAATAGCAGGGGCTCACCGTCTCCTCCCTGACACTGTGCCTGTAGGTGCCCTGTGATGCTGGTGGTAGGAGATCAAGCACCCCATGAAGATGCAGTGGTCAGTAGAGAATTTTGGGGTGGGCGAGGGAGGGTTGGAGTCCTTGGGTGGTGGTCAGAGGGGTATCTTGCCAAGAGGCAAGCTCTGTTTGGAACTGGGAGAGCAACCATGGGGCCTAAGAGGCTGATTCCTGGTAAGAACGAAATGGGTATGGGGCTGATGGGAAAGGAACTGGGATCTGGGTCCCTGGGGCCCTGGGTCCCTTGGAGGGGAGAGGTCACAGGGAGTATAATGTCATTCATTCAGCCTCCTGCTTACACCAGGTGGAGTGTAACTCAAAGCTGGACCCCACCCAGACCTCTTTTCTCAAGGTCAGTCACCCTACCCCAGGCGCTGCCTGACTCCTGGCCCCCTGTCCAGAGCCATAGATTCTCTTTAGATTCAACTTCTAGGCCTTCAGGGTCCTGCATAGGTACAAGTGGGGTGGATAAAGAAAACAAACCGTCAGGGCCTGGAGTGGGGAAGCTAGGGAAGAGAGACCCTTTCCTACCTCTTGGCATGGCTGCTTGTATTTATATCTGTATCATTTCTTTCGGATGGCTGTCTCCATCTCCTGGACAGATGGCCGACTCTGGAGGTCAGCCCCAGCTGACTCAGGTGAGTACGCTGTCCTCTGTGAGATGGGATATTAATGGCACTGAACTATACACTTTGCCTCTCACCCCACCCTCAACCCGCCATGGCCTTGGGCTCCAGCTCAGCTTCGAACCTCATCTCACTGTCCCTTCTGCTCATCTTACTTCCACAGCCAGGCAAGCTGACCGAGGCCTTCAAGTACTTCCTGCAAGGCATGGGCTACAGTGAGTACGGGGGTCAGAGGCTATCATGAGAGCAAGCAAGAGATTGCTGCACAGGAGGAGGGATGGGCACTGAGGGGGAGGAACCATTTCAGGCCAGTTCTGGGACTTACCACGGTCTGCCAAATCATTGACCCCCTCCCCGCCGCCAGCCCCATTTGTCACTCTCATCTCCACCCAAGCACCCCACTCGGAGTTGCCAGCCTCTCTTTCCCACCTCTTCTCTGCCTGCCTGCTTGTGCTTCTGTCTCCACAGTGGCCTCATCCTGCATGACTCGCCTGTCACGATCGCGCACAGCCTCCCTGACCAGTGCAGCGTCCATCGATGGCAACCGGTCCCGCTCTCGCACCCTGTCCCAGAGCAGCGAGTCTGGGACTCTCCCTTCAGGGCCCCCGGGGCATACCATGGAGGTCTCCTGTTGAATGACCTTTGTTGCCCTGGTGTAGGACCCAGCCCTCACCTCCCCCAGCACTAACCTGGGAGGTGCATAGGGCACTGGGCCAGAGTAAGGGAAGATGGGCAGATCATGTGGGGAGATGACCTTGATCTTTGATTGCTACCCTAACCTTGACCTCTAACCTGTGATTCCCCTCAGATCCTGGGAGAGATGTTCTAATATCTCTTAGGGACCCAGACCCCTAAATTATCCCTCTCCCTCATTTTGGTGTTAAGGTGGAGAGGGCATGTGTCCCCGCTCCCTAATCTAGGTGTCCATAGATAAGGGATAAGAGGTGGTTGTAGTTGCCCCATGGTGCCTCCATCAGGCTCTCCCTACTTATCCCATTGCAAGGGTAGGGGACTTGGGGCTGGGACTCCATTCACCAAAGCTGATAATGGCTTTTCATTAACCCTTCAGATCTCTGAAGAATATGGGCCTAAATGAATGTGTGTCAGAGGAGGCTTGCTGGTGGGTTAGTGGTCCTCAGGATGGGGTAGAAACATCTGGTGTGTGAAATGGAAGTTGGAATGGGAAGTGGTGGGCAATGAACAAGTACGAGGGAAGGATTGGAGCTGGGGCAATAGGAAGGGGCCTGGGGCCATTGGCTGCACTAACTTTGGTAGCTGTCTAGACAGTGTGTCTAGAGTGGGAGGGGGAGGGAGCTAAGCTGGGGCAGGGCTGCTTGGGGCTTGGCATAGGGGTGGGAAGGGCTATCTTGGGGCTCTGCCCACACTGTGTTATGTGTGGAGGGTGCCCTCCTGTGTCCCACAACTTCTGCTGTAACAATAAACTGTAGAGGAACTGAGCACCATTCTTCTTTGTCTGAGTGTACCTGCATCATGCCCCTTTCCCCAACCTCCCCATCCAACTCACATTGTCTTCTCAGATATGACCTGGGTACTTCATAGAATGTGTCTACATAGTCAAGGGCCTCTATTCCAATGGGGTGGTATTGTCCTTGATATTGATAGTATTTCCAAGTTTTGGGAAGAGAGGAGCTACTTCGGTCTTACAAGACTTCCTTACTAGTTATGGCTCCTTGAGAAATGCCGTAGGATTTCAGAGATGTCACCGACATCATGATCTTAAGAAGGAAGTATAGGATGCTGACTGAAGTGTTCAAGGACATCTTGTGATCACCTTCCTGCAGAATCCTCCCTGGGGGGCACCTTGATTCCTTTTTAGATGGTTCATTGCAATGAGTAGACCAGGCCTCACACAGTTACTGGAGAGGTTGGGTTGCTCATAGTTGGTCCCAATCTGAAGACTCCTTCAGGAGAGTAACAGCACAAAGGAGGATTTCCTCTAAGGGGTCTTCCTCCCCCATGAATCCAAGAATTTGGGGTGTTCATTAGACTATGTTTGTGGTTCTCTGAGAAGCTTTTCAACAAGTATGCACAGTACTCATCAAGAGGACTTGAGATACTCTCTGGCTGTTGGAGGCTGATTCTTGGGCTCTTGGGGCACAAGAAGTAAAAAATGAGAAGGCACTTTAGATTGTTATTGATAAGAGTACTGTGGATGGAATAGTACAAGGTCACTTGCTGGATTACTTTATAGAACCTCCACAGACAATGACATGCTTTCCTCAATGAAACTGAGCTGAGGACTAATGCGGCTTGATGTCTGGTGCTGACACACTTGACATGGAAGTGAGGCATGGAATATGTTATTAACTCTTGAGCATTTCATCACTCATAGGACTGAGTCTATTTTATTTTTGTTTATTTTTTTAAATTTTTTTGATCCATTATGCATTCACTAATTAATTAATTAATTAATTAGACAGAGAGAGACACAGCGAGAGAGGGAAGACAAGCAGGGGGAGTGGGAGAGGGAGAAGCAGGCTTCCCGCAGAGCGGAGAGCCTGATGTGGGGCTCGATCCCAGGACCCCGGGACCATGACCTGAGCCGAAGGCAGACGCCTAACGACTGAGCCACCCAGGCGCCCCAGGACTGAGTCTATTTTAAATGCAGTAGCCTGCTTCTCCCTCTCCCACTCCCCCTGCTTGTGTTCCCTCTCTCACTGTATCTCTCTCTGTCAAATAAATAAATAAAATCTTAAAAAAGAAATAAAATAAATGCAGTAGGCCAGGATCAGAAGGGGGCAGGGGTATTAGGTGACTTGCAGAGTTCTAGAGCTAGTTATTGATGGCAAGGGTGTTGGGTGACCACATGCAGGGCAGGCAGCAAAGAGTGCTTAAATGCCACCCTAAAGAAAAGAAATAGCATAATTGGAATCACTGGACCAACCAGCTCCTAGGTAAACAAAACATGAGGAAAAGGCAAAGAACTCCAACAAGCATCGGCCTTAACCAGCAAGACGTGCTGTTGTGAGGGGCACTTGGCTGGTTCAGTCCACAGAGATTGAGACTTTTGATCTTGGGGTTGCGAGTTCGAGCCCCATGCTGGGTGTGGAGCCTACTTAAAAAAACAAAAACAAACAGAGGTGTTGTTGTGCATTATGGAAGGGAAGGCAGGTCTTCTCAAGCACATTTGCCTACACAGATAACACTGTTGGCAAGGTAATCTTCAGAAGAGGGAGGAAATGATATTTGTGTACACGTGTGAGTGTGTGTGTGTATATCTGTCGGGAGCTGGTGTGTGAAGTGGGTGGTGACTGTGTGTCTGTCTCTTATAGATGTGTCAGCACAAGAACCCCCAAGAGTTAGGAAGAGGGAGAGATGCTCTCTGCTGGGAGCAAGGCAGAGGGGGTTTGCTGTCCTTGACTGACCTCTTTACAGTGTTGGTCCCAGACATTCCAGGCTAGCCCATGGGGATGCAGTGCCCTCCTGTGGTTGGCATGGTTCTTCCTAACTTTCTCCAGGTCCCACTTCCCTTCCTGTATCTCTCAGTGTTCTTTGTGATTCTACGTGGTAGCTACAGAGGGAGGGAGTGGTCTGTGGCCCCTGCCTGTTCTCAGGAGAGGTGAGGGGACTTCATAGAAGCAGAACCACAAACTCCCTACTTTTTGTCTCTGCTTCAGGCTTAGGACTCCTGTTTCTCTCTTACTCTCATTCTCAAGGGATGTATCGTTTTCCTGACTTCAGGGACAGAAGCCCAAGAGCGCTAAGACAGGGTTCACTGGGAAGGAGAATAAAACTAGAAGAATATGGGGATGAGAGCCTGGTGGGGTCAGTTTGAAAATTCCGGAACTCATGAAGAGATTTTAAAGTGATTCTCTGAAGGTACACACAAAACAGTGAAACTGCAGCAGGAGGGATAGATGTCAATCTTTAAGGGCACTCCTTTACATACTTAAGGGAAATGTCACAGTGGGAGCCGCCACCTTTCTAGAGAGATTTGGGGACTAACAGGAAAGTGAGACTCAGTTCTGACTAGAGGCCAGGACTGTGGTCAGCGTAAATGGTGCCCAGAGCAATTAGGTTGTTTGCACCCTCTCTCCTCGCCCATATTAGAATTTCCCCCAAATTGGATAAATATATAGTAAAAGTAGAATGCATTCTGTATTTGACATTCAATACATCTAAAGATAGTCATCCTGAACAGAATTGAAATAAAAAGGAAATCGTCAACAACTGGACTCTTTAAGCATCCCCGCAGACTGGGGCCTGAGGGTGTCACCCCTGTCTACACCCTTTTTGCTTCACCTTTGCTAGTGGCCACAGGCTCCTCCCTGAGGTGCAGGGGTGGGGGTATGAGGGTGTCTGGCCAGCTGGCTCACTTGCACTCACACATACCAACCCACTCCAATTCTGGCGACTGTTCTTTGTACTCCATCACCCAAAGCCAGGAGCCAGGGCACTGTTTCCTATGAGGGAGGCATGATACTGGAAAACTCCTTCCGGGGAGGGGTGAAGTGGGCGAACTGTCTCACAAGAGCTAGCCTGGAGCTCTGTGGTTTTGTTCCTGGGTGCCTCTTGTTTGTAGGTGCTGGTCTTTGGCTGACCTCCCACCCTGCCCCAGGATACTCACTAACCTCTATTCTCTTTGATGCTGTGCCCCGTCTCCTCTCAACTACAAAAACCCAAGCCTGCGCTTATATACAAAGGAAGGTGGGGGAGTTCCAAAGGTTTACTGCAGGGAATCATTTATTGGTGCAAGAATGGAAAGCTGGTTCTAGGTGAGAGGGCAGTTGGAGATCTTACTCTTCAGGTTTTTTTTTTTTTTTCTATTTAAATATATAAAAATACATGTGTGGGGGTGGAGAATAAGGGTTTGGGGAAAGGGCACAGGGGTTCAGGGAGACTTGAAAACTGCTCCACATAACTTCTCTTGTGACTATTCCAAATAGCTTCTTCTCTGATCCTTTTTCCTAACCTGCGTGTTTCCTCATATTTTTTTCAGCTCTCATGATTCTAAATGTTTTCATTTACAACCCATCTCTCACGGCTGAGTGAGTAAAGGTTCGCTCGTGACTCTGGCTTCCAGTTGCCATGGCCCAGCTACCTTAGCCCTCCCTCCTGTCCACGGCTCTCAGGCCTGTCCTAATTCCATCCTTCGTCACTTCAGGCTCACCTGAAGTCACATTCTTCTGCTCCCTTACAGCCCTCTCCGACTCCTGGCTGGGGAGTCAGAGCTTTGGAAAATGCTCCGATAGTTCCTTTTTCTGACTCTGATGTGTTTTTTATTTTATTGTATTTATTTGAGAGAGAGACAGAGAGAGAGCATGAGCAGGTGGGAGGGGCAGTGGGAGGGGGAGAAGCGGGCTCCCCGCTGAGCAGGGAGCCGGACCCCAGGACGCTGGGATCATGACCCGAGCCAAGGGCAGACGCTTAACCGACTGAGCCACCCGGGCGCCCTGATCCTGATGTTCTAAGAAGCCATTCTCTAGCTTTATTGCATCTCTTGCTACGAAATGGTTTGAACTACAGATGGTTCCTGCTGGGGTTGGTAAGGTGCTGGGAAAAGGAAAGGAAGTGCTTGCTCACGGGAAGGGGAGAAAGCACTGATGGCTGAAAGCAGAGGTGGCTGAAGGCCAATGTAAGTGCTCCCGGGATGGGAGGAGGCAAAAAGTGCATGACTCACCCATGCTTGCAGTCTTCTGGCCTCTGCTCATTCCCCTCAGGTGCTGATAGCATCGGTGACCCAGAAACATATGAAGAGCCCCAGAGTCTGATGTCCTTCTCAAGTCTCCTTTCTGTAGCCCTACCAATCCTCTGTACCGGAAATAGCCAATGTCCGTATAATTGTGCCCCCTCCAGTTCACCCTTCCAAAGTCCTGACGGAAAGCCCCAGAGAGGGGATGGCAGGCTGGATTTGCCCCTCTGGATTTCTTGATGTGCCTCACGAGGCTGACCTATCTGCCATCCACCATCAGACGTTTTTGTCCTTTGGCTTCAGTTAGCATGACCAACAGGAGACACCAGTGGTAGAGGACAGAGCAGAAGGAGAAGGAGCATAATCCTCTGGCTTCCTCCTGGTCAAGTCCCAGCGGGCTGGTTGTATCCCTGCACCCAAGGCCACAGCTCTTACTGGGCGGCCCTCTCTAGTTTCTGCTCCCTGCTCCCTCCTCTTCAGCCCGGGTAGCAGCATTGTTCCTGCTCATTGTTCCCCCAGCTGGCTGGCGTGTCGCAGCACCTCCGACCCAGCATTGTTGTTGCTCAGCCCCCGGGGATTGCGCCACTGGCTGTGGCTCTGCCAAAATCCTGCCCACACCTCCCTATAGACTCTCCTTATTCAACTTGCCTCAGTTCTCCAATGTGCTCCCCGCTTCTTCTGAGCCCCTGACTCATAAGATGGGGAGGTAAAGGTAAGATAAGGGAGGAGACAATCTGTGTATTTGAGCTTTTCTTAAAATCAGAGAAACATGGGTTTGAGGCCCAGCTAGCTATGTGATCTAGTTATTCGCCTCCTCCGCATGACTCACGGCGGGGATAGCATCTACGTTGCGGGGAGGCGAGGTAGTATCTGTGACGGCGGCAGCACGGTGCCTGGCACAGAGCAGGTGCTCCGCCTGGAGACTCGGCTATGATTATGACATACGAGGCACCATTTGGAGAATGTATCCCATTACTTCATGCTGAAGGGAAAACAGAAGAGGATGGTGCTTCAGGGAACTTGTTTCCTGTATCAGATATTTTGATTTAGTTTTGCCTAAAGCTTGCCTTCTCCCTCATGCCCGGGTGCGTTGGCTGGGCTTGTGAGGAGGTCTGCGTCTCTTAGTTTGTGGGGAGGGCAACGGGATGAACAGGAGACAACTGTGACAAGAGGGACACTCAGGAGACCTTGTCCATGTGAAGGTGACTTGGGCTTCTGCACTGAGAAGATCAGAAGGGGCAAAGTGGGGAGAGTGATGGAGCTCATGGGGCGCACCTTCTCTCTCCCTCCTTCTCCACTAAGTCTGAGATACTCCTCCATTTCATGGGTCAGGGGGCTGGGCAACAGCCAGATGATCAGCTTTGTATTTGTCCTTAGTAGTGTTTAAGAGAAGCAACCATTGCGGGGGTTACTCACACTGAAAGACAGAGGGCCTAGTGGGGAGGGGCTGGAGGCAGAGGGGCAGCTATAGGGCAGGCAGAGCGAAAGCCACCGAGCTGTGCCAGAGCCCAGTAATCACCCTAGGCATTTAGCTGGCGCCTTTCTCCCTCTCCAAATACACTGCTTCTTAATCCCTCAGCACAAGGCAGCTGGATGGAGACAGAGGCTCAAAGAGCCACAGCATCCTCGAGGCTACACAGGGCTCAGTGTGAAAAATAGGAACCGGATGGAGGGAGGCTCTATTTAGCCTGATCTCGAGTCTGCTGGACACACTGTGGTTGGCTGATAATAGGTACTGGGAGTGGGGTGGGTGTGGTTACTGTAGGAAAAAATCTAGATCCCGTGGTTTCTGTTTTTACACTTCTTCTCTCTAAATACTGGGAACTCTGGCTCAGTTTCTCAACACCTGTGGGCAAGGCAGGAGTAGTTTGTTGGAATTTCAGCAATGCTCCCATTTGTGGAGGGCATGGCCTGCAGCTAACTGACAGAATGGCTAGGGGCCTGGATTCCAGAAGAAAATACAATATCCAATATTCAGCCTTTCCCTCCCCACCCCACCACTTCCTGTACCAGGCAGCTCCTGGGCAACCTGGAGAAATGAAGTATAGCATGGCTGAAGGGGAAGGGTAAAATGGACATTTTATTATACACAGTAGCATAAATGAGACAAGAGTCAAATCTAGAGTGATGGTCTTCATAACAATTCTCCAATTTATAGGCACTCAACCTAAACGTCCTTTTCTCAGTCCTGGAGGAGAAATGGATTCTCACGTAGGAGAAAGCTGTAGTCCAGTTCATGAGGATGATGCCTAGTGAATGTCGCTTAGTCTCAGTGGAGGGCCAAAGCCATTTGGGGAAGTGTCTCCCGAGGGCAGGAAGGCCATCCTAGATAGGTCCATCAGAAAAACCAGCAATCTCTTAGGCCCACAAGGCAATAAAGGCCATGAAGGCAAAACCAGCGGCTACGCAGCCCCACTTGGCCAGAGGGGCCTCAGGGCCAGCTAGCTCCCGGGGCAGAATTTCCAGGAAGGTGACATACAGAAAGGTGCCGGCTGCCACACCTTCTAACACCACCTGGGCTAGGCCCTGCCCCCCTTTAGAGTCCCCTTGGGTCACAGCCAGCCCCAGGACCAGGCCCATGGGGGACATGAGAGCTAATGACAGTATGGACAACGTGGCCCATCGTGAGCCAGTGCCTATCTGCACCAGCCGCAGTCCTACCCCAAACACTATGAGCCCCTTGTGAGCCAGGACAGCGAGACAGAGCTGCACGGTAGTTGCTACTGTTGGCTGCAGCCCCACGGCTAGCCCTTCAAACACTGAGTGAAAGGAGAGCGACAGCAAGAGGACGAGGGCCCGGAGGGGGCCCTTTGAGGGTGAGGGAGGGGGCCCGTGGCGGTGGAGTTCCAGGACATGAGTCCCGCCCCACTCTTCCTGCACCATGCTTCCTCCAGCGGCCTGAGGACAGCACTGCGATGCCAGCGACTCCAAGAAGAAGATAAAGAAGAAGCCCAGGGAGACGATAAGCTCTCCGTAGGGATACTCCACCTAGGAACAGAGAGAGGGGCTGGGAGGTGGGAAGGGAAGAGAAGCGAGTACACCGGGTGGCCGTGCGAGTGGGAGACTGAAGAGAATGGGAAACATGGGACTCTGCCCAATTCGTAAGACCTGGCCGCCTGTTTGCCCTGCTGGCCCTCACTCCGGTCTGTGGCCTTATTCCCATCTGCTTCAGATGCTTCCAGATTGATGCCGCATGGTGGGCATAAAGAAGGGCAGGGGAATGAAGCCAAGAGCAGGCATGGACAGCAACAAGAAGAATCCCTGAGGGACTAAGGGACACCAGAGTGACAGGGTTAGAAACATGGGAAAAGAACATGAGGCCTGCCAAAGGGCCAGAGAAAGAGTGAAAGAGTAAAGCAGAGCTTTTTCTGGGGTTCCACAGAGCCAAGAGGATGGGGTGGGCTCCTCCCTTCCTCAGTGCTGTCTGAGCTGAGGAGCAGAGGGGATCCCTGGTTTCCTCCCTCACATACTCCCCTCAAAAGGGTCTGGCAGTGAAAGGGGTCTCCGGTTCTCCTCCCCCTCCAGGGAGGGACTGGCGGGAGATACTTACCTGAGCTGAATCAGCATCATCAGAAGCATTTCCCTCCCTTTCTGTCCTGTTCTAGGGAGAGAAAAGCAGGAATCAGGCGGGGGATGGAGCAGCTCAGCTTCCTGTCCTGCCCCTTCAGCTCCGCTGATTTCCTTAAAGTTCAACGTGACCGGCTTTCACCGTGCCCCGAAAGAGCTGTCCTCTCCCTGTCCTTCCACCCGTGTCCTCGGCCCTGTCATGGTCCCCCTCATCATTCTGGCCTCACAGCCCTGCCGCTCACCATTTCTGCTGCTCACCTGCATCTTAAACTTCTGGATCTCTGAGTCAATTCCCTCCAGGGCTTCAGCGGTCATGTGCATGAGCCCTGCTCCCAGGAAAACACCAGCAGAGGTGCAGCCCAGGAGGCTGAGGACCCGGCGGTGACGACCTAAAAAAAAGAGGAGTTACAATCCAGTTGGCAATGAGATAGAAAAGGTGACAAAAGAGCAAACAGGTAGCACCCGATGTCCCCAGCTTGGGGACAGTGAGAGCCTCGGAGCAAGGCGTCGGGATAGGTGATAGGGCCGTAGTTAGGCTGAGGTTAGGGGGCCGGAGGCGGCAGGGCTGTACCTGTGGCGGCATCAATCTGGAACCACTTGAAGCAGATGGGAATAAGGCCACAGACCAGGGTGAGAACCAGCAGGGCAAAGAGGCAGCCAATTTTCACTCCTAGTAGTGATTCCATCCTTGGGGTACAGGATAAGCAGATGCCTCAGAATAGTAAAAGGGAGTTAGGGTCTTTGGAGCAGGAGTGTGGAAGTAGGTGGTCAAAGCTGGACTATCTACTCTCCTGAGCTCCAGGAGGCCGTGGGGATCCTCCTTCTGCTCTGTGTTGCCTCTGCTTGCACAGCCTTGCATAGCTGACTGGGGCCCTGCCCCGGATTCCCGCCCTCCCCCGACGAGGAGGCCCCTCCCCTGGCTCACGCCTTCCAGAACTGGGAAACCAGAAACTCCAGACTCCCCGCCAGGCACAGCCTGCGCTATGTGTCTTCCCTTCACTGCCATGACTAATCCAAATGCTGTGGACAGTCTTCGTTCATGCCTGGCGCTGGTCTAATCCAAAATGGGGGAGTCTATGGTAGGTCTTCCCCAGCTGTTTTGTACCGGGGACACTTGGTCCTGCCTTATTCAAGACATTTGATCTAAGGTTCCCACACCTTCTCCACCCCACTCCACAGGGTGTTATGCTGGAATCTGAACCCTACCTTTTCAGAGGGGATTTGGGGCCCCCTTCGGGTAGGAGGTGGGGCTGAGAGGTGGTGCTGCCACCTGGCACTCCGGGGAAACCAGTAGATGAGGGGCCTCCCTTCTCCTGTAACTCCAGAGAAATAGCTCCAGGCATGGCAATTTCTAGTGGGGAGTTGAGATTTCTAGTATTACAATATTGATGCTGTTCCAATTTTTTGACTGTGCCTGTTTCTGGATATATACAGATCTTCCTCAACTATGATGGGGTGATGTCCCAATGGACCCAACCTAAGCTGAAAACTTCCTAGGTTGAAATGCCATTTAATACACCTAAGCTACCAATCCTAGCTTTGACTAGCTTTAAATGTGCTCAGAACACTTACACTGGCCCACGGTTGCGCGAAATCATCTAACCTAAGTCTATTTTATGATAAAGTGTTGAAGTCTCATGTAATTTACCACATACTGTCCTGGAAGTGAAAACCAGAATGGTTATAAGTGTACCAGCCATTTACCCTCATGATGCTGTGATTGTCTGGGAGCTGCGGCTGCCCAGCATCATGAGAGACTATCATACAACATACTGCTGACCGGAGAAAAGATCCAAATTCAAAACTCAAAGTCTGGCTTCTACTCAATGTGCCTCACTTTCACATCATCTTAAAGTTGAAAATTTGAAAATCAAGCCACGGTAAGTCAGGACCGTGTGTACTGGGGGTGAGGGCCTGAGAATTTTAAGACAAAGAAAGGTTCTTTAGCTCTGGAACAGCGAGGCCTAGGGAAAAACTGAGAAACGAACCAAGCAAACTGAAGGATCCTGCCTGGATCTACAGGGGTGGAGATGGAAAAATTCAGCCTTGAGGGGGATCGGCTCTTGAGGAAAATGTATCAGGCAAACTCCGGGGGAGCTGATGAACCCTGAGAAAGACAGAAGAAAAGGAGGGAGAAAAACACAGAGGCTAGGCAGCCTGGCTCCCCCATTTAGGTGGCCCACCTAACAACCGTGACACCTGCTGAGCCAGTGTGCTCAGAGACTGGGGACAGCTTTCCCTACTGGCCCAGATTACTTCCCTCGGAAGTCCTGGTCTCTGGGAGAAGCAGCAGTACTCTTACAGGAGAAGGTGAGCTTGAGATCTCTGCGGGAAGACAGGCACTGAATATCTGAGGATTCTCTCTGCTACAGGATTGAACATGACAACTGACCTCTGTACCTTTTAAGAATCAAAAGATCCACTTATTCTTTGAAAACTTTTTATTATTATTAAAGCCTCAAAAAACAGATACATAGGCCTACCAGCACTCCCACCCTGGATACCAGGGAGCTTCAGCCTTGGCAGGCCTAAATAAGAAAATACTTGTTACGCCTCCTTGTCAACTCCCAGGGGGTCTTCAGCAGGGGACAGAGGAAGCTCGGACTCTGAAGGCGTGATCACAGGTAAAAGGTCTCCCCAAGAGCTGACACGAGCACAGCGATACAAATCCCTATGGAAAACAGAGGTCAACATGGGCTGCAGGTTCTTGCCATCTCTCCCTAATTTTGGTCACACCCTTTATACCTGCCATGCTGGCGGGCTGTGATCACAGCATGCTGCATATGCCCATCTGGACAGCACAGGTGACAATGCACATGGCGTGGCCGTTTAAGGACAGGCTGAGTGATACGGGGCCAGCGATTAGCTTCCTCTGGAGAGCCCCGGGCAAGAATTACCATCGAGAACTTTTCCTCTTTTTGCTTCTTCTTGTTCTAAGATAAGGATATAGAGACTATTTGGAGAAAAAAGAGATGGGAAAAAAAACTTGTGACCCCCATCCCTGCAGCCCTTTTCATATTCTATAAGCCATGCACACTCAGGCCCGCAAACCTCCAGACTCTTCTCTGACTTCTCCAACTCTTCCCACCTCTGACTCTTTATCATCCTGTTCCCCTAGGCTGTTTTCTCCCTGCCATAACATTCTCAGGATACATACCCAGCTGAAGGGGATGCAGTGGTAAGCCTGAGAAAAGCTACAGGCCAGGGGCTTAGAGGCTGTCAACTGGGGACAAGGAAGTTCATGTGGACACTGTGAACACACAAGACAAAAGAACCACAGAATCAGACAACTGAAAAACAAAGAGTGACAGAGTTAAGGACTAGGCAATGGGAGCATAGGAGCCGGAGGTAGGGAGAGCCAGGGGAACAACTGAGAAAGAAATTGGACAGGGACACAAAATAGTAGAGGGTGGCTTAGCTTTGCCCTCTCACTTTTCCTGGCCACAGCGGAGTTCACATCTTTGCCCACTGGGACACTCACTGGGGCAAAGACAAAGCCAGGTCGAGGGTCCGAAGGTGACTTCTCTTTGCCCTGAAACCAAAAAAATTAAGCTGGGTCTGAGGGGTCTATTCTCATAACTCAATCTCTGCACTCAGTAAATTGAGGACTCCTTTAACATTCAATTCTGAAAATTATTAACTAGGCTCCTTGAGTTAAGCTGGCTGCTTCTCTAATACTCCAAACAAAGAACTTTCTCTCTGCAGTAGGAGAAAAGCAGGAACTTGGCACACAGTATGGTGCTCTCCCTTGTCAGCAACCTCTACTCTCAAAGAGATCCCACTCCAGGACAATTAAATTTATGATTATACACTGGCTCATACTGTCCCCAAAAGATAAGGTTCTTGGCTTAGCAATGCCCTGGATCAGGGGTTGGTGCACTTTTTCTTTTTCAAAGGCCCAGAGAGTAGGCAAAATCTGTTTCTGTCCCAACTATTCAACTCTGCTATTTATAGTATGAAAGCAGCCACAGACAGGACGCCTGGGTGGCTCAGTCGGTTGAGCATCTGCCTTTGGCTCAGGTCATGATCCCAGGGTCCTGGGATCGAGCACGGCATCACAATCCTTGCTCAGCAGGAAGCTTGCTTCTCCCTCTGCCTGTAGCTCCCCCTGCTTGTGCTCACTCTCTCTCTGACAAATAAATAAATAAAATCTTAAAAAAAAAAAAAAAGCAGCCATAGACAAGAGGCACACCAATAATCACGGCACATATAAAAACAGGTGGCAGGCCAAATTTAACCCACAGGTCCTAGTTTGCTAATCACTACCCTATATCATAACGACTTTACATGCCTAATATCCTGAGAGTCACCCCTACCATTGTATGACAGAGTCTCTTCAGTTCTTAAGGGAGTAGCAGTGACTGGTGACAGATGGTGGGGCAGGGGTGAAAGAAAGAGAAAAGAATCTTACCTTAAGGACCAGGTCCCTGGCATCCATGAGAAGGCAGTGTCCAGCTTTTGTTCCATTCTCTACCAATATCTGTTCACAAAAAAGGAAAATAAGCATAAGCCCTGAATTAACACAAAAACATAAATGCTAGCAGCTCTGTAAGAACATTCACAGATGGAGTAGAGGGCCCTAAAGGAAAGGGCCATCCCCATATAAGATGGGAATGAAGAGCCTAAAAGAGGGACAAAGGGATCTATACATGAGAAAAACAGTCAAGAAGGAACACAAGTTCCAACGGAGAAAAGGAAATGCACGAAACCCATGACACTGCTTTAAAACTGGAAGGGAAAAAGAGATTTCAACTCACCAGAAAATGACTCGTCTTGCGCCACAAGGTCTGAACTAGCTCAGTGCGGTCAGCCTTGCTGGGAAGCTCACTTAGGGAGAAGGCTGATACCACCACATCGAACTGTACCTGAGAACCAGGACAAGGAATGTGACAGACCTGACATTACCCCCCGGCCTCCCTTCCAAGAGTATAACAAAGTTCTATCCCCTTATATTTCTTCTGTTCTCTTTTATCTTCTAACACTCAAGGCTGGGTTGCAAAGCTGAAGCCACGGTTTTCCATCTGCCAAATTCCACATTTAACACACTCTGAACATTGTCACTTGCCTTGGGTGATACAGGTAGAAACCGTCTGAAGAAGACACCTGGAACATAAGGCTCCCCAGATTCTGAACCACCTGTGGAGTAAAGCAGAGGCGCGGCAACTATGAGTGTATAGGTATAAACTGAAGTGATGTCTCCATAAGAACTATGGTCCCAAGGCTAAAGAAAACCACCAGGTGGGGCACCTGGGTGGCTCAGATGTGTAAGCACCCATCTTCGACTCAGGTCATTATCCTGGGGGTCCTGGGATCGAGCCCTGTGCCCTGCGTCAGGCTCCCTGGTCAGGCTCCCTGCTCAGTGGGAAGTCAGCTTCTCCCTCTGCCCCTCCCCTCACTCATGTTCTCTCTCTCTCTCAAATAAATAAAATCTTTTTTTTTTTTTTTAAGATTTTATTTATTTATTTGACAGAGAGAAAGACACAGTGAGAGAGGGAACACAAGCAGGGGGAGTGGGAGCGGGAGAAGCAGGCTTCCTATGGAGCAGGGAGCCCGATGCGGGACTCGATCCCAGGACCCTGGGATCATGACCCGGGCAACGACGATGAGCCACCCAGGAGCCCTCAAATAAATAAAATCTTAAAGAAAAACAAAAACAAAGGGCAGGGAAACACTGGGTTGCCTCTCCTATTTCTCTTACCCAACCTACCCACAGTCCAGCAAAGGCCTCCACCACCCTCTGCTTGACCATAACACTGGAAAGAAATCAGACTCATCTTTAACTTTTAGCCCTCCTCTACTCCCCAATAGAACACCCTTTCTAGTTCTCTGCTTAACTCCAACTTTGAAGCAGCCCTTCCTTACCCCTTGTCCTCACCTTTCAGTAGCTTTTCTGCCAAAACCAACATAGCAGCTGAGCTGTCCACACACATATATTCACGTAGGCTCTGGCCCCAAGCACTATGAGCAGCCCTAAGATGGCAAAATATAAATCACCATTTCTCATGACAAAGAGTCATCCCCACAAGGATCTCATCCTACAGAGATCCCTCTGCCCCCAACCCCACCCCTGGGAAACAGAGTATTATCTTCAAATAGTTGGAAAAACTAACAGTGTTATTTTCTGATTTCATTTACTACTCCTTAAAAAAAGGGCAGACTCAAAAAACCTATTTGTAGGTAAAAAAAAAATCTTGGTGATACGCCCTAGACTAAATTCCTTTCCTTTTTTATCTTTCTAAACATGGGTCTTTTTTCACTTCAAGTTTCTTTAAGTTCTGGCCCTAATCCATATACTTTCTTTACCTAATCTGAGAGAAGAACATTCTAGTTCCCAACTTTCCTATTCTCCCTCTGGTTCCCTAGTGTCTTGGAGTGTTATACACATGGCTCCTTAGAGCTAGAATTGACAGAGACAGAAAGATACTTACCAAGTGACAGAACCAGTACCCGAGCCAAAGTCCATTAAGGTTTGGGGCTGGAACTCTGGAACTCGAGCCCGGATCTGAGGAAATATGTAATACCCCACAGTAGGGTAAGTAGACCCTTATTTAGGGCCCCTATGAATTAGGGAACCATGACAGAGCAGATGAGATGTGAATGTTTTTTTGAGATTCAATGTAAATACCTTACGAATGGGAACCTCCTAAAACAGTGATTTTAAACCTTTCTTGGGTCATGAACCCTTTCAGAGGATAAAGAAAGCCTCTCAAAAAAAAGGAAAAAAAAAAGCACATACAATGTCCCAAGAACCGTACCCCAGAAGACTACTTTATGAATAAGGGAACTGATGGTAAAAGGTTGGAAGCTGAGGGGCTTTCACCTCATGGAACGCCCTGGAGACTGCTGCAAAGCCACCATCCAGTCTTGCTGCCATATACACCAGGCTCAGGCTCTCATTGTAGCTGCCAGAAAAACCAAAGAGTCACACCCACCAGGAAATAACCTCCATCCCACAGTTAAACTTCTAGATTTTTAGGAATGAAGTCTTTGGAAAGGGCTCTTCCAGCTCAGTGTTTTTACTCCTTAAAAGAGAAGAGTCCTGAGTACAAACCAGGTAGGCTTTTCAAATAGGAATTGTGTAACAGTACTTCCCCGGTCTCCTCCTAGAGACAAGATTTTTTTTTTCTTTTGCAGCCCTTCTAGCCCCCCTTACCTCAGTTCTTGCCAATGGTATGTAGTTTTGCGCAGGGCTCGCAGCACTGCTTCACGAAGTTTCTCCTCCACCTGAAATAAGTCTGCAGTGAGAACAAGAACTGAGTGAGGACCTAGGAAGAACAGGGCTCAGATCCAATATTTGAATATGCTGCCTGCTCATTCCCCTGCACCTCCCATCCTAGGCAAAATCTCAGAGCTTAAGGGAGAAGCCAAATCTAGAGAAAAATTTCGGGTAAAAACAACAACAACCACCACCATCACCACCAGAATGTATCAGATAGTATTTTGCCTCTATCGGCAGTTTATTCAACAAGACCAAACTTATCCCACAGGTTTTGCTCTCTTTTAAAGGAAAGTGTCTCAAAGATTTAAACGGATAGGATAAGGACAATATTTTTTGGATTTTCTTCAGTTCCCCAAAACTGCAGACTGTGACATTTCCAATGTTCCTAGAGGGAAGAAGGGGGCTTGAAAATCTCCTCTCAGGCTTGTGTTCAGTTCAGTACTGTTTTATCTACACAGCACCTACAATGAACTAGGCCCTGTGGGAAGTGCAGCGAATACAAGATGAATAAAAGGCAGGTCTGTAATATTAAGGAGCTCGCACTCATGAAAATAACTTGATGAGTTATACTCATTCTCCTATCCCTGAAGAGCGTTTCAGTACTGGACAGAGAGCCATACAAGGATTTTATTTCACTTGAATAAAAACTTAGACCGTCCTAATCCAGTGGATTTGCAGGAAAAAAAAACAAAAACAAAGACCTAGATTTTGACAGGATACTGAAGTACCAAAGCCCCAAGAGCACCCTCGGAAACCATCCTCTTTTTGCAAAGCATCACTGTAACAAGCAGCTCTGGCCAGAAAATCAAACAAGAAACCGCAGTATCTATTTGAGATAGATACTCAAATAGATCTGTAAAATTACTTCTGGCTTTTAATTTCCCACTGATATTTCAATTTGGCCTACTCTTCATTCTTAGGCCCTACCTGGGTTTTCCAGGAATTTTTCCTCAAGATGTACAGCCCGTCTTTGCAACTCCTCCGGCTCTACAGGTAAACGTCGGCTCCACAGATAATTGGTCAGTGCTTGCACCTGCTTCTCCACATTGGGCATCGAGCTCTCTATGGGCCAAAGATGAAACGCGACATCACTTAATGCAGACCCAGTCTCCGCTTCTTCTCGGGCTTCCGCTTCCCACCGTTACTCACCGAGCAGCAGGGACTGCGCAGCGGCAGCCAGGGCTGGCGGCACCTCTACGCATGGCAGATGCAAGATGCCGGGGTGCCGGCGGTGGGGCCTCTTCCCCAGAAAATCGGAATTGTTATCGACCTGGGATACGCCCGGCACGACGGCGGCGAGCGCCTGCAGGCCGGGAAAGAAAAGCTGATCGCGGGGCAGAAGGGAAGGCTCTGGCGTTTCGCTAAGGAAGGGGCTGCCGAGGGCGCTCTTCCTCGGAGCGGAGCTATTCCTGAGATCCAGAGTCTCTCCGAGAGCAGGGAAAGCAGACACTCACGCGAGACTGGGGAGCTTCTCCACGGCCGCGGCGCCATCTGCTACATGTCAGCAGATGCCTCAGTCCTCTCGCGGTCGCCATGGCACCGGAGGCGAGCAGGAAACGGAAATGATGAGGCCTGTGACCCGCACGGAGCAGTGTCAGCCAATGAGAAGAGCGACTGCTTCTAGTAGCCAATAAACAATCGATATGTAAATCAGCTCGGAGGGGAACGGTACGGCTGTGGGATCAGGACCTCGGGTTCTCCGTAACCAGCTGAAGAGGAAGTGGCCTCAGGGCAGTGAGGGGACTGGCCTCCGCGTCCCGAAGTCGAGGGGCGGGGCGGGGACGGGCCCTTTCCTGGGCGCTCTAGAGAAGCGCCATAGACAGCAAAAGACTATTTCTGGATGTATTACCTACCTGTGTTCCTTGCGTTTCTCTGTGGAGAACTCCGAAGTCTTGGGATTTTTACCCCCGTGGGAGAACGGGAGAATGCAATAAGGGAAAGATAAGAAAAACCCAAATTTAGGCAACCCAAGATAACAGAAATTAATAGCTAATAGATTCAGTGGTTTTTTGGTTTTGTTTTTACATATTATTCTTCTATTAAATTGTCCTCTTAGATAAATAGCTAACACTTAGAACGTGCCCGATGCTGTGGCAAGCACATTTACGTAATAAACCGCATTTAGTCCCTGCTATCTGTGAGATACATTCTATTAACCCCCTTTTGCAGTTGAAGAAAGTGAGTATTCAGATGTTTAAATATCACGCCCAAGATCACAAACCTTGTTAGATGACAATTAGATTTAAACCTAGGCAGTTTAGGGGCCCCTGGGTGGCTCAGTTGGTTGTGGGTGGGACGCTTGATTTCAGCTCGGGTCATGATGTCAGGGTTGTGAAATTGGGCTCCCCGCTTAGCGGGGAGTCGCTTGAGATTCTCTCTTCTCCCTCTGTCTCTCCCCCCACTCACGGACTCTCAAATAAATAAATAAATAAATAAATAAAATCTTCTAAAAATAAAGAAATAAACGTGGCAGTCTAAGTCTGAGCTTCACCTTTAAACATATGCTCTACCGAAGGGCGAAGGGCGCCTGGGTGGCTCAGTTGGTTAAACATATGCTCTACCGGGTATTGTTGGCACTTGGAATGCAAATTAGCAAGTTAACTGGGAACAATATGCTAAAAGTCCTGAAGTGTTAAATTGACGTAGCATTAAAATGAACTCACTGCTCTGTGTGCCCTCTTGATTCTCTTAGCATATTAGTCAACTATGCAATATCTTAACGTTTTGATATCTGCTGACTGGATGGGTGAAAGTGTTGCATATGCTGCAACTGCAAGAGTCCAAATATGATAATTATGGGGTAAAATATGGGGAACTACATCCAAGGGAGAGTTAAATGTCTGGTTTGCATTTAGGTTAGTAAACTTTGATTCCATTAAAGGAGACTTTGACTTTATAAATTGAATGCTCTGGAAGGACTCTTGAAGGTTGCTTAAGACAGGCGTTGTAAATTCTATAGTCACTGCTCTCCTTCTTTTTGGGTTCACCTTTTTTACCCCTCACTTTAATTTACACTGACACACTTAGCCTCATCTCTTGTGACACTTCGCTTTTACTTTATGATTTTGTTTATTTATTTGTGAGAGAGAGAGCAAGAGAGCGAGCACAAGGGGGGGTGGCAGGCAGAGGGAGAAGAGGCTCCTCACTGAATAGGGAGCCCAATGTGGGACTTGGTCCCAGGACCCTGGGATCATGACCAGAGCCCAAGGCAGACAATGACTGAGCCACCCAGGCATCTCAACTTTGCTTTTACTTTAAATTGTTGGCTCAAGTATTAGCAAAATAAAATATCCCTGTCACTGTAGGTTAGCTCTAACATAAATTAGCTATATTATTTTTTGTCATAGGAAGATAACAGAACATAGGGATAAAATGCTTGCCATCTGGAATTTGGCAGGCTGAATTTGCATTCTAGAAAAGCAAGATAGTAAGAGTTGCTACCTCACAGAAGGTTACTAGAGTGAGAGGTTTAATGAGATAATGTCTGGCCCAAGTAAACTCTCAATATGTTGATATTGTTATCATATGTGTTACCATATGTATTTTGGGAACTTGAAGAGACATAATCATATTTTTATTTTTATTATAATTTCATGTCTTATTTCCAAGACAGACTTGAAAGTGGGGATATTTGGGGCTAAGTAAGACTGAGCACTGGAGACTTAGAAGTAAGGAACAGGAGAACTTAGTGGTACCTCTAGATGTCCCTCCTGTTTTTCGTGTTGAACTACCAACATAGATTTATTCTGACATTGACGTAATTGGGATTGTTTCTTTCCTTCGGTAACACAAATTCTCAAAATCTGACTTAGACCTAAATTTTATGTGTCTTTGTTCTTAATCCGAAGTATTGTTCATAAAAACAAAACAAAACAAAAACCTCCACACCACCCTCCTCATGGATTGAGGATGTCTTTAAGACCTCTAAAACAGTGAACACTGTTTGATCAAGTTCTTTTTTCATTGAAAATGCTTAATCGATATTTGTTGATGACGTTGATAAAGTCACTACTCTTTGTTTCCATGCTTGGAAAAGCTTAACAGGGTAAACTAGGTTGATGATCTGAGTCTAATCATTTGACCAAGTCACAATCCCCCCAAAGCATAGATGAGCCCATTTCATAACTAATCCATGAATTCTGCTATATTAATGCTGGTTTCACACCTTGATTGGAGTAGTATTTCCAATTAGTAACGTTGAATTACATTAAAAAAAAAAAACACCAGACATAAATGTGGAGAAACTAGGAAACATTAAAAAGAAATACCCCCCACTTCTTACCCCCAAAGTAAGTAAACGGGCAAAAAATTATCTGAGGGCACCTGGGTGGCTCAGTTGATTAAGTGACTGCATTCAGCTCGGGTCATGATCCTGCAATCCCAGGATCGAGTCCCACATCGGGCTCCCTGCTCGGTTGGGAGTCTGCTTCTCCCGCTCACCCCCCCCCCCCCCGCATGCTCTCTTTCTCTTCATTCTCTCTCTCTCAAATAAATAAATAAAAATCTTAAAAAAAAATTCTCTGAGGAAGGTTTGGATAATTTGGTTAGAGATGGATGATGACTATCTGGTTTTCTCCACAAGTTTATGAAAAAGGGAAATGGCTAATAATTAGGTTTAGAGAAACTCTCAACAATGAAGGTTTGAAGCAACTAGAGTAAGTTTCTTGGGAAATTAAAGAAATTCTGTCATCAAAGTTCCCAAGTAGTGCCATTTTTTATCTCTTTCATGTCTTTGTATAAAGTTTTCCCTTTTAAAAAAATCTTCTATTCTCTTAAAGCATTATTTGTTGTGTTTATTTGCATTTGTTGTCTTCTAGATTAGTCTTTATCTTTTAAATGGCTTTTACTTTTTTTTAAAGATTTTATTTATTTGAAAGAGAGAAAGCACAGCAGGGGGAGGGGCAAAGGGGAAGGGGCAAGGGAAGGGGGCAAAAGGAGGGGCAGAGGAAGAGGGAGAAGCACAGGCTCCCCATCAAGCAGGGAGTCTGACTCGGGGCTTGATCCCCTGAGCCAAAGGCAGACTCTTAACTGACTGAGCCACCCAGGAGCCCCAGTTTTTACTTTTATTTGTAACTCTTCCGAATATATCACCTTTTTTCCTGAAATTTTTTCTAATTTTGATGCATGTTGTTCTTTCATGTCTTGGATTATTTTCTTTTGAAACCATGGGTTGCATTTTTTTTTTAAAGATTTTATTTATTTGACAGAGAGAGACAGTGAGAGCAGGAACACAGGGGGAGTGGGAGGGGGAGAAGCAGGCTTCCCGCTGAGCAGGGAGTCCGATGTGGGACTCTATCCCAGGACCCTGGGATCATGACCTGAGCCGAAGGCAGACGCTTAACGACTGAGCCACCCAGGCACCCAGGATGCATTTTTTTAAAAAAGATTTTATTTATTTATTTGAGAGAGAACAAGTTGGGGGAGGGGCAGAGGGAGAAGCAGACTCTGTGTGAAGCAGGGTGCCTGATGCAGGACTTGATCCCTGAACCCTGGGATCATGACCTGAGCCAAGGGCAGATGCTTAACTGACTGAGCCACACAGGCGCCCTCATGGGTTGCAGTTTTAATCCGTTTTGTGAACATGTCTTTGTTATTTTAGTTCTCAGTGGAGTGGACATTAAGATGGGATTAGGCTTATAAGAGATTTATTGGGAGCAATTCCTGTGAAGGGGAAAGGGAGAGGAAGCCCTAGGAGGCAGGAAGAACTGTCAGAGTGGGAATCAAGTCTGACCTCTGTGGAAAAGGGAGGGAAGAAAAACAGGCTGGATATGCACAGTTCTAAGAGTTTCAGCCAGGCTGATGGAGAATCTTTGAGCCCATGGTTAAAGGCGTCCTGCATCTGGCAGAAATGGGGCTGACTTAGTATCCTTGCCGCACTGATTGGTTGAGGGCAGCCCATGGGGAGTGTAGCAGATTCAGTGTGGCAGTTGGGGCAACCGGTCAATTATGATCTGCATAGCAGGAGATCTGAGGAGTTGCATTTTCATAGCTGCCTAGAGCCACACAGATCTACTTCTCCAGGTGGGTTCAAGGGACAATTCCTTCAACCTTCACATGGGCTTCTGTTCCTAAAGAGAAACTTAGAAGGAGGTTAGTGGGGCAAATTATAGCCACTGTCACTGCTGTTGATCTCAGGGGTGCAAATGGCCCCCATCTATCTACTCCCTCCGTTACTATCCATTCTAGTTTCCCCTCACCCTCCACTATCATGTCCTTAGGTCTTAGTGGCTTACCTGGTATTATGACCCAAACCTTCATTCCTGAGGGGTCCAAATCCTTGATAGTCATATCTTTCTCTGGCTGAGATTGCTGAACACGCATATTCACAGTTACAATGGAGCATGGGACTTCTAGGAAGCACCCAAATAGATCACTTGGGTTCTACATGAATTCCAGTCTGTCCTCATTGTGTAAAAGCAGCCCTATACCCTTCCTCCTGCTAATCAGGGCTATTTAACCCTGACAGTCTGGTAACTCCATCTTTTTTTTTTTTTTTTTTTTTTTAGATTTTATTTGTTTATTTGACACAGAGAGAGAGAGCACAAGCAGGCGGAGAGCCAGGGAAAGGGAGAGGGAGAAGCAGGCACCCCGCTGAGCAGGGACCGCCCCCCCCCAACCCCAGTGTGGGGCTGGATCCCAGGACCCTGGGATCATGACCTGAGCCGAAGGCAGACACTTAACCAACTGAGCCACCCAGGGGCCCCTCCACTTTTTTAAGATTTTATTTTTAAGTAATCTCTGTATCCAACGTGGCACTCGAACTCACAACTCTGAGATCTCATGTTCTATGGACTGAGCCAGCCAGGCACTCCTGGTAATTCCTCTTCTTATCTGCTGGTCCCTGGACCCAAGAAGTGTCCTGGCAGCAGCTGTAGTTTGCAGTTCAATAGGAACTTGGCAGGAGTGCATCCACTTTGGGGACCTGGACCTTTGGCCCTGCAGAGCCCAGAGTTACAGAGATGAAAGTGCAAAATTTCCCAGTGGGTCAGTGGGCATGATGGTAAGTGGAGTCACTTCTGCTTCTGCTCTTTGGTTGCTGGAACCGTGTATTCTTCCTATTTGGGACACAGTATCATTTAGAGGTCTCTGGTTTAATAAGTACACTGGGTCCTGAAGAGCGGTACCCATCTTTTCAGAATGTTGCCTTTGAACTTTTGCTTTAGCTGTGCCTTTAGAAAGCCAGTCTTCCCCTTCTTCTTCCCTCCCTCCTTTGTCTTCCTCTCTCTTTCTCTTGCTCTCTCTCTTTCCTTCTCTCCCTTCTCTCCCCCTCCACCTCTCTCCCTTGGAGCTGCAGTGTGCTGTGTCTTTTCTTTTGTTCTGAAGTAAACCCCAATCAACTCTACTCATTAGTCCTCTACTTTCTTTCAGAGGTAAGGGATATTACTGAAGTATCTTCAGCAGAAATTAGGGGAGCTGTTCTGAACTGTGATAAAATAGAATGTCATAGTTTAGCTAATTCTTGGTTATAGCTCTCTGGGACTTTGATTTTACTTACCAAGCTAGCAGAGCCATGTGGTGATGACCTGCACTACCTTTTCATCTTTGATGTTTGTCTTTTATCTTTCCCAGATTTGATAAATGATTTGTCCTCACTTGATCCACTGATGCAGTATACAAAAGAGGTCCCAAGTCATAGTCTTGATGCCACATGTGCAGTGTGCCCGGTTATGATGGGCTCTTACTGAGGGTAATTAACCGATGCGATAGAAAGATTTTCTTCTTAGTTCAAATACACCCCTCCGAGCTAGTCTGAGAAATATCTGTTCTTCGTTTGTAAGGCACATGGATACTGACGTTACTGGTTATCACTCGGATAAATAGGCAACATCCTCTTTCAAGCCTTTCTTCACAGGTATACAGCTCAATATTTCACATATACTTTATAATTATTATCACAAGCAAGGTATGTGGGGAGAGGATTTTTTAAAATGCAGGTGCATGTCTATTTTCTTCACCACTCTACATACAGAGCACTTAGCATAGTGCTTGCCACATCAAGGGCACTCAGAAATATCACTTAAGGGACGCCTGGGTGGCTCAGTCGGTTAAGCGTCTGCCTTTGGCTCAGGTCATGATCCCAGAGTCCTGGGATCGAGCCCCACATCGGGGTCCCTGCTCCGCGGGAAGCCTGCTTCTCCTTCTCCCACTCCCCTGCTTGTGTTCCTGCTCTCGCTGTCTCTCTCTCTGTCAAATAAATAAATAAAATCTAGAAAAAAAAAGAAATGTCACTTAAGTAAGTATTAATGATCTAAAACTGTCTCTCTGTTGTCTTCACATAAGAATACAATATATGTAAAAAGGATCAAATATCCTTTGTTTCTTGGTGTCCGTAGGGTAGTTTTTATTTTTTCAATGGAATTCCATGGACTATTATTATCTGTATTCCTCTCTTGTGGTCCTCTTTTCCTATTTAGGAACTTTCAGAATGCCTTCGCTTTTGTTATGTTTTAGACATTTTTCAGAAGGCAATATTTTTGTATTACTTCTGCGTAGGATGGGACTCTATGATCTCTATCTATTTCTACAATTAGCTCCCCACCTCCCTGCCAAAGAATGTTTCTTCTATTTTTGATTATTGATTCTGTGTCTTGTGTTTTATGTTCATTTTTGGGATCTCAGTATATTTTAGGTTGATTGAGAATCAAGTGAGATGCATTCTTCTCCCCGCCCCCCTGTAATTAAGGGGAAAATGTCATTATCAACTGAATTACCAAACTCATTCTAATGTCAGATGTTTAGGCTCCTGTCATTTGACTGAGATTTGTAAACTATACTTGGTACAGTATAGAAATGGGGAGGTTATAAAGATACTAATATATTCCAAAATAGGAATTCAGGTTAGTAGGTCCTGTTAATAATTTCGGGGACCAAGTTACATATTCAGCAAGTAGACATTGTGCATTTCTACCGGCTGGACTTCTTTGTTGCTGGAATGCAATTCAACATGATCCTGGCAGGGCGCCTGGGTGGCTCAGTCGGTTAAGCATCTGCCTTCGGCTGAAGTCATGATCCCAGAGTCCTGGGATCAAGCCCTGTCCTGGGCTCCCTACTCAGGGAGGAGCTTGCTTCTCTCTCTCCCTCTTCTGCTCTACCCCACACCCCGCACCGCTTGTGCTCTCTCACTCTCGCTCTCTCTCAAATAAATAAATAAAACCTTAAAAAAAAAATGACCCTGGTCTCAGGGTGATGGTTGTCCAAGAGAGGAGGATGAGGCTAGGAAAATTCTCTTAGAGTGACAGAGACTCATGAGATTGGCCAAGTTGAATGAAAGGGGTTGCTATATATCTTTCTTATGCCTTTCAAGGATTCAGCAGGCTAAGAACTACAAGAAGAAAGGATATGTGTTTTATTTTGTGTAATAACTCAAGGTTACATGTAAAACTCTTAGGTTCAGGATTTCAAAATGTAGGCAATACTGAGAGAAAATATTTATGACACATACCCACTCATTTGACTAATACAACATTTACATTTATATCTGCCAATGAGCTAAGCAGGGAGCAAGAGAATGTGTGGGGTAGGACAACAGGGAGACACGCCAACTTAACAGCAACAATCAGTGTCTCAGTGCCAGGCTGCAAGATTTTCTTCCTTGTTTTTGCCCAAGGAGGCTGGAGTAGCCTCAGAGACTGGGGGTCATGGTCTGCAAAAAACCTGATGCATGAGGTGCCTGGGTGGCTCAGTCGTTAAGTGTCTGCCTTCTGCTCGGGTCATGATCTCCATCCAGGTCCTGGGATCGAGCCCAGGCATCGGCATCGGGCTCCCTGCTCAGCGGGGAGTCTGCTTCTCCCTCTTCCTCTGCCTCTCCCCACTGCTCCTGCTCTCTCTCTCACTCTGTATCTTTCTGTCTCAAATGAATAAATAATAATAAAAAAATTATTTGAAAAAAAACCCTGTTGCAACTTTCCCCATTAGAAATGCAAAAAAGTGTTAAAAAAAAAACTGAAAAAAAAAAGAGAGAAGGGCAAGAGATTGGTGCCTGATGCTCAGTGTTCAGTGATAGTGTATAGTGGCACAGGCTTTTACGCTAGAACTCTTACCAGAGACTGGGGGTTACTGCAGCCAGGACTCTGGCGCTGGACTCTCATTCATTCTTCCATAACCTTTCTCTCGAAAGCAGACATGTACACATTACTCATTTTCAGATATAAACACGTTTTCTTTAAAAATTTCTCGAGGGGCACCTGGCTGGCTTAGTCGGAAGAGCATGGGACTTTTAATCTTGGGGTTGTGGGTTTGAGCCCCCTGTTGGGTGTAGAGATTACTAAAATAGTAAAATAAAATAAAATAAAATAATTTCTCTCAAAAACGACAAGTTTAAAAACAAGATTACATAAACGTGGTGGTCAAACTCACGACCCCAAGATCAAGAGTCACATGCTCCACTGAATGAGCCAGCCAGGCGCCCCTGTGATGTGAGAAATAAAGGCAGAAGAAGAAATATTAAATTTCCTTACTACCTACAGCCCACTGACAAGTCCTTGAAACAGGCAGAGTGACATTCCTCTAGGGCCTCAACTGTCTTGTTGTTGATACTTTGCTAAGGGCAAAAGGCAATCTTAGCCCAACCCCCAGGATCCTCTAAGCCTACTTTAACCTGTAAAAATTCCTTTGGAAACTTCCTTTATCTCTACCCCTGAAGACACAGGTTGGCAGTCATCCCCCAAGCATATGATCCACTGATACACATCTGAAGGGTCTCATGACTCAGGTTTTATTAGACAGTAATAAATGACCTCATCCCAACAATTGCTAGCCCCCCTCAAGGTCCTGGAAACCTTGCTTCCAAAATTCCTTAGACGCTATCCCTAACCCCCTCCCAACTTGAAAGTATATAATGGGATACTCCTCATGACCTCGTGCGACTCTGTCTGCCCACGGGTCCTGTCTCTGCGCTTTCATAAAACCACCTTTTTGCACCAAAGACGTCTCAAGAATTCTTTCTTGGTTGTCGGCTTTGAACCCTAATGTCTTTCCTACATCACCCTGTTTATGAGATTTCTTAAGAACAAAAAATTTTATAATTTGACAAGATGAGGTGAAAACCCTCTGTCAAAACAAGCTCACTTCAGTGGAGGATGAGGCATCTTTTAAAAATACTTAAACAAATCATGCAATTTATAATACGTGTCCAATATTAGTTGACGGACAGCCTTCTGATTCACTTCTATGTATCTTAGAGCTATGCTCAGTCTCTTCTTGTTACTCACTTTCCATTGTTGGAGAAAAAAATTCAACTGAGTAAATTAGAAGATCTAATTAAGACAGGGAAACTTGAAGGGACCCCATAAAAAAAAAAAAAGCTGTTTTTTTCCTGCTTCTAGTCTTGCTAGGACCCGCACCCTCATCTTACACATGCCTTAGTGTATGTCCTTCTTGTAAGGGACAAGGAGTTAATTTCTTTGGAGGCTTCCAGCACAACAGATAACATCTAGGGAGCAACCCGGTGAGAGTAACTGGGTGAGGCCACATGTGTGTATTCCAGACCACTGGTGCTGGACTTCTGGATGCCAAGACTGCCTGGTTCCAGGGAATAAGTGATTTAATTAATTTCAATCTATTCCATGAATGCCATATTTTAACGGTCAATATGAAATTTCCTGATCAGCACTAGTGTAGTAATATACATGATAAAAACCCTGCAGTTCCCCCTGCCCCAAGATGTCCTGTCTTGATACAATCCTTTCTTTCCCTTTGCTAATAATTTCTTGTCCTACCCTCTTTCCTATGAAAACCTTCCATTTTGACAATTCCTAGGAGCTCCCCTCTACTTGCTAGCTGGGGTGCTTTCTGATTCATGCATTGATTAGTAAAGTCAATTAGATATTCAGATTTACTCCATGGAGTTTTGTCTTACAACAGCCCTCTAAACTGAAACAAAGAACAAGAACTTCAAGGAGAACAGGTCCCCACCCTGGTGATCACGTACACTTGAAACACCTCGAGGGGAAAGGCCCCCAGCACTGAGGCAAAATTTCAGACACGGTTATCACTTGTCAGACTGTTGGCCCGAGTGGAGAGAATAACCCAAGCACTCAGCAATAAGGGAAAGGATAAGTAAGTGATGGAAATCTAGGATGGAAAATAATGCTGCCACTATAAAATACACCCCAGGAGAAAGCTGATGGGAATGGGAAAACATTCTCTTTATATTGTTAAGGAAAAAAAAAAAAAAAGCAGCAGAACATAAAATACTATGCATCCTATCACACATTTTAGTTTTAAATATAATCAGAAAAAATATTGGTTGGAAATTTGTGAATAAGAAGAGTGTCTATTTTTGGCTGGTGAGATTACAGGTGACTCTTCGTTTTTTGTTTTTCTTTAAGATTTGTCATTTTTCCAAATTTCCTAACATTTCTGTATTGAATATGTATTGAATATTTCTCCATAAGAAAAAAAAACAGAGCTGTTATTTAAAATGTTGGCTTCTTAAATCAGACATTCTGAGGTCCTTTCCAGCCTCATCAAACCCTCTTCTTGCTGCAGTGGGGACCACACACTCACCTGGACTTTTGGACTCCTCCTCCAGGTGGGTGACACTGATAGAGGAATGTTTGGAATCCCAGGGTTGCTCAGAGAATTCTTAACTGATTTTTATGAGGTCAATCCACTTCTTTCTCCCCGAGAACACTTCAAGAAAAATGCTTCAGCCTCTGGATAATTGTAATTTTCTCTCTATTGTTTTTCAGAAGGCTGACTGATAACAGACAGGGAACCTATACTTTGATATGAGAATATTTTTCTCCAAGATGAATCACAATTGACTTCTCCCTTGATCTCCTGCCATTCTTTCTTATGAAGGCAAAGCTTGGCATCAGGAAGAACATTTGAACTTAGGATGAGGACAGATAGGGTATCATCAAAAGCCCTGATTTTTAAAAAATTGAATATATTTGGGGGCACCTGGGTGGCTCAGTCATTAAGCGTCTACCTTCGGCTCAGGTCATGATCCCGGGGTCCTGGGATCGAGCCCCGCATCGGGCTCCCTGCTCGGCAGGAAGCCTGCCTCTCCCTCTCCCACTCCCCCTGCTTGTGTTCCCTCTCTCGCTGTGTCTCTCTCTGTCAAATAAATAAAATCTTTAAAATAAATAAATAAATAAAAATTGAATATACTTGACATATAACATTGTGTAAATTTAAGATGTACAATGTGCTAACTTGATATATTTATACATTGTAATATGATTGCCTTTGCAGCTAAATTTAGCACCTTTACCACATTACATAATTATCCATTCCTTTTAGTCTTTGGGATAATTACATTTTAGTCTCTTAGTAAATTTGATAATGTAGTACAGTATTGTCTATATTCATTATACTGTGAGTTAGATCACTATGACTTAGTTACTACTCACTGTAAGTTTTTACCCTTAAACAACATCAGTCTTATCCTCTCACCCCCTACCCCCTGGTGTTACAGGACTTTTTTTCTCCGTCAGTGCCCGTGGTTCTCTGTAATGCTCTGAAGAATGAAGAGGTAGACCAGACAGAGTGGTAGGGTGGCAGAGTAAGTTTATTGAGGGATAGCTAAGCCACGGTACAAAGCTCCTGAGGAGGGAGGAGACCTGAGAGGGTTGTCACTGGAGTTTCCAAGTCTAGGGATTTTTATGGGCCTGTTGGCAGGCTGTTTTAATCTGATTAACCCTCCCTGGGCCTTTCATCCAATCAGATTTTTGTCACATGGGAAAGGGTAGAGGGCTCCTTCCAGGGTGGTGTAAAATCCTTTTAAGGGTGGTTTCCTCTTAGTACGGGGGCCCTTACCCCTGCCTGCCTGCCTTCCAACTATCCTTCATCACTGGTAACCACCATGTTACTCTCTGGTTTTTATAAGTTTGACTTTTTTAGATCCCATTTATAAGTGATATCATCTAATACTTGTGTTTTCTGTCTGACTTATCTCACTTAGCATAATGTGCTCAAGGTCCATCCATGTTGTTGCAAATATCAGGATATCTTCCTTTCTCACGGCTGAATAATCCATTGTGTGGATTTTTTTTTTTTTTTTTTTTTTTACCTATTCACCCGTATATGGGCATTTAGGCTACTTCTATATCTTGAAGCCCTGACATTTTTAAACAGTGGCAAAACATAAGGAAAAGGCAAAGAACTCCAATGAGCATCAGCCTTAACCAGCAAGAGGTGCTGTTTTGAGGGGCACTTGGCTGGTTCAGTCCACAGGGCTTGAGATTTTTGATCTTGGGGTTGCGAGTTCAAGCCCCATGCTGGGTGTGGAGCCTACTTAAAAAAACAAAAACAAACAGAGGTGTTGTTGTGCATTATGGAAGGGAAGGCAGGTCTTCTCAGCACATTTGCCTACACAGATAACACTGTTGGCAAGGTAATCTTCAGAAGAGGGAGGAAATGATATTTGTGTACACGTGTGAGTGTGTGTGTGTATATCTGTCGGGAGCTGGTGTGTGAAGTGGGTGGTGACTGTGTGTCTGTCTCTTATAGATGTGTCAGCACAAGAACCCCCAAGAGTTAGGAAGAGGGAGAGATGCTCTCTGCTGGGAGCAAGGCAGAGGGGGTTTGCTGTCCTTGACTGACCTCTTTACAATGTTGGTCCCAGACATTCCAGGCTAGCCCATGGGGATGCAGTGCCCTCCTGTGGTTGGCATGGTTCTTCCTAACTTTCTCCAGGTCCCACTTCCCTTCCTAAGTTACTCGTGACTCTGGCTTCCAGTTGCCATGGCCCAGCTACCTTAGCCCTCCCTCCTGTCCACGGCTCTCAGGCCTGTCCTAATTCCATCCTTCGTCACTTCAGGCTCACCTGAAGTCACATTCTTCTGCTCCCTTACAGCCCTCTCCGACTCCTGGCTGGGGAGTTAGAGCTTTGGAAAATGCTCCGATAGTTCCTTTTTCTGACTCTGATGTGTTTTTTATTTTATTGTATTTATTTGAGAGAGAGACAGAGAGAGAGCATGAGCAGGTGGGAGGGGCAGTGGGAGGGGGAGAAGCGGGCTCCCCGCTGAGCAGGGAGCCGGACCCCAGGACGCTGGGATCATGACCCGAGCCAAGGGCAGACGCTTAACCGACTGAGCCACCCGGGCGCCCTGATCCTGATGTTCTAAGAAGCCATTCTCTAGCTTTATTGCATCTCTTGCTACGAAATGGTTTGAACTACAGATGGTTCCTGCTGGGGTTGGTAAGGTGCTGGGAAAAGGAAAGGAAGTGCTTGCTCACGGGAAGGGGAGAAAGCACTGATGGCTGAAAGCAGAGGTGGCTGAAGGCCAATGTAAGTGCTCCCGGGATGGGAGGAGGCAAAAAGTGCATGACTCACCCATGCTTGCAGTCTTCTGGCCTCTGCTCATTCCCCTCAGGTGCTGATAGCATCGGTGACCCAGAAACATATGAAGAGCCCCAGAGTCTGATGTCCTTCTCAAGTCTCCTTTCTGTAGCCCTACCAATCCTCTGTACCGGAAATAGCCAATGTCCGTATAATTGTGCCCCCTCCAGTTCACCCTTCCAAAGTCCTGGCAAGACCACTTCAGGGGAAAGCAGCAGAGAGGGGATGGCAGGCTGGATGTCTTCTTGTTGGAAGGAAGAAAGGAAGACAGATTGGCATTCTAAAGGCACAGCTGAAGATTCATTTTTTGCCTCTGTTTCAGCAAAATCACTGTTGTTACAGTCTAGATTTTTACACAATTTATGTTCTTCTTATGACCGCAATGGATGTCAAAGTAGCTAATTTTTCTAGGATCATTGTAAGCTATTAAAAATTAATTTCTGTTTGAAGATATTTTGCTCTGTTAAAAGGTTATGGTAACATATTATCAATATAGTTCTTAAAGCAATATTTGGGGCGCCTGGGTGGTTCAGTTGGTTAAGCATTAGACTCTTGATTTGGGTTCAGGTCATGATTGCAGGGTCATGAGATTGAGCCCCGCGTTGGGCTCTGTGCTCAGCATGGAGTCTGCTTGAGATTCTCTCTCTTCCCCTCGCTCTGCTCCTCCCCTATGCCCCTCTCACTGTATGCTTTCTCTCTCTCTCAAATTTCTCAAACGAAAATAAAGCAATATTTAGATTTGGAAATGAGCTGTGAGTTTTACATAGCATGTTGTAACACTGAAATGCGGTTGCATACATTAAATTATCACAGTAAGTGTTATGGATTATTTTCATTTTATTATAGAAAGTTCTGTGACTTCTATTGCTATTTTTACCACTTCTTAAAGCAGTATCTAGATATATATGGTCTTGTAAAGAATCAGTATGAAGTGTCACACTACATATGTACAAATTTACGGGTAAAGAAATTGAATATTGCAAAACATGCCTCAGCTGCCATGTACAACTGTGGGGGGGAAATTGTGCCAACTTGTGAGTACCTTCAGAACTGTGCATTGGAACATGAAGGAAAAGAAGGAAAGGGATGCTTGGCACCATGATACATCACAATATAAAAATGCACTGCAGTCATGCCATCTGAAAGGAAGAATTTGACAAGTCAGCCCTTTGTTTTTACTGACGGGCTTCTGCTGCTCAGATCCTTCCAGTACTTGGAAGCAGTGCCTGTCTCCTATCCTGGCAGAGGAACAATCTATAAGCAGTCTTGTCGCTCAGACATAGTTCCCTTTTAAGACTGTTGGGAAAGAGATATGGAGAAGTATTTCCCTTGGATCAGAGCCGTGTCAGTCATGAAAGCAGAGGTTTAGGATTATGGGTCACACTGGATCTCAAGTCACAGAAGCACCTATGTGTTCCTTAATACATTTATTATTTTATATGTTTGTGTTAGTTACCTGTTGGCCTTTCTTAAATGTGAGGCCCAGGGAACAGTCTTGGTGCAGGGTTGTTTTGGCTGTATCTTTAGTACTGAGGCAAAGTCAAGTACATAGTAGTAATAGGTGATTCCTAATAACATCTGAATGCATTTTTTTAAGATTTATTTATTTATTTATTTGACAGAGAGAGACAGACACAGAGAAAGCACAAACAGGGGGAGCAGCAGAGGGAGAGGGAGAAGCAGGCTCTCTCCTGAGCAGGGAGCCTGATGTGGAGCTCGATCCCAGGACCCTGAGATGCTTAACAACGGAGCCACCCAGGTGCCCCCCTGATCAAGTTTTGTTTTGTTTTAAAGATTTTATTTATTTATTTGAGAGGAGGAGAGAGAGAGCACACATGAGCAGGGGGAGGGAGAAGCAGACTCCCTGCTGAGCAGGGAGCCCGATGTGGGGCTCCATCCCAGGACCCTGGGATCATGACCTGAGCCGAAGGCAGACACTTAACGACTGAGCCACCCAGGCATCCCCTGACCAAGTATTTTTTGAGTGAAGGCAATGAGCGCCTGAAAGAGATGTGTTGCTGGCTTTCTGGAAGCCCCAGAGTTAGTGAATTTTAAGCAAAGAAGAGTTTCTTTAGAGTACAGATAAGAGGGAGAAAGCCTCCAGGGCAGGAGAAGTTTAGAATTGTTGGCCAAAAAGAGATTAGTTTAGAAATGTTCGCTCCAAGCAAAGTACAAACCCAGACAAACTCTTGAGTTGGCTTTGTGTGAACATTAGGAGAGTAGTTTCTATTTAAGCCACGAAGGCTGAGCCCAGAATTCAGACTGAAAGAACGCTTCTGCTTCAGAGATGAAGGGATAAAATGGCTCTGACCCAAAATGGGGACCGGCAGTACAGAACCTTGAAATAAACTGGAGCAGGCTTCAAAGCCTCCATAGTGGGTGAGATTGTGCCAAGCCAAATTGTGTGGCATGAGATAGTATCTACAAATCTTCCCTGGTGCTATCTAGAGAAGCACTGACTGAAAAGTCATTGTTGGGGCACCTGGGTGGCTCAGTCATTAAGCGTCTGCCTTCGGCTCAGGTCATGATCCCAGGGTCCTGGGATCGAGCCCCGCATTGGGCTCCCCGCTCAGCGGGAACCCTGCTTCTCCCTCTCCCACTCCCCCTGCTTGTGTTCCCTCTCTCGCTGTCTCTCTCTCTGTCAAATAAATAAATAAAATCTTAAAAAAAAAAGAGAGAGAGAAGTCATTGTTACCATGGAAAAATAATATTTGCTCTTTACGTACCTGTCAATCAGAGGAAACAGGGGGAGGTCCATACCAAGGAGGTGTAAGGCTAGGATAGAACCTCAGGCTACACTTTCAAAAGAAAAAGACATTTTCTCTCAAGTTTATATCACAACAACTAACCAGCTGACCACAAGCCCGGCTTAGAAGTTCTCAGTGCGGACATGTCCTTGAGCTACGCTCTATCAATACCACTTACCACCTACTTCTGTTTTCCCTTTCCATCTAGAGGTTTAAGGAGAGACATGCTAGAGAACAGACTTGGAAAGTTTTAATGGATTAAAAAGGAAGGGCCATTTTCACAGACTTGCACTTCTCCAGAAATTTTAGGGACCTGCTGGACACTGTCAGACTATATTTCTTACCTATAGCTCCTCCTAAGAAAAGAGTCTCTAATGCAGAGAATCTTCACTGCCTTGGGCCTTGTTGCAAACTGAGGTTGTAAGCTGCCTTCTGGGACACACTCATATGGATCCACATAGCTTAGGGAAAGTCCTCCATTCAACTGCAAGGTCAGGCCTATGGCTTCGTACTCAGGGGGAGAAAGAAATTTGGCTGTAGCCTTGGCAAACTCCCAGAAAGGGATACCTGGGATATAAAGAGATAATTCACAATAGAGGATTATGATTAGTGAAATGAACATTGGGGAAGGTATCTAACCTCACTAGTAAAGAAAGACATGTCAAAATATTAGGACACAATTTCTCCTAATAAAATGGCAGGTTGTAGTGAACCCTAAACTCTATGCATAGCAGATGGCATTGTAATTAGGTACAAATGTTTTGGAGGGCGATTTGGAGCATGTTAAGAGCCAAAAGGATGGGGGCACCTGGGTGGCTCAGTTGTTTAGCGTCTGCCTTCGGCTCAGGTCATGGTCCCAGGGTCCTGGGATCGAGCCCCGCGTCGGACTCCCTGCTCGGCGGGAAGCCTGCTTCTCCCCCTGCCGCTCCCCCTGCTTGTGTTCCCTCTCTCGCTGTGTCTCTCTCTGTCATATAAATAAATAAAATCTAAAAAAGAAAAAAAAAGGGCCAAAAGGATGTCCTTTGATCCATTGATCCCAGTTTTGTTATACTGTAAACCTTTATAGAGTCCCTTCTATACGACAGATAACATTCTGGGCAGAGACATCAGAGATCGGTGTTGTAGATTGTGCCCTTCAGGAACTGACACTGTGCAGGGGGAAAGCATACCAAAAATCTTTCCTTTCCAGCTGACTTTGAGGGGCTCCCTCCTCACCAGAGCGAAATGGGTCAAGTAGAAGAGGGTGTGACCAAGTGTGTTTCTGAGATGTGCAGGAAAGGCTGTGTAGAAAAAGTGGAGTGGAGAGTGGAGGGAATTTGCAAGACTATGTTTCTTGACTAGGAAAGGGGGAAGACATGGTGTCCCTGGCAGGGACTGATGTCTACTTCATGTCTTTTACAGAAAACATGGTTCTGAGGTGGACGCTCCTGCTTCTGCCGCTAAATCAGACTGTTTTTTTCCCCAAGCCTAGCGCTTCTTCTTCTTTTTTTAAAATTTTATTTTTATTATTATTATTTTTTAAAATATTTTATTTATTTATTGACAGAGAGAGACACAGCAAGAGAGAGAACACAAGCAGGGGGAGTGGGAGAGGGAGAAACAGGCTTCCCGCTGAGCAGGAAGCCTGATGCAGGGCTCGATCCCAGGACCCTGGGATCATGACCTGAGCCGAAGGCAGACGCTTAATGACTGAGCCACCTAGACGCCCCTAAATTTTATTTTTAAGTAATCTCCACACCCAAGATGGGGCTGGAACTCACAACCCTGAGATCAAGAGTCACATGCTCCACTGACTGAGCCAGCCAGGCACCCCCAGGCCGAGCACTTCTGATGTCATCCAAGCTTCCAGAGGTCCAGGACACCTTGTGGGTCCAGTCAGTATGGCCTGGTGAGGAAGCAGCTGGGGGGAATGGTCTCCAGGGTCTGCAAGTCCATCAGTACCCTCATTCATTAGGGCTTCTGAAGGATAAATGACATATGCAGTGCCATACCTAGAAGGTGACAGAATCCTGCAATGGACAACTAACTGTTACCTCAGCCTCAGAAAACTCAAGATCACCAAGTGTGTGGCCTCCCAGGGGTCCCAGTCCCCCAACTGTCCTTCCAGATCTAGGATCTGGTCCCTGCATTTCTCGTGGCCTGTGTGCAGAACTAGCCGGTTCATCTGGAGGGCTGGCCTCCAGGACCACCGTGGGTGGGTAGTTTGGGGGTCTCAGTGCCACTGAGCCCTGGTTGGATTGCCTTCTGTGGTCCTGCCCCTCCTTCCTTCCCCAGAAGCTGCACCCTTCACTGGCCCCAGCCAGCCAGCTCTCACGGGCTCCTTATGTGCAGGGGGCGGGGTGAGGAGACATGGGTGGACAACAAAAGAAGGGCCACTCTATTTCCTCTGTGGGTAATTGCCCTTCTGGGCACGACATCCTAGGCTGACACTTGCTTTTGCTCCAAGTTTCCTTAGTCCTCCTTTCACCTGGGGAATCTTTGCTGGATGCATAGTGTGAGGGGTGGGAGTGGGGGAAGCATCTGCTGCGGGAAGCCTTGATCCCACCCTAAGGTGATGTTCTCTGAGTCTTGGGTCCACTTTGTTCCCGAGCTGCTCTAATAAAACGCCCTCAGGCAAGGACTCTGACCCTGGCTGGCAGCTTCTTTCTTCGGCAGCCGGGGCACCCTCTCTCCCTCTTCTGTCCGCACTGGCCCACAGGGGGCGCTCTGCTGCCTGCTTCCTGCGAGCCAAGAGGGCAACTTCTTTTCCTCTCGGTTCTGCTTAGCAAAGGCTGAGACGAGCTTTATCTTTTTAAAAGGCGTTTTGAGCCCTGCAGAGAACAATGGAGAAATACACACATAGGATATTTAAATATCCCAAAGCAAATCGGCTTCCAAAGCACAGGTTTTAACCTTTCTGCTGTGAACTGGCCCCCAAGCTCTGTCTCTATCACACTTTCCCAAAGAGAGAAGGGCAGCAACTGACACATCTAATGAGCCTCCATCGTGCGCCATGAGGCTCTAACAGTAGAGTGAAGATGGAGGAGGACCAAAGTTGGAGAGAGAGTATCAGCAGAACTCTTGGGTTTCAGTTCCAGGCCCAAGGTTCTTTTCTAAAAGCAGCAAGCATTCAATTTCCTTGTATCTTTTCACGGTTTGTACATTATATATAAGCCTGTACACATATATAAACTTATTGGTGTGTATTCAGGTTTGTGTGTATCTCCTCCATTCTACTCCAGGTATAGTAGCATCCTATACACAGTGTTCTGCACCTTATTTTTTGGTCACTAACAATATATTTTGGTAAAGGATGTACCTCACTCTAGTTAATGACTGCATGATATTCTATTCTGTTCTATAGCTATTTAATCATTTCTTTAATCAATCTGTTATTCAGGGCATACACTTTGTTCTAATCTTTTACTACTATAAACAAGCTGGAATATATATCCTGGAACAAAACAGCAACAAAAAGCCCTCTGTATTTAGCTATTGACAAGCTCACTCTTATGCACTATCAGTGTTCCTAGGACCTGGCCTAGGTTTCTGTACAGGCGGGGCAGAGGGAGCTGTGGGTTGGCAACACAAAATCATCGACGCATGTGTGTGGGTCACTGGCCCCAAGGAATCCTAACAAAGTATTGTTTTTCAGAATATAACAACATGACCAGAGAACTGTTTTCCTTGAAATGAGAGCCCCGTAACATCTCTGCACATAGAAGTCAGCATTACTGTTTTAACCTTCTGATCTTTTAATACTGGAGAGAGTGAAAGTAATACCTGTTTATATGTGTTAGATAAACTTGGACACAAGTAAAGGCAGCTAATTTAGTTTCTAATCACATATGGAAAATTTTAGGCCAAATTGCAGGCTCTCATTTTCAAGCAACTTCTATGAGGTAAGTACTTTTTAAATTGACTCATTTCACTCTCAAAACAGCCCGCAAGATAGATACTACTATCCTCATTTTAAGATTTTGTTCATTTATTTTAGAGAGAGAGTGAGAGTGTGCCCCCGAACGGGGTGGGGGGGCGGTGTGGGGTGGGGTGGAGAGAATATGAAGCAGACTCCCAGCTGAGTTTGGAGCCCGAGGCAGGGCTCGATTTCATGACTTTGAGATCATGACCTGAGCTGAAACCAAGAGTTGGTCGCCTAACCAAATGCACCACCCAGGCGTCCCTATTATTCTCATTTTAAAGATGAGCAAGCAGAGACCCACTTAGTTAATAGATAGTAGTGACAGAACCAAGAGTATCTCCCTGAAAAGCCAGAGTGTTCCTATTTATTCTGGGCTGCCTCTTGGAGGGATCTGGGGTGCATAGTATCTTTAGGGTAAATCATTTCTTTCTTGTTGCTTCTGTTTCTTCATCTCTAAAATAGGGACAATCATCCAGGATAACTTATCTGTATTATCTGGTTTATTTTCTAGATAATAATGTTGTTTCCATAACAGAATATGCATTCTAAATGTGAGAGATGGAGGGGGTTTCCATTCTGGTGGTTCTCACCCTTTACATCCCTAAGGACCTCTGTCATTATTCCTGTCTGTGAAGCACATGTTTTTATTTATTTATTTTTAATATTTTATTTATTTATTTGAGAGAGAGAGAGAAAACACAAGCTGGGGGAGGGTAGGGAGAGAGGGAGAAGCAGACTCCCTGCTGAGCAGGGAGCCTGATGTGGGACTTGATCCCAGGGCCCCAGGATCATGATCTGAGCCGAAGGCAGACGCTTAACCGACTGAGCCACCCAGGTGCCCAAAACACATGTTTTTAGAACATACTATGTTCTAAACTGGTATGTTTATTTTGGGCCATTTTTATTTATTTATTTTTAAAGATTTTATTTATTTGACAGAGAGAGACAGCGACAGAGGGAGCACAAGCAGGGGGAGTGGGAGAGAGAGAAGGAGGCTTCCCGCGGAGCAGGGAGCCCCATGCGGGGCTCGATCCCAGGACCCTGGGACCATGACCTGAGCCAAAGGCAGATGCTTAATGACTGAGCCACCCAGGCACCCTCTTTCTATATTCTTACCTGAAAATGCAATCATGTTACCGTTGATGTCCTTCTATAAATATGGACACAAATTTTGACCTGGACAGGACTGAATGCAAAGCTAGTAACACTCTGCTTTGTCATCTTGTTTTGTCAAATCCCTTGATTCCTCTGATTATTAAGCAAGTTTATTGGTACACATGGTATGTGAAACATTTCTATAGGTGATGAGGATATAAAAATGCATTAGGTATAGTGTAATGCTGTCATGCTTATAGCCTCTGTAATGCTTATAGTAATGCTTCTAGTCTCAACAGGTAAAGAGCTGCACTTGAGTTTTTATAATATGAGGCAAAACTCACACACTGCAGTCATAGGGGGTATAGCCAGCTCAAGAGCCACTCTGATTTGCTTATTCAGTGGGTTTTTTGTTGTTGCTTGTTATTTTTAGAATAGGAGTTTTGAAGTTAATGGTAAATTAACCAAATGGGAATTTTCACATAGAAAATTTGGATTCCGGTTTGCCTTAAAGTAGCCCAAAGTATGGCCACCATCACCTCAATGTAACTATCAGCTAGAGGGCCTTTCTAAAAGTGAGACAGACAGAAAGAATCAGCCTTTAAAATGCTACTTTACTCTTGGAATCAGAGCAAACAGAAATAAATGGTCACAAGAATTAGTTCTTTTATTAACTCCATGAAAAATATGAGGAACAGCTCTAACGAGCAATTAGAAACATTTCCATAATAATGAGAAAATAAAGCCCACTTGGTTTTGAACAGAATTGGATAAACATGACCAAATCTTTGACTTTGGGCTTCATTTTTTCTGTGTTGTCCTTGGGTCTTTTACTCTTCTGTGAAAATGTTTTCCAGGTAAAATTTTTCTGAGTTAGGGCGCCTGGGTGGCTCAGTCGGTTGAGCGACTGCCTTCGGCTCAGGTCATGATCCTGGAGTCCCAGGATCGAGTCCCGCATCGGGCTCCCCGCTCAGCGGGGAGTTTGCTTCTCCCTCTGACCCTCCCCTCTCTCATGTGCTCTCTCTCTCTCTTTCATTCTTTCTCTCAAATAAATAAATAAAATCTTTAAAAAAATTTTTTTTCTGAGTTAAAGCTTGAGATAAAACTGTTTATAGAAGAGGCGCCTGGGTGGCTAAGTCATTAAGCCTTTGGCTCAGGTCATGATCCCAGGGTCCTGGGATCGAGCCCCGCATCGAGCCCCGCATCGAGCCCCGCATTGAGCCCCTCATCGGGCTCCCGGCTCCGCGGGAAGCCTGCTTCTCCCTCTCCCACTAACCCTGCTTGTGTTCCCTCTCTCGCTGTGTCTCTGTCAAATAAATAAATAAAATCTTTAAAACAAAACAAAACAAAAAACTATTTGTAGAAGGATGAAATGGAGAATGACTGGTAGGAAGTGAGATGATTGATGTAAGGCAGGACACATAAATATTTAAAGCATGAATTGTCATGTGTTTATTTCAATGTGAATGAATAATCAATACACGAAATCTCTGGCTTCATATGTATCATTGTTTAGAATCAAACTGTGTGAAAACGTGAACTGATAAAAAAGGAAATGTTAATTAATAATACAGAAGGGACAGAGCCATGGTGTAGGTTGCCTGACGCCTGGGAAACTGAGATAAACAAGCTTACCTGGGTCTACACCTTAATTGTCTGGCTTCTCAATTTGAACTTGTTTCCCAACAATGTTGTTTTCCAGGAAATCTCTGGCTTCATATGTATCATTGCTTAGAATCAAACTGTGTGAAAACGTGAACTGATAAAAAAGGAAATGTTAATTAATAATACAGAAGGGACGGAGCTATGGTGTAGGTTGCCTGACGTCTGGGAAACTCTGAGATAAACAAGCTTACCTGGGTCTACACACTAATTGTCTGGCGTCTCAATTTGAACTTGTTTCCCAACAATGTTGTTTTCCAGGAATAGTCATTACTGCTGATATATTTGGTAGTTGGGTCTTTCCCTTTGATGCCTTTTCTGGGGAATTGTTCGCCCCTTAACTGTTAAGATATGCTCTTCCTTCAAAGCCAGGGTATTTTCCTGCATGGAGCGTCATGCCCTACTCTCTCCTACTTGTCTCATATCTTCCCTTAAGAGGGACAAGCTTGGTTGTCTGCTAAAGTGTGTGGGCTTTTTATTTTTTTTATTTTTTTTAAAAGATTTTATTTATTTATTCGAGAGAGAGAGAATGAGAAATAGCACGAGAGGGAAGAGGGTCAGAGGGTCAGAGGGTCAGAGGGTCAGAGGGATAGGCAGACTCCCTGCTGAGCAGGGAGCCTGACATGGGACTCGATCCCGGGACTCCAGGATCATGACCTGAGCCGAAGGCAGTCGCTTAACCAACTGAGCCACCCAGGCGCCCTGTGTGGGCTTTTTAAAAAGACAGCTCAGAGTTTGACTCACAGCTCTGCTATTCACCTACCACATCCTGACCTCAAAGTGCTTGTCCTCCTCTTTCTGCTAGGGAAGCAGTAAAATTCTTTCCAGATACACAGATATACTAAGTCTGATGGTGGGTTACTCTAGATCCTGAGCACAGGTAAAAACACTAGGAAGTGTAATGAGTGTTACCTACTGGACAGCATTATTGTAAGGCTTAATCCCAATTGCCCAGTATGAAACAGGTGCACCAAAGAGGTGGTGGTTTCCTGGTTTATTTTCCATACTCCACAAGGCCTACAAATCGTGAATGATGCTGAGATATTTAGGCTGTATAGCACCCATCCATCAAAGCTTCCTCTTAGGTTTAATGAGTTTTAGGCCTCTTGTTTTCCTATTAGACCAGAGGTCAAACCCTACTGGAGTTAGCCAAGGACAGGAGCTATTCCACTGATGTTTGTGGACCGACTGACCAGTATCCTCCAGGGCATTAGCCAACGAGCACTCTTCACACCTGGATAGTCCCAGTGGTGCAAAATCACCCTGTAGTCTTCTGTGCTGAACTTTTCTCTTGCTCAATTGAAAAACAGCTCTGAGGGATAGGGATTTGCATGTTGCCTTCCATGTAATATTTACATGATTTTCTTGATAATCTTAAAGCAACAATAATAAATATACATGTTGCATTAGTCAGGGTTCTCCAGAGAAACAGAGCTGAGAGGATATACATAAGAGGCTTATTATAAGGAATTGGTTCATGCAGTTATGAAGGCTGGCAAGTTCCAGGATCTTTAAGGTGATGCGGTAAGCTGGAGACACAGGAGAGCTGATGGTGTAGTTCCAGTCTGAAGGCAGGCAGGCTTAAGACCCAGGAAAAGCTGATGTTTCAGTGCAAGTCAGAAGGCAGAAAAAAGCCGACGTCCCAGTTGAAGGCCATCAAACAGGAGAATTCTCTTTCATTTGGGGAAGGGTCTATCATTTTGTTCTTTTCAGACTTTCAAGTGATTGGATGAGGTCCACCCAAATTAGGGAGAACACTCTGCTTTACTCATTTTACCAACTTAAATATTAATCTCACCCAAAGTTAAAAAAAAGAAAAGAGGGCATCTGGCTGGCTCAGTCAAGGGAGCATGCGGCTCTTGATCTCGGGGTTGTGAGTTCGAGCCCCACGTTGGGTGTAGAGATTGCTTAAATAAATAAACTTTTAAAAAATATATTAATCTCACCCCAAACCATCCTCACAGAAATATCCAGAATAATGTTTGATCGAATATCCAGGCACCCCGTGGCCCAGTCAAGTTGACACATAAGGGGTGCCTGGGTGGCTCAGTGATTGGGTGTTTGCCTTTGGCTCAGGTCATGATCCTGTGGTCCTGGGATCTAGTCCCACGAGCCCAAGAGCCCCATGGGTCCTGGAATTGAGCCCCGCATCAGGCTCCCTGCTCACTAGGGAGCCTGCTTCTCCCTCTGCCTGCCACTCCCCTGCTTGTGCTCTGTCAAATGAATAAAATCTTTTCAAAAAAAAGTTGACACATAAAATTAACCGTCACGTATGTATAATACAATAAGTTTTATTTCAAGTAGTCAGGCTATTTCTTCTGGATTTAGGTATAATCTTTTAAGAAAATCATATTTAATATTAGTAAAAAAATTCAGAAATGTGCATTGCATTTTCTGTAGACATTCTTTACACACACATGTACCTACTCCTTTATTTTATCAGGGATTCAGAGAACTAGAGTCTGAGCTGGAAGGAATTTGTCAGGTCTTTCATTACAAGTCTTTCATTAAGCAGCTGAGGACCAGAATGGTGGGGTGATTTGTCTAGCTGACACAGAAAATTTGTCTAGCTGATAGAACTGGGAATTAAATATAGGGCTCCTTGATATGAGGATTCCATTAGGACTATGTGGCAATTTAACAAATGAGGTGGGTCTATGTGCAACCTGTAGAGGTCTCCAGGTAGTGGGATGAGGGGAAGAAAGCGGGTGGGAGCAGGGACTGGGTGTGCAAGAGGAAGGACGATATAACTAAGTGAGCTCCTCAGCAGAGTTCGTAGAGTGAGGAGAGAGGAGAAAGGGAGAGAATGTGAAGTGCTGAGGGTCTGGGGTCTGGTAAACCAGGGGAAGTGAGACACAGGTGCCCTAGTCTGCCTCTTCGTTCCCTCTTCTGAGACAGAAAGCACGACTCAGATGTGGATCCTCTTCCTACTCACTCCTGGACAAGACTGTCTTCTTCCAGGCCAAGAACTTTGTATAAATATATTTTTCAACAGATGTTATTTATTTATGTGTGTGTGTGTGTGTGTGTGTGTGTGTGTGTGTGTGTGAAAGAGAGCACACAAGCAGGGGAAGCGGCAGGCTGAGGTAGAAGCAGACTCCCTGCTGAGCAAGGAGCTCAATGTGGGACTTGATCCCAGAACGCTGGGATCATGGCCTGAGCCGAAGGCAGACGCTTAACCGACTGAGCCACCCAGACGTCCCAAGGCCAGGAACTTGGTAATCAATTCCTCAGACTCCTCAGCTCTACCCCAGGGGGTATGAATGTGAAACAAGACCTTGCCTCTCCAACAGGGTTGACTCTCTGCGCTCAGCAGCATCTGGCACAGTTGACCACTCCTCCTTGGCGAGGCTGACCTAGGAATGCAGCTTCTTATGAGAGAAGCAAGGATGAAAAGCATCGTGAGATCAGTCCTGCTACCCTCAAGGCAGATAGTCAAGCTGCAGACTGGTCTCTAGGACGCCACTGTCTCCTGGCTTTTCTGTGACCTCACAGAGCATTTGTTCTCTTGCCCCCTCTGCAAGTTCCTTTTCTTCTCCCTGGTACTTGGATTGGGGAGAGCGCCAGGGTCAGCGTGTCCTTTTATCTACACACACTCTTGGTGATCTTACCCAGTCTCAAGGCTTTTAAGTACCATTGATATTCCAATTCCCAGATTTATACCTCTAGTCCAGTTCTCTCTCCTGAACTTCAGACTCATATATCCAAGTGTCCACTTGACATCTTCAGTGGATGTTTAATAGATATGTCAAACTTACCACGTCCCAAATGGAAAGACTGGTCCTCTCTTCCCCTCCTCCCCTAAAACTGCTCCTCCATTAATATTCCCCTCCTCAGTGGAAGGTAATGTCACCCTTTCCATTTTGAGGCCAACAACTTTGGTGGTGTTCTTGCTTCTTTTCTTTTTCTTTTGTCCCTCTTCCAACCTGTCAGCAAAGTCCATTGTTTTCACCTTCAAAACTCATCCAACATCTAACATCCAGCCATCTCTCACTGCCTCCACTGCTACCACTTAGTCTGAGAGACCATTTCTCCCCACCAGGATCGTTATAAAAGTCTGGGACCTGGACTCCCTGCTTCTACCCTTAACTTCACACAGCAGCTCGAGTAAATCCTTTCTAAATATAACTCAGATCATACAACTCTGCTCAGAATCCTCTAACGCCTCATTTTACTCTGAGTAAAAATTAAAATCTTTACAAAAGTCCTTATGCTCTGAAGTCATCTGTCCTCTCACACCCTTACCTTACAGAACAAATCCCCTACTGTTTATCTTCCCTCTTACTCACTCTTCCTAATGTCTGGTCTCTTTGCTGTTCCTAAAAGACAGGCATACTCGCTTTAGGAAATCATCTCCCCTCCCCTAGATATTCTGCAAGGCTAACGACCATACCACCTTTGAGCCTTTGCTTAAATGTCACCTTATCAAGGATGCTTAACTACCCCATTTAAAAATGCTATTCTTAGCTTCCCCCCATTCTCCTTCCTGTGATATTTTTCCCATAGACCTTAACACCTTAACTGTCTATATAATTTACACATTTATTATACTTTTAGTCTCTCTTTTTCTTTCTTTCTTTCTTTTTTTGGTCTGCTATATTCTCTGATGAGTCCCACATTCCTCTAGGAGTGTCTAGCACATCAGTACTCAAGAAATGATTGCTGAATAAGGCTCTCCAAACGAAAGGCCCAATTGCCACTACACAAATTCCTGAGATGTCAAGGTCACAGACTTATTTGCTAGCTCAACTGAATCTCCACTCTGGCCATCCATGAAGCCTAACGAGGGGGGCAGGTGGCCTGGCGTAGACACCCCCTTTCCCTATGTGGCGAGTTCAGGTGATCCAACCCCTCTTTATCTGTGGGAACCTCAGTCCTTCTTTCTAATGATTCCTCTCCTAAATCCGCACCCCTCACTGCCCCCCCCCCCCGCCCGCCGACTTTCTCATAGCCTCTCCAGAGGCTGAGGCCCTTGACCACAAAGGCACTGGCCGCCCTCGCCAACCCTCAAAGACCGCAGGTGTAAATGCGCCTTTCCGCCAGCAGGGAGCAGGAGCTGCATAGTATTCTGTTGTAAGGATATACAGCCTATTTTAACCAGTCCCGTGTTCAGGACGTTCTGTTTGTTTCCCAACTTTTACTAGTATAAACCACTTAGGACGAATATACTGGAACAAAACAGCAACATGAAGCCCCATATATTTATCTGTAGCGCAGGTGCGGTCCACAAGTCCCTCCGTGTACTACAGGTCTTCCCTGGAGGTAAGTTCTGAAGCTCCTGCCTGGGTGTGGGGTCTGGGAGCTGTGGGTTGACAACAGAAAACCCTTCCAGATGCACTTGCTGTTACCGGACCTAATGAAGCCTAGGAAAAGTGAACATTCTGGGCATAACTGAGTTATTAGCTTTATTACGACATTTATTTATTTATTTATTTATTTATTTATTGTAATGGGTATCTGAGAAGTCAGTATCAATTGGATTAAACTTTGGTCTTTTAATGCAGGAGAGAGTTAAAATAATAGCCATTTTAATATAGGGCAGACAAACTAAGATACTAGGATGGACAAATAACTTATTTTTACATTCACTTGGAGCATATTCTGGAGCAAATTGAGAGTTCCCATTTGTAGGACAATTTATCTAAATTGCCTCATTGAACCCTCATAATAGACTACAAGGTAGGTCTGATTGTCCCCATGTTAGAGGTTGTCCTGAGGCCCAAACAGGAAGGTAATAGCAGGGAGCAGCAGAATCCTGAGTGTCTACCTCTGAGCTTGAGTGTTCTTCCTTGTGCGCTGCTTCTCAGAGGGAGGCAGGGTGCGCGGTAGGGTTAAGGTCAGTTCTGCCCATTCAGGCTGCCTCTGATTCTCATCTCTAAGAAGGACCTATCAACCAGACTGAAATACCTGCCTTGTCAGGGTTTTGTTTCCTAGGTAGTCATGTTTCCTTAATAAAATGTATTTGTAAAATGTGACAGATGGAACTAGTCTCCGTTTCAATGGTTTTCTCACCTTTCACACCCCTGTCATTCTCCAGGTGCAAGCTGTGTTTATTTTTCTTTCTATATTTTATTTTTTAAGATTTTATTTATTTGTCAGAGAGAGAGAGAGAGCACAAAGCAGGGGGAGCGGCAGGCAGAGGGAGAGGGAGAAGCAGACTCCCCGCTGAGCGGGGAGCCCAATGAGGGGCTCGATCTCAGAACGCTGGGATCATGACCTGAGCCAAAGGCAGACACTTAACCGACAGAGCCACCCAGGCGTCCCGCAAGCTGTGTTTGTGAACACAAGTAACATAATTATGTTTGCTCTTTTAATTGATCATACATGCACGTATATAATATATATTATATATATATAATTGTTATGTGATGCTTTTTGGTCTCTGAGTTAAATGGTTTCACCACAGCAGAGACACTTGGTATTCAGCTCTTTTGTTAGCCCCCCTGCATTGATCGTTAATATAGATAAATATGTGTTTCCCTTTGGGTGTTTGCAATATTATGTAGTAAGCTGCTGGTACTCTGGTAAAGCAGTTGTCAAAGTGTGGTCCAAGGACCTTGATGGTCCCCCAAATTCTGTTGAGGTGTCTGTGAGGTCCTAACCCATATAACTATCTATCTGTGGGAGGCTGGATTTTCTTTGTATAATTCCGACAAAACAACACTGTGCCATAGATTGAATGGAAAAGCAGATATGACAATCCAGCTGTCTACTTTTAAGCCAGGCATTAAAGGAATATTCAGAAATGTGAAGTAATGCCATTGTTCGTATTAATTTTTTGTTTTGGAAAATAGAATTATTTTTCATAAAAATATATCAATGTCATATGATGGATTCAGTATTGTTATTTTGAAATGAGTTAATGAGTAAATCTTAGGAAATTTTCTGCATGTTAAATTTATAATATGGTATATAGGAATAGATAAACCCCAAATCCCCTTTTGGAATCCTCACTAATTTTTAAGACTATAAAGGTGAATCAGGAGCAAAAAGTTTGAGTCCTGCTGCTGTAGAATATCCAGCAGAGAGGCTTGGAGCAAGTGAATGAGGCAGGGCTGGCCTACACGGAAACATGCATTCATATTGACACTATAGCTGATGATCTGTTTTAACATTGTGTGAGCCTAAATATCCGAACATGGTTTACCCAGTATCAGATTGTTATCCTAGGCAGTGGAGGAGGATGTTGGTAGGTGCTCATCTGTCATAGCAAAACAACTGTATTTGGTCACTCATCAGTGACTTCCCCAGATGGGGGGGTGGCAGGATTGTACTGAGAATTGGAAGAAGGTTAAAAAAAAAGTGGGGTGCCAGGGTGGCTTAGTCGGTTAAGCCTCTGACTCTTGATTTCAGCTCAGGTCATGATCTCAGGGTGGGGAGATCGAGCCCCATGTTGGGTTCTGTGCTCAGCGCAGAGTCTGCTTAAGATTCTCTCCCTCTCCCTGTGAGCTACCCCGCCGCCGCCACCCCCCCTGCCAGCATGCTTACTCTCTCTCTCAAAAAAAAAAAGAGTTGCATTCAGTGAGGCTTTTCTGTGGTATCTATTAAGATACCTTAGTAGATACTAAGCCTGTGTGGTGGTCACTGTTGTGAAGTCCTTGCATTCGGCTCGGCCACAACGTGAATCTTGCCTGTGCCTTTGTGGCATTTAGACAACAGCAGAGTTTCAGGCCTGTGGAAGGATGTTCTGTTGTTGCCTGGCCTCAATAAGAATCCCTAGGGAGCACCTTTACGAAGCCTTTGTGCTGGTGGTCTAAGCATCAACATTTCTCCTCCATGATGAGTCAACCCTGTTATAACTTGAAATATCAGGAGGTCCAGAGAGGCTGTCTATAGGAGCTCAATAACCTGCCTGACTGGGATTCAGAGAAGTGCAGTGGGGCCTGCAGGGACGAGAGGGGGACAAGGGCCCCTGTGTTGGAAGGGACCAGTAATCTCAAAATGGGGCCTGGCTAGGGTATTGCCCGTTCCCTATCTAGGAGATCACGATAGAATGGCCCCAATCTATAACCCTTCCCTGCATTCACCCCCTTGTGCAGTGTCTTCCCCCCTCCCCCAACGGTGACTCTGGGGTGGGTTTGTGCCTGACTTGGACAGACAGAGTGTGGCAGGAGTCACTGCATGAGGTGCTGTGTCTAGGCCTTGCTGTCTCTGTTTTCACCGTCTTGGAAACCTGAGCATCCTGGAAAGAGCAGCTCCCCTGCTGTCGAGTTCATGGTGGTGGTTGTGGGGGAGAGGACCTGGAGGGTGGATGGCCATGAGGAGAGAGAAGCCCTGTGTCCCAGCTGACCCAAACGATGGACTAGACAAGAGAGTGATGTTGCCCAGAATTCTGTAGCCTGAGTTAGAGTTGCAGTAGCAAGCCCAGCTGATACGAGATGGAGGCCACACAAGCCATCCCCACTGAGCCTCAGACAAGGAGCTCACTCTTTCTTATCTACGGTAAAATTCTCTATGATATGGACATAATCAGTTTGATGGTAGGTCACCCTGAATTCTGAGCACAGGTTAAGAGTCAATATCTTCTCTAGGGAAGTGGAAGAGGGGGTTATCGATAGGGACAACATTGTTATGGCTTAATACAAATGTCTAGAACACAATCGGTACATCCACGTAGTGTCAGGCTCCTTCATTTCCAATGCTCAGTGGAGAATTATGATGTATATATATGATGAGTGAAGCCAAGGTATGTTAGGATATCCAGCACCCGTCAAAGTTTCCTCCTGGGTGTTATGTTCTGGGTCTCTTGATTGCCCATTAGACCAAAGGTAGATGAAGGGAAGAAACTTTATCAGAGACAGCTGAGGACGGCAACTCCGGCACTCATGTCTGTTGAATGAGAGGCATCTCCAGTGTATTCACTGGTCCTCTAAGCTAGAGGGTCTTAGAGGTTTGAGATCATCCTCTAGTCTTTTGAGCTGATCTTTTCTCTTGTTCAATTGAATGACAGTTCTGAGCTGCAGGGTAGAGGGAGAAGTAGACTCCCCACTGAACGGGGAGCATGATGCGATGTGGGGTGTGATGTGGGCCTTGGTCCGAGGACTCTGGGATCATGACCTGGGCAGAAGGCAGACGCTTAACCGACTGAACCACCCAGGCACACCATATCCTGCATTCTAATGAATTTGCTTATTAGTTGTATCAGTTGTGTGTGTGTGTTCTTTAGCATTTTCTGCATAAAAGATCATGTCATCTGCAAACAGAGGTAATTTCCCTTTTCCTTTTCATATGTCTAATAAGAGGGTAATTTCCAAAATATATAAGGAACTAGAACTCAATAGCAAAAAAATAACTAATCCAATTTTAAAATGGGCAACAGACTTGAATAGACATCTCTCCAAAGAAGACAGACAGATGGCCAACAAGTATATGAAGAGATGCTCACCATTATTAATCATCAGGAAAAGCAAACAAAACTGCTTCAGATATTGAGATATAACTTCACACCTCTTAGAATGGCTCTTATCAAAAAGATAAGAGATAACCATTGTGGTGAGGGTGTGAAGAAAAGAGAACTCTTCTGCGCTGGCAGTAGGAATGCAAATTGCTACAGTCACTGTGAAAAACACTATTGAGGTTCTTCGAAAAATTAAAAATGGAATTACCATCTGATCCAGCAATTCCACTTCTGGATATATATCCAAAAGAATTGGAGTCAAGATCCTGGAGAGAGATCTGCACTCCCATGTTCGTTGCAGCATTTATTCACAATAGCCAAGATATGGAAACAACCCAAATGTCTATCAACAGATGAATGGATTAAAAACAAAACAAAACCTGGCATATACATGTAGGGGAATATTATTCAGCTTTGAAAGGAAATCCTACCATTTACGACACTGTGGATGGACATTTAAAACATTATAAGTGAAATAAGTAAGTCACAGAAGGGTGAATCCTGCATGTCTCCTCATATATGCAGTATCTAAAATAGTCAAATGTATAGAAGTAAACAACAGAGCGGTAGATGGGAGAAAGAAATGGGGAGATTTGTTCAATCTCTATGAAGTTAGTTATAGAAGATGCGGAAATTCAGAAGTTTGCTGTACAACATAGTGCATATAGTCAACAATAAGGTATAGCGCACTTAACATTTTGTTAGGAGGATAGATCTCAGGTTAATTTTTACCACAAAACAACAACAACAACAAAGGGAACAAAGAAACATTTGCAAGTGCTGATAAATATGTTTATTGCCTTGATTGTGGTGATGGTAACATGAGTGTATATGTGTGTCCAAACTTACCAAATTATATGTTTCAATTATGTGCAGGTTTTTATATGTCAATTATACCTCAATCAAGCTGGAAAAAATCAATTGTTCTTATCTTGCTGCTAATTCTGATTGTGGAATATAATGGAATGAACAGGAATAAATCATGAAGACTGAGAGGGATAGTGTCTGGAGCATAGCATTTAGGTCAAGAGATCTTCATGATAGACAGAAGGAGAAGAGATGCACTGAACATAAAATGGACAGACCCAGGGAGTTTCTAGAGAATTTACTTTCTCCAGACAATTTCTAAAGGTGTGAAAACCACCTCCTCTTTATTCTTCTGATTTTTTTTTAGATTTTGTTTTATTTATTATTTGAGAGAGAGAGAATGAGATAGAGAGAGCATGAGAGGGGGGAGGGTCCGAGGGAGAAGTGGACTCACCGCCGAGCAGAGAGCCCGATGCGGGACTCGACCCCGGGACTCCAGGATCATGACCTGAGCCAAAGGCAGTCGCCCAAACAACTGAGCCACCCAGGCACCCTATTCTTCTGATTTTTTATATCCCTTGGACTTGGAAGGTTGGCAGAACCACTGGTTACCTCTTGCCTCCTCTGAATCATATTTAACATCCCAATAAGGAAAACAAACACAAACCATCAAAAAGATATCTTGAGAAGTATAATTTGATGTCAAGTAAAATGAGAATGTCTACAACTATAACCTATACTTAATTTCAAACCTGTGTACGTAAACAATTTGTGAGAGTTCTTATAGGGTAGGAATGGGGAAAATCTGATTGTGTTGGCATCAGGCCTCCAAAAGGAGGAAATAAAAGATGTGCTTATTTCCTAAGGGAAGCCCTGGTACCAAGGACTTTGGATAAGAAGAGACAGGTGTAAGTCAGTGTCACAGGGAGAATTTGCCTTCCAGAGATGGCTGGTGATTCACATGGCCAGACCAAGTGCAGTCACGAGCTGGGGCTGGAGAGAACTTGACCCTTAAAGGAAGAGAAAACCAAAGAGATCTAATGTCATGGAGAGAATGTGGGGAGTGGAACCCTGAGAAAGCAGGAGTTCAAGTGTAGTCTGTGGTTGTGGAGATGAACATTAAAAAAAAAAAAAAAAACCCAACACAAAAAACCAAACACCCACACTTGAATTTGTATCTTTGATGAGAATAGTTTGCACACTGAGTCTTGATCTCAACTCGGAAAAGAAAATGTAAGAATAGGGAAGAGAGCACCCCTCTGCAGAGTACAATGAGATCAGCCCTTAGGCTCTTGCCTTTTTCTCCAGGTCTGTGCAGGAAATGGCCAGCATGATGGTGGCCGGGGCTCCATGTTGCCGCTTGTCCAGCTGGACCTGTTCCTGGCTCCCCTTCCTCAGCCCAGAGGAGGCCCATAATAGTTGGAGGACACAGGAGTTTTCATGACAGTGAGGATTATCTGTGCCTGGGGTCAGCCTTCCTAGGTTCACCCAGGCTGCCTCACCCTGGCGATCATTTTTCCTCTCCAACTTTACCCTTGAGGTCTCTCTCCAAGCTCAACATTATCACACTTTCTAAGAGACTATTTCTTTTCACTGAATTCGGGCTTCTCAAAAAACATTAAGTTTGACTTCAAACATGTCCAGCCTTCGAAGACTGCAGATATTCTTGAGCCAAGGAAATGGGAAGGATCTGGCTTCCTGCTTGGAACGAGGGGAATGAGGAAAATACAAGAGAAGAAAGAAAAAGTAAGCTCTCCACAAAATATCCTGCCTTACATATATCCTTTCATTTTCTTATTGAAAAATTTCTGAGCTCTGTGCTCTTCCCACCTCAGGACTCAGAATAGGGAGAACCGGAAGGTATTGTATACTCAGTCTGTAATATCCAATTTTCCTCAAGTCCCAATGTGAGAATCAGCTGCAACAGACCTGTGGCAGTTTCTGTAAAGGTAGAGGGGTCCATGCATTGTGCCCTTCAGCTGCTCTCTCCTGGCCTAACTTAAAGAGGGCCTTTTGGGATGTGTGTGTGTGTGTGTGTGTGTGTGTGTGTGTGTGTGTGTGTGTGTGTTTTACAGGGAAGGTGACCGGGAAAGGGAGCTGTTTGCTTGATGATTGAGCATCTCTTCCTTAGTCTCAAAGAAGTGGGGTTGGGGAAGTTTCTACTGAGTGGCAACATTCCTGAGAGCCACTTTATTGCCTGAAATGAGAAGTTACTGTGCTACACAGACCTTTGTTAACAGTTGGGAAGATAGTTCAATGAAAATATGGAATCATTTTGAAAGCGAACACCCTTAGAATGTATCTTTTTGCTCTCAATCTTTGTGCATGATCATGAATTCAGATGCTCCCAGATTTCTCTGAGATAGGGATCTAGAGACTCTAACATCAATCAGGATCTCCTCCGTGGACATTCTCCACTAGTCTGAATGTTTTTTCTTTTTTTTTCTTTTTTTTTAAGATTTTATTTATTTATTTGACAGAGAGAGACACAGCGAGAGAGGGAACACAAGCAGGGGGGAGTGGGAGAGGGGGAAGCAGGCTTCCCGCGGAGCAGGGAGCCCGATGCGGGGCTCGATCCCAGGACCCTGGGATCATGACCTGAGCCGAAGGCAGACGCTTAACGACTGAGCCACCCAGGCGCCCCTAGTCTGAATGTTTTTTAAATAAAAGTATGAAAATGTGTGAAGGTCCTCTAATAATATCCAAGCCAGGTTATGCCCAGAAAATTGTCTCTAGGATGTCCCAGGTGAGCACATATTATTGATAATAGAGACACACATGTGCTGTACTAAATTGTGAGTGAGCCATGCAATGAAATGGCCCGGGGGATATAGAACATCTGAAAGGAAGAGAAGGAGTCAAGTAAATGAAAGAAAGAGGGAGGGGGGATATAAGGGGGTATGAATGAAGACCCATGAAAAGAGAAACCTCCAAGTGTGATGGACACTCTTCTTCCCCTGATGCCTGTGGTCTGGCCTTGTGTAGAGGCCATATCCACTGAGTCCACAGGACTGGAGGCTCCCTGGGACTGGGGTGTGTCTTTGAGTCCCTTTTACCTGGTATAGAGTCCATGGTCAGAAATGTTTGATGGATGGATGGCGGGACATGTTTACATCTGACCCCATACACAAAGTTTGCTAAACATCCTTAAGTACATAAATCAGAATATTCTACTAATTATATGTGGGACTACTTTATCTTCTGAATCTCAGTGATCATCTCTGTCTAGGTTTCCTGTTTTAAATGCTAGCTGTCCCCGAGGACTGGCGCCATGATCAGAATCCTAACGATTCCAACCTTTCACCAGTGCTCTCCTGTCGAGGGTTGTTTCCTGTTTTCCAGACCCTCCAGCTGTTGGCAGAAGCCTTCTTCCCACAGACTATTCACAGCAAACATCACCACGGTTCCCACCTGACTGATAGTGCCAAGCAGTGCTTGAAACCTCCAGAAGTACCTGTCCTCCCACTGGGCAGCTTCTTCTAGAATTCCGACATCAGCCCGAATCCACTGGGCATTTACTTTGGACTCTGGTCACTCTCCTTGGGAGCCAGCTCTTTAGACAATTCAGCATATCCTGATAAGAACCGGCTTCTTCTATTAATCAGTGACCCATCATAGGGGTTTCATGTGACCAATAGTCAAGAGTGGGGGCATGATTGAGGGGAAGTTGGAAAATGCATTTGTGAGTATCTGAGGTTCCTAATTTGTCCTCTGAAAACTGGTGGTGTGCTGGAATACTGGATTCTACCGCACACTAATACACGGCTACTGTGATTCAGAAGGCTTTACAAAAGCCCTCTAAACAGGCAGTGGAACCGTCCAGGAGAGTTAAAATGGACCCGTAGCAACCCATGTGGTTTGCGTTTCTTTTCTTCCCCTGCAAAGTGAGTTTCAAAGGTCCTTAATGCCCTGTTATCTTAGAAGATTAGTGCTATGGGAACAGAAGATTCCACCAGGTGCCCTCCAGGGAGACCGAAGGGTCAAGTAAGTTTACTAATTCAGATAGTTACGGGTTAAGGCTTTAAAAGGAATAATTAAAACCAGCACTAAGACCATTCAGATGAAGTAAAAGTGAATAAAGCCTTTTGTCCCTTGGACTTTCATTTCTTTTCCTTTTTGTTTTCCTCATAATGACTTTTAAGGATCACTAATCCTCTTATATCTTAGAGGAGCAGTATTGCAGGAACACTAGGAGAACTGGGTGCTCTGTTGAGGAGAAAGAGTAGTTCCTATGTGTGAAGGAAAGTTTAAAAAAAATCTACTTATTGTAGTTGGTTGTAAGATATTTACTACCATGTTAGAACATGAAACACTCGATCTAACTTTATTTTGTTCTTTGTCCCCAGCCGTTTAGGCCCTGGAACGCCTTTGCCCCATGATTCCTGATAAACTTTGGGAAATGCTCTTGACTTATTTCATGATCCCCTTTGGGTACTGGGATTCTTTATCTTCCCATGTTTGCTCTTCAGTAACAGGTAATCTTGGTGTGACACTAGGCAGGGAACTGGAACAGTAGGAAGGGCACACAGTTCTGAACAGAATTTATGGTGCCAGTCAGTTACAGGAGTCTTGTCAGAGAGAAGCTTTCAATTACTGATGGAAAGGTCATGCCATTTACCTTGATGGCACAAGGGCCTACAAAAGTAACATGAAGAAATTCCTCTAGTCCTCCTTCTCCAGGATAAGCATGAAAGCTTATTCCCACTCTTCTCCGTGCTTCTTCTGAGAGGTGGATTATTGGAATGAGGAGAGTAGTCTGAACAGAGAGGGGCTTGTGAATGAGGTTGCAGAAGGAAGCTAGCCCATGGGAAATTTTGTGATTCCTTTCTTCCTTGATGTACATCTACTCTCTGATGCCAGTGAGCATTCCAGGTCCAGGGAGCCTCTTCTTAAGGTTCCATAGCTGTATGGGTCTCTACATGCAGGGAGGATGAAGGGATGGCTTTCTCTGAATAACGGAGCTTGATTCATAAAAATTGTGAAACAAATAAGATTTTAGAATGTTGATCAGTTCCTTAGAACCTAATAATTTGAAATATAATTCTAATTTAGTAAAATCTTAAACATACTTATTATTAGAGGTAGGAAAGAATCATTTCCTTGAAAAATTCTTTCAGGTTTAATCAGATCAAGTTTGAGGCCCGTGAACTCTGCCCTAGGTTTCCATTTATCCGTCTCATTTTCTCTTTCCCACATTAACCCCCGCAGAGCCCAGCGTGGATGGAAAATCCATCTGGCATTTTGGGAAGTGTCCTTATAATAGGACAAAGGAAAAACAAAGACCTAAAGGAAACTTAGCAAACACAAAGGTAGTAACCATGCCATACAGTGTAGCCCACATATCCTGAGGTCACTGCAACTGAGCCACCTGGCAGAAAAGGCAACTTCTTAGGCACTGGAACCAGGGGTCCTTCTTTTCATCGGAAGAAAGGGAACTGCCCACAGATATCCACTCCTGTTCTTTCCTTTAGCATGTCTCTTCCAAGGAAAGTTCTAGAATAAGGTGCTTGTCCCAGATACAGTCTTAGGTGAAGAGTGGGTGTATAATCCTCACTTTTTCTAGTGGAGTTTCTGTGTCTTCCTTTCCTTCGGAACTAATAAAAGATAAGGATATTTCCCCCTAGAAAATGCATGCTGATCTAACTTCTGTGAGGATAAAGAATGAAACAGCACATTATTTTTTTTTCTTAAAAATTTTATTTACTTATTTGAGAGAGAGGGAGAACACAAGAAGGGAGGAGGGGCAGAGGGAGAGGGAGAAGCAGACATCCCGCTGAGCAGGGAGCTGGATGCGGGACTCCATCCCAGGACCCTGGGATCATGACCTGAGCCCAAGGTAGATGCTTAACCAACTGAGCCACCCAGGCATCCCTATGAATCAACACATTAAAGCATGTGTGTGTTGGTGGTGGTAGTGGGGGGTAGATCATAAAAATATAAGGAAAAGAGAGAAAAACTTCTAAGGGCATCATACTTCAGGAGGCCCATGGGTAAATGAAAAAAACCTCTATTATTTCCAACTATTACTGAATGATTTTAATCTTTATAATTGTGAGATTCATGTAGGCTGCATTATGATTGTGTGAATTTAGATGTGATTCCTTCTTTTTAAGTGCCTGCCTCTGGTTTAATAAGAGAACATCAAAGTGTTCTTATCCTGTATAATCAGAAGATTTGATAAAGTTCTGATCAAGGATTACGTTGACTCCATAAATCTGCTAAAAACTAACTGCGAAATCACTTCCCAGGAGTTAATGGAGGCTAATTTTCATCATTCATTTGTTCATTCATTAACTATTACTCAAAAGCCTACTATTTGCCAGAAAATGTGGGAAATGTGCTAGGCATTATGACTCAGTTGTGAAAAAGACAGACAAAGGCCCAATTATTTTTTTAATACCATGAAAAGTGCACTTTTTAATCTCCATCACCTATTTCACCTATTTCCCCACCCATCTCCCTTCTGGTAATAATCCGTGTTTTCTCTATAGTTAAGAGTCTGTTTCTTGGTTTGTCTCTCTCTCTATCTCTTACTCTATCTCTATCTCTCTTTTTCTTTGCTAATTTGTTTTGTTTCTTGAATTCCACATATGAGTAAAATCATATGGTATTTGTGTTTCTCTGACTGACTTATTTTGCTTAGCATAATACTCTCTGGTTCCATCCATGTTGTTGCAAATGGCAAGATTTCATTCTTCCCTGTGGCTGAATAATATTCCATTGTATATCTATACACCACATCTTCTATAATCATTCATCAGATGATGGATTTTGAGCTGCTTCCATAATTTGGCTATTGTAAACAGTGCTGCCATAAACATCGAGGTGCATGTATCCCTTTGAATTAGTGTTTGTGTTTTTGGATAAATACCCAGTAATGAGGTTACTGGATCATAGGGTAGTTCTATTTTTAAGTGTTTGAGGAACCTCCAGACTGTTTTCCACAGGGGCTGCCACAGTTTGCATTCCCACCAACAGTACAAGCAGGTTCCTTTTTCTTGACATTCTTGTCAACACTTGTTGTGTCTTATGTTTCTGATTTTAGCCATTCTGACAGGTGTGAGGTGATATCTCATTATGGTTTTGATTTGCATTTCCCTGATGGCAAGTGATGATAAGCATCTTTGCATGTGTTTCTTGGCCATCTGTGTGTCTTCTTTGGAGAAATGTCTGTTCGTGTCTTCTTTCCATTTTTAAAACGGATTATTTGTTTTTTTGGGTGTTGAGTTGTAGAAGTTCTTGATATATTTTGTACACTAACCCTTTATCAGATACATCACTTGCAACTATCTTCTCCCATTCAGTAAGTTGCCCTTTAGTTTTATTGATGATTTCCTTCACTGTGCAGAAGCTTTATCTTTTGATGTAATTCCAATAGCTTATTTTTGCTTTTACTGCGTTGTCTCAGGAGATGTATCTAGAAATATTTTGCTATGGCTGATGTCAGAGAAATTACTGCCTGTGCTCTCTTCGAGGATTTTTATGGTTTTAGGTCTCACATTTAGGTCCTTAATCCATTTTGGGTTTGTTTTTGTGCTTGGTAAAAGAAAGTGGTCCAATTTCTTTCTTTGGTATGCAGCTGTTCAGTTTTCCCAACCATTTGTTGAAGGGACTGTCTTTTTGCCTTTGGATAGTCTTTTCTGCTTTTTTGAAGATTAATTGACCATATAATTGTGGGTTTATTTCTGGGTTTTCTATTCTGTTCCATGGATCTATGCATCTGTTTTTGTGCCAGTACCATACTGTTTTGATTTCTATAGCTTTGTAATATAACTCGAAGTCTGGAAATTGTAAACTTTCAGTTTTGTTTTTCTTTTACAAGATTACTTTGGCTCTTTGGGCTCTTTTGTGGTTTCACACAAATTTTGGGTTGTTTGTTCTAGTTCTATGAAAAATGAAAGCCCCTACTTTTTGACACATACATTCTAGTGGAGGCAGAGAATATTAAACAAATAACAAAATAAAGAATGCAGATTTTAATAAGAGCTATGAAAGAAAAAATAAGGTGATCTAATAGAAGAATTGAGTAAAAGAACAGAATTGCTATAGACAGAATGTTTGAAATGTTGAAATCCTAATCCCCAGTATGATGGTATTAGGAGGTCAAGCCCTTGAGAGGTGATTAGACATGAGGGTGGAGCCCTTGGGAGTGGGAATAGTGCCCTTATAAAAGATATCACCCAGAATTCCCTGCCTTGTCACAATATGAGGACACAGCAGAAAGATAGTCATCTATAAACCAGGAGGTGGATTATCAGCAGACACCAAATCTGCTGGTGCCTTGATCGTGGACTTTCCAGTCCCCTAAACTGTGAGAAACAGATTTTTGTTGTTTATAAGCCCTCCAGTATATGGAACTTGCTGTAGCATCCTGAACAGACTAAGACAAGGACCACAGACAGGGCGGTCAGGGAAGAACTCTGATGAGGGGATATTTAAATGGAAACCTGTCAAATGAGGAGACAGTCATATAAAAGAACATTTCAGGCAGAAAAAATAGCAAGGGCAAAAGCCCTGAGGCAGGCAAAAGCTTGGCATATTCTCTGTCCCTAAAGAGGCTGGTGTGGCTGGGGAGAGGCAAGGGGATACGAGACAATGGTGAAGAGGCAGAAGGAGAAGAAATAAAATACCTAATAGAAGGTATCCAGTTGAAGAGTCAGCAGCTCTTGGATTTCTCATCATAGAGATGGCATGGCCTCAGGAAAATGGGAAAAGGAAAGCGCAGATTTTTTTTTAAGATTTTATTTATTTATTTTAGAGAGAAAGAGTGAGTGGGAGCAGGGGAAGGGGGAGAGGCAGAGGGAGAGCGGGAGAGAATCTCAAGCAGATTCCATACTGAGCCCAGAGCCCAACATGGAGCTCGATCCCATGACCCTGAGATTGTGACATGAGCCGAAATCAAGAGTCGAGGCCTTAACCGACTGAGCCACCCAGGTACCCCAGGAAAGTCCAGATTTCTTAAAGGAAAAGATGACATTGACTGTAGGCTTTCATTTAAAGCAAATTTGGATCAGCTCACCACAAGGACTTAAGAGAGATCCAAACTGAGGGCCAGCAGTCAAATCCCAGGTCAACAATCTCTCTCCAGTGTGACCCTGAAAGTGGAGGCGGTGCATCTGAGAGGTTCTGAGGTCCCCTTGCAGAGGACAGAAGGATGTAATGAGCCTCGGTACTAGACAGAGAGGAGCTGAGTGATACTTTCCCTGGAGGAGCCATGCTAAGCGTCTGGCCATTGGCAGCAGTAAGTAGGAGAAGTAGGCATTGAAATGACAGTGGTGGTGGCAACAACAAACTATGTTAAGTAATGACAAATTCTGTACAGATGTTGACTTACTGTAAATACTGAGAAAAGAGAAAAATTAATTGCATTCAAAATGCAAATACAGAGATTTAGAACTATTATTACAGAACTGCACAGAAGGCTGGGAGATGCCCCACTGGATTATAGAAAATAAATGTGGACTCTCCATCTATTGGTTCTCTCTATATTAGTTTTCTTTCTGCCAAAAAAAGTGGAATCCTTGGGCTGGTCTTTGAAAGAATCAGCATTCCCACACATCAGTGATCATGAAAGACCACTGATGGAATAAAGATCTTCTCTCTGATTGTTCCCTCCTTTCTCAGTGGTCTAATTTCCTCCTTTATTGGCATTATTTATCGTGGTCTGGTCAGTATGTCTACACAGAGTGCACACAGTCTATCCTTTCTGGGCACAGGCTGCTGTGTGCAGCCTGCCCAAGTGCCTGAAAGTTTATTCTCAGGAGGGTTTCATTGAATCTGCTCAACCACATGGTCTGTCTACACATTCTTGATTAAGATCAAGGCTTGCTTCTTGTCTTTCTGCTTATGGCAAATCTTGAAACTGCACCTGCCCCACTCTAGGTCCTCTTGTGTAGAGCAATGGCTTTAATCTCCAAGGTCACTCATCTGCACCTCCCTGTCACGTGCATTTGAGCAGTAGGGATGGTGTAAGACAGGGCTTGTGGCTGTCACGCCGAGGGCCTGGAAGTACAGACTTGGAGGTTATGCAGAAGCCGTTCCTGCGTCACATATGCTCTCTCAGCTGTGTGCTTCCCCCCTAGTTCGGGTTCCAGTCCAGTGTCAGGTGTCACAGTTAGGTGCCACGTCTCTTTAGCCACGTTTAATCTGTAACATTTCCATAATCTCTGTGTCTTAGGTCTTTGAGGTTTTGGAAGAAATCAACATCTCTTTTTCGTTTTTCCTTCTAAATAGACATCATTTTTTTTAGAACAGTTTTAGATTCATAGAAAAAATAAGCAGAAAGCACAGAGGTCTCATATACCCTCTGCCCCCATACCCCCCATGCATAGCCTCCCCCACTATCAACATCCTACACTAAAGCAGTTCATTTTGTTACAACTGATGGACCTACATTGACACATCACCCAAAGTCCATAGAATCCATTAGGGTTCACTCTTGGTGTTGTATAGATATATGTAACTCATTTTTTTTCTCTTGTTAGTCTATCTTTTATCAGTTAAATTTGTACATCCCCAGTCACTGAACCTAAGACAGTAGAGGGAAAATTTCTTCTTCCCCTCTGTTTCCTCCACCCATTCCGTGATCACGTGTCCAGAGTAAACCCCGGCTCTTCACAACATTAAATTTGTGCTCATTTGCTCACTCTTGTAATCATCTAACAGTCTGAGAATTGCTTTGCTCATACCACTATAATAAACAAGACTACTCAAAAGCTTTAGGATGTGTTTGCACTTTTTCTCTTATCTCTACTCTACCCTGCTGAAGACTAATGTTTTACACCTAAACCATAAAATCAGAGATAATAAAAGTATTGTTGTTTAATAAGTGTGCTATACAGCAATGCATAACCAACACCATGTTGTTAGCCTTAGGTTATACTGTGGCACTGGGGCTCCAGTTCAGGCCCATGCTTTTTTTCATTACATGGTGTTCCACAAAGTCATAAACGAAGTTAAGTGGGTGTAGAGCCAGGAGCAGAAAGTGTTTTTAAGACTGAGAAGATAACATGCAGATAAGCAGGCATATATATTTGGCCAGCCCAGAGAGAGTCCTCTTTTCTTTCCTTATACTAGTCATTGGACATGATGAACTGATTACAAGGAGCACCCACTCAAGGGGCTGGAAGGTCATTGAAAGTTTAGGACAAACCCCAGACCTCCCTGCCTTACTCCCCACACCCAGTCTAAATACTTTTCACTGCAAGAGAGTATTTTCTGAAACTTGAACAATCAGCAAGCACTCAGAATTGTTAAACAAAAACTACACTGTTCACTGAGAACTTAAGTCAATAATGATTTCATTCTTCAGCTGTAACTCCAGTCATCTGAGCCGGCTGACCAAGTTCCAGTTCTGAAATGCTATATGCAATGCTTTGTCTTTCTGAGGCGGATGTATCTGGGAGATTTGAAGCTGTCTTGAGGCAACTTCCTCCAGGAGCCTAACAGGAATCAAGAGCTCTTGAGAGGGAGTTCGGAGGTAGGGCAAGACAGGGGACTGCAGATAAGACACCTCTTGCTCTGGATCTGCTCCCTTCCTCTTTCTGGCGACTCTACTGTCTACCACACAAAAGGTAGTAGCCAAAGGCAACCTTTAGGTGCAAGATGAGCTGCATTGTTTAGACACCTCTTCCTCCAGCCTTCATTCACTCCCTTTGCTTCCTATTTACAAGCTTGTCTGTCCCATTTTTCCCCTGGGAGACTCATGGCTTCCACGATCACCCCTGTGGAGTTATGCTCAGTTGTACATGGTTATCCCAAGGCTCTCTTGGAAGCACTGCTTTGAATGTGTCAGTGACTGCTGCAGGTTACCCCAACGTAAATCTCAGTGTGTCTACAATGATGCCCAAGTTCAGATCTGCCTGGATTTTCCTGATACACCCATTCCCTTTTTGCTGCTCTCCAATTCTCTACAAAGATAGAAGTTAGGGTGCCTGGGTGGCTCAGTTGTTAAGCACCTGCCTTCCGCTCAGGTCAATGATCCCAGGGTCCTGGGATTGAGTCTTGCTTTGGTCTCCTTGCTTAGCGAGGAGACTGCTTCTCCCTCTCCTTGCTACTCCCCCTGTTTGGGCTCACTCTGTCTCTCTATGGCAAATAAATAAATAAAATATTTAAAAAAAATATAGAATTTAGAGATCGTCCATCTCTCTCTCCCTCCCAATCAGAAACTTCAATCACTGTCACTTCTACTAAATCAGAATTAAAATTAAAACTGAACTTTTGACTCTGGAAGAAACAATATCAACAGTGGTAATAATAATAATATTACAATTCTATGAGGGCTCAGTATGTGCTTTGAATGGGGTAACCATATAATTTACTGTCTGAATTGGGACACTTTTGAGAGTGAAATTATTATTTATTATGCCAAGAGAGCGGGCATAAATAGTGATGGTCCTGGGCAAACATATGGTTTCTTTTTTTTTTTTAAGATTTTATTTATTTGAGAGAGAGAATGAGATAGAGAGAGAACACGAGAGGGAAGAGGGTCAGAGGGAGAAGCAGACTCCCTGCTGAGCAGGGAGCCCGATGCGGGACTCAATCCTGGGAGTCCAGGATCATGACCTGAGCCGAAGGCAGTTGCTTAACCAACTGAGCCACCCAGGCGCCCAACATATGGTTTCAAAGCTATGAACCAATTTCTCACTATTACCTCACATGACAGAGGGCTAAGGGAGCTCTCTGTGGTCTCTCTTGTAAGGGCACTAATCCCATTCACGAGTGTTCCACCCTCATGACCTAATCACCTCTCAAAGGCCTCACCTCCAAATACCATCCCATTGAGAATTAGGTTTTAATATACAAATTGGGGGTGGGGGTGGGGAAACAAACATTCAATCTATAGCATCTTAGAGTAAGGGATTTAATTATTCCTAACTTACAGATAAGGAAACAAATTACAGAAGTTGATATACTACTGATCTTTAAAATCATAATGTAGGACTTTTGTGTATTCATTTGTATTCCTCCAGAAAAATGCCAGTCAGTGTTGCAGGAATAATTAAAAAGGTGAACTGATTCCACAGCCCCGTCCAAATACACTCCAGTACCTATGCATTTAAAATTCTCTTTTATTAGTGCTTTGCCAATCATCCAGCCTGTGCGTTTTATAGATGATGAAATTGAGGTCCAGAGAGGTGAAAAAATTTTCCTGAACATAGCATACGGGTCTTGAAGCTGCAACTAATACATATGGTCTCTTCAGTCTACTGGCTCTATTCAAATTCTCAAGAGCAGTTTATGGAAATGAGTATCACATTGTATGTGCATAAAGAAATGACAGCTGTGATGTGTATCAAACTACTTGAGAAAAATTTTGAGAGATTGGCATCACATTTTAATATGTATAATGAAGATAAATGCTGCAACTGTGATTTAATGTATAGGAAATGAGGTCTCTCAGTAATGGGTCACAGACTCATTCTACACTGGGTAACTGTCTCCATGACATAGAGGACAACAGAGATGATGCAGACATTCCCAGAGCCCCACTCAGGGTTTGAACTCACAACCAGAGATCATGACCTGAGCCAAAATCAAGAGTGGGATGCTTAACTGACTGAGCCACCTGGGCATCCCAGTGCCCTGTTGTTTTTCCTCTGCTTCTGTGATTATGACAGTGTGTGTGAAGATGAAGTCTGTGTCAGCCTGTTTTCCCAAGTGACTACAGTGGGCAGAGCCCCTTGGCTGGACCAGGATAGAAATGTAGGAGAAATGAGAAAGAAACTTTAAACTACTGAAATTTTGAGTTTGTTTGTTACTGCAGCACAACCTAGACTATTCTACCTGATCCACAGTCTACTTATTCTCTCTGCTAGTTTGGAATCCATACCCTTTGTTTCCATTCTTTTCATTGTTTACCCTAGAAATTCTCAAATGCATAGTAAACATAGAAAAGTTTAATCAATACCTTTTAGTCATCTCTTGAACACTTGGCAATTCACATCACTTCCAAATTATGTTCCTGATGTATAGTTTAATTTTATCTTCTTAATTCACTAAGACATTATTGCTTTATAGACTCAAAACATTTTTTTATTTGCTCACATATTTATCATCACCTTTTTAAAAATTCCTTCCTGAATTTCAGACTTCAGCTTTTCTCTCTCACCTGAAATGCATGCTTAGAAATTTTTTTAATGAAGGACTGCTAGTTGTAAACTCCAGTAGGTTTTGTTTTATTTTATTGTTTTGTCTGCAAATGCCTTATTTTACCTTCATTTTTAAGTGACAGGATAAATAATTCTAGGTCGGTGTGTTGAGAAATCAGAGCTAGTGTATTCAATTAAGATTATGACCTGCTGAGGGGGAGACACAAGCCATCCACATGGCCAGGTTACTCCCTCAACATTCCAGCTGCCACTCTGGAGGAATGAAAAGCCCAGGGTGCAGTTTCAGGACATGTACATAGAAGCAAAGTCATAAGATTTTTTACTTACATTCCCAGAAATGGGGAAATGGGAGAGTTGCTGGGAGAGGATGGGTCAATGGCACAATGAACCAGGGGAAGGGGCAGTCCTCTGTCCCTGGTCAGGAGCAGGCAGGAGATAGAGAGCAAGGTAACAAGTACCTATCCCTTAAAAGGTGGTTGGTGTGGAGGTCACTAACTTTTCACCGGCTCAGCTCTAAGTGGCTATTTTATGTTATTTTATTTTTGAGAGGTGAGGGGGAGGGGCAGAGGGAGGGAGACAGAGAATCTTAAGCAGACTCCCCGCTGAGCGAGGAGCCTGATGCTGGGCTGGATCCCAAGACCCTGAGATCATGACCTGAGCTGAAATCAAGAGCTGGACGCCAAAACCACTGAGTCACCCAGGCATCCCTCAGAGATTTCTCCTACCTGAATAAAGGCAGATTCTTCTGAGAGTGAAGCTGCCCTAAATCCCCACTGGGGGAGTTTTATAGCCTGGAAGAAGACAGACCACTCACACCTGCATAAACAAACATTATCACAAACTCTCTTACTTCATACTTGTTCCCTAAAAGCTTGTTTATCTCTCCCAAAAACACAAAAACAAGACCCCATTTATTTCCTACAGAGACCCTTTCCCTCCCTTCCTTCCCCTGTGAAGTTAATATGGAAACCCTTATCCCTTGCTGTTCAGGGAGCCACTTCTTTTTTGCTCCAACATAGGCATATGAATAAACATTGTATATTTTCTTGTTAATCTGCCTTCTTTTGGTCAGTGACTTTGCAGGCTCTCTGACATGAATCTAAGTGGTTAGGAAAAGTTCTCCTCCCAACGCCACTCCAGATGATATGAGTGCTATGTAAGGACTAAGAGACAGACCAAACCTGGATGGAGGGTAGGGTGTTGGACAAATTATAGGAACATGAAAGTAAAAGCTCACACCAAACCACATCTTCCTCAGTCCCACCTGCACTTTGCAATTCATATGCGTTAGCAAATCATGCTGACTTGACTAAAGATTTCTTGGATATCATGTGACAACATAATAAAAACACTTCCCTTTAAAGAATTCTGTTCTTTCCACTAAGGTCCCTCTCTTCTCTCCTCTTCCCCTTTCTTCCCCTCCTCAGGGTTTCAAAACTGCCTACTTTTTCAGTTCAGGTTTTTTGCAAAACAAAAGCCTGGGAAGTCCTTTACTTCACCCCTACTTTTTTAGGAAGTCAGAGATGGCTCAGTGTCAGTGAAACAGATTCTTCATGGAGGATCTCAGCACTACCCTATGTGAGCCATCACTAGAGATAGTTTTATCTCTATTTATTTATCATACTTTCCAAGGACCTCTCCAAGCCCTCTGCACATCTTACCTTATTTTGTCCTCATAATAAATCTAAGACGTACATATCATCACTCTCATTTCAGGGATGAGGAAACTGAGGAACACGGAAAGAAATTCAGTTCTATAACTTGCCCAGCTCTTCAGATGCTAGATCAAAATTTGGACTGAGACCATCTAAATCCAGAGCATGGAGGAAATTGTGATTATTCTCACTCCAGAGGAATTGAAATTGTCACCCAGCAAAGACAGGTCTCTTTGTAGGAGGTGTAAAATTGTATAAAATTTCTGGACATGACAGACTCCACTTGAAGTTCCATTTCCCCTTCTAATGAACTTTTGAACTGGGCAAAAAGACCTTTGAACTGGGCCAGACACAGTAATTGTTTTATACGCTGTTGCATATAAAGTCAACGGAACACCTGGCATCTGGGTCATAAAACTGCCAGTGTGGCCTCTGATGACAGATAATTAATTCATGCAGATCAGGAATCGTGTGGTATAATAACACCAATACATTAGTCAATGCAAGTGTACATCAGCAGGCCTCAATCTGTCAGTGCCTTCTCCTCCCAGATTTGGGTCAGGTACTTACCCCCCTGTCCATCTTTTTCCCAAACACCCTGCTTTTCCTGTGTAGGAAGAGGGAATTCTGCCACTAAGAAATCTCGTGTTCTCCATTTTTTCTCCAAAAGGGATTTGGGTGTTTTTGTTTTGTTTTGTTTTGTTTTGTTTTGTTTTGTTTTGTTTTGTTTTTAAGTAGGTTCCAATCCCAACATGGGGCTCAAACATGCAACCGTGAGATCAAGAGTCCCATGCTCTAGTGACTGAGCCATCCTGACATCCCTTGGGGGTTTGATTTGGCTTTAGTTCCTCTCTTCAACTCTCACCTTCCAGGAGCAGTTGCTGTGGCCAAGAACTGCTACACACCCACCTTCCAGACCCAGGAGAGCTGAAGTGGTCAGCACTGGGTGAGGTCGCAGGTCTCCTCCTCCGCCCTGCCTGGGTACTGCCCCACCGGACCCCAGATCTGCGCTGCCTTCCAGGCCTCACCCCCCCTCCCCACAGAAGAGGTGCTGTTGGAATTCCAGTCACACCAAGACTCCTGGGGAGAGAGAGAAGACCTCCCTTTCCCTGCTGCTCTGGTGATCACACGTTTATGTGTCCTTTGCAAACCTCCAAGCATATTTGGTGAAAATGGCCCCCTGAGATGATGAGGGCTTTGCTGGGCTTCAGGCATCAGCACTATAGTGGCTTTCTCTGCTGCTCCTTGTGAACCACCAGATGGATGAGATTCACCTGGTACGGTTCCTATAGGCCAAGACTTACCCTTCCCAGCAGTCCTGAAAAGAGTGGCATGGATGATTCTCTACAATGTCCCTTCCTCACAAGGTCCTTGGTTCCCTCTGAAGTGACTCCTCCCACCTATCTGTTCTTGGAAGCCAAGCCCCTTTGTAATCTGTATAAGATTCCCTCCCCAGGGATCCAGGGATCACGGGAACTGGCCTTCTGCTCTGTCCTAGAGACCAAGCTAGAGACCCAGGTCAGTGGCTGAAGAGACACCTCTTCAGCCTCGTATGCATTGGACTGGGGGGAACCAGAGTGGGTGAGGTTAGCACCTGAGAAAGCTGGGGCTGGGCCAATATGGGGATGGAGCGTGTGGGCTGCAGGGAACCAGTGGTGCTGGGGGAGGGAAGCATTTCTCTTGGGAATACAATGGCATCCCTTTATGATGCTAGTGTTAGGCACTGGGCTGTTTCTCTTGTGTTGGAGGACAACAGGCCTCTGTCTGTCATGATCCTGGAGGTCATGGTGGTATTTCAGGGATGCAGTTCAGCTCATGGTTTATTCAAAAGGATTTTCTAATGAGCCGCTTGAGCACTGGGTATAAATGTATTTATTTTTCAAATGTATTTTATTTATTTATTGTTTTAAAGAATTTATTTATTCATTTGACAGAGAGCGAGAGAGAGCACAAGCAGGGGGAGCAGCAGTGGGAGAGGGAGAAGCAGGCTCCCCGCTGAGCAGGGACCCTGATGCAGGGAGCCCAATGCGGGGCTCTATCCCAGGACCCTGGGATCATGACCTGAGGCCAAGCCAGACACTTGACAGACTGAGCCACCCAGGCACCCCCTCAAATGTATTTTTTTTAAAGACTTATTTATTATTTATTTTGAGAGAGTGAGAATGAGAGAGAGAGTACATGAGAGGGGGAGGGTCAGAGGGAGAAGCAGAATCCCTGCTGAGCAGGGAGCCCGATGCGGGACTTGATCCTGGGACTCCAGGATCATGACCTGAGCCAAAGGCAGTCGCTTAACCAACTGAGCCACCCAGGCGCCCTCAAATGTATTTTAAATTTAAAAAATCTCTAGTATTCAGACACAGGACTGCAAGTTTTTAGTTCACTGTCAAGGTCACCACCCAGAGGCAAAGATCACCTCTCTCTAGCTAGCAGGAGCTAAATGCTTTTGGAGAAGAGTGTATGTGAGTATCTCATTACTTGGAAAATTGCACAGGAGGAGGGATATATTTCTGGCTGACTCAAAGGGATACTGTGAGCCAGGGAGACCACACGTAGGAGCTGGGGTTTTTTCTAAGGCAATGCTTTTTCTCTTCTCTCCCTTTCCCGGCTAGGCTCTTCCAGAGAAGTGAGACCACCATGGCTCAGGAGAAGTTCTTCAGCCTGTTCCCACTACTGGTCCTGGTGCTGCTGGTGCTAGGCTGTGTCCAGCCTTCTCTGGGCAAGGAATCAAGGGCCAAGAAGTTCCAGCGGCAGCACATGGACTCGGACACCTCTGCCATCAACTCCAGCTACTGCAACCAAATGATGAAGTACCGGAATATGACAGATGGATGGTGCAAGCCGGTGAACACCTTTGTCCACGAGCCTCTGCCAGATGTCCAGGCCGTCTGCCTCCAGGGAAATGTCGTCTGCAAGAACGGGCAGCCCAACTGCCACCAAAGCAGCTCCAGGATGCACATCACCAACTGCCGCCTGAGGAATGGCTCCAAATACCCCAATTGCAAATATCAGACCACGCAGGAAGAGAAATCCATCATCGTGGCCTGTGAAGGGGACCCGTATGTGCCAGTCCACTTTGACGCTTCTGTGTAGGTCTCCACCTGAGGCCAGAGCAGCGAGATGCCCCACCTCCCTATGGTAGCACCTGCTTCTCTCCTCTCCCTTCCTTGTTCTGAGGGAAAGAACTCCAGTCAGAGCTCCTACCCAAAACACATGCTTCCCTGCCCAGGGCTTGCCCCTGCGTGGTTTGGGGGGTGAGGTGGGCCCCTTATGAACCACTTCACTGCTTCTTTCAATAAAACACAGTTGCAACCACCTGGATTTCTGAAGCTCTTGCTCTCCTGATACTGTCTGTGTGATTGCTTTCCTGCTGGGAGTGAGAACTGTAAATCTGGTTAGTTTGGGTAAGCATGGAATAGATTCATTACATGCCTCTGCTTCTGACTCTTGGTTTTCAGTCACCTGAGATCATTCCTTTCCTTGGAGATTCCATGCTGCCAAATGTTAAGCTGTTAAGTACGGGCTATTTGAGGGGCGCCTGGGTGGCTCAGTCATTAAGCGTCTGCCTTCGGCTCAGGTCATGAACTCAGGGTCCTGAGATCGAGCCCTGGATTGGGCTCCCTGCGCAGTGGGAAGACTGCTTCTCCCTCTGCCACTCCCTTGCTTGTGTTCCCTCTCTCTCTGTCAAATAAATAAAATCTTTAAGAAAAAAAGTATGGGTTATTTGAGATAAAAGGGAGCTCCAGTTTGGGACTATTCTGCTGGGTGAGCTGATAAAGGGCAAAGCTCAAATACCAAAATCTCTGGCACAGAAGGAAGGACAGGGTAACCTCAAGAAGACCCTGCTCAGCCCCTGGCTGGGGAGGAGGAGTGGATGAAACTATGATCCTAAATTTTCATTTTCCTTTTATTGAGTGAGCTATTACCAGATCAGAAAAATGGCCATCTCTCAGTTGGAAAGTCAGAACCTTCAATTTAGGAGCTAGAGGGGACTGTAGAGATTATTAAATTGAAGGAGAATAAGTAGATTTTGGCTTGTGTATCCACTTTAATGGGAAGGGTCTTAGAATGCTGTAGAAAAAAATTCTAATAAATGATGTGGTTGAACAGTAGCCTCTATTGAAGGCAGGATGGAGGTAAAGGTGTGTGTGCCACTTGCCATCCCTGACCTAATGTAATTCCCATTTTTACAGAGGAACAGCCTTAAACTCAGAAACGGTAAATGACTTGCTCATGGCCGCTGCTCGTTAGTGGCACAGCTGGGACTGGACCCCAGGTATCCTGGCTTCCAGTCCTGTTCTTTCTGCTACCAGAGTGGACTCAGGAAGAAAATCCTGCAGTCTCCCTTTTCCTAAGTGCGGTGAAGGAGGGCACCTGGGTTGCTCAGTTGGTTAAGGGGCCTACTCTTGATTTCAGCTTAGGTCTCCATCTCAGCATCTTAGGGTCATGAGTACCAGCCCCTAGTTAGGCTCCACTGGAGGCATGGAGCCTACTTTAAAAAAAAAAAAACCAATCAATTAACAGACAAACAAAACACCCCTAAGTGCTGTGGATAGAGCTATGGCTCTCTCCCTGAGCTCGCTGGTGGCTCTATCTCGGGTTTCCAGGGCCCTGGGTCTGTGAGCGCTCTGTGTCTGGCACCACTTCTATACAGCCCTTGAAAATGCTTAGACTCAGCTTCTGTCACCACTTTATCATCTCTTTTGATTCCCTGTTTACAGTTGCATCTGGCTCCTAGAACTAGAGAAAGTCCCTACTTCCAACCAGTCTGACCAGTTCTGTCATTGTCCTTATGTACGACATTCATAAATGTTGGAAGAGACTTAAGACTTTCTCTTAAGTAAAGTGAACCTTTTGCTTCTGTAGAGGGGAGAAAGGCTGCGGGTGACAGGGGCCAGACATCCCTGCATTTCTGTGGTGATGGGAAGGCGTCTCACTCCTTACTAGTAGTGAGGATGGAGAAGGAAACTTGGAGTTTCTCGATAGGTTCCTTGAGCCAGAATTTGTCTTAAGTTCATCTCACCCTTATTCCCAAATCCAAAGCTCCTCATTTCCCTCCTGCTGGTGCTAAGAGAACACTTTCCTGGAGCTTTTAAGAACACTCACTTGGGTTTTGCTGCCCTTATATCTGCACATTCACCAGCTCTGACCTCTGACTCCCTGCACATTCTGGGCCTGGGACTGCTGGGGTCTTCCGTCTGGGGAAGAAAGCGATAGGTGGTGACAATGGTCCAGACCAGCACAGTCAGGGAGCAGGTGGGGAGGGAAAGTGCTCTGAATAGGAGGACACCAAGAGAGGAAAGGTAGAGTCCTGTCCTGGAGAGGGTCAGGCGCAATCAAGGAGAGAAACACCTCAAATAATCTGGCAACAAATTGGAAGTGTCTGTTCAGGGGGAGACTATTTCTACCCCACAAAGAAAGGACTACTAACCCCTTTGAGGAAACTAATCCGGGCAGATTAATTTTAAATTTGAGGTGCTAACATATTAAGGTGAATATCTGCTTGAAGGCAGAAATGGCCATATCCAGTGATTCTTTTAAGGAGGATAATGCTAATTTCCAGAAAATTCTTCAAAACAAACAAGCTTCAGGAATTCTGCATTCTCAGTGGACAGGTAAGCCCATCTCCATGTCCCAGCTTCTCCTTACTCCTACAGCTGCAAGTGTCCCCTCAAAATCATAGTGTCTTCTGCCTTGTTGATCCTCTCCTGCCTCTCTCAGGGGTAAATTCTTCCTTCAGTCTTGAAGCCGATAGCACCCCCGGCCCAGTACTACCCCACGTCAAAACAGATTTGTCCTCCACACCTAAAGGAGTCCTTCACTGAATAGAGTACCTGAGAATCACCCCGGTTCTTTCTTTCCAAGTGCTACCTCATCAGCGTTTGCACTTCGAGCTTTCTCTCTAACTGAAAGGAAAGGTCGCTCCCAATCCCCACTCTTGCCTTCTTAGACTGATTCAGCCCTCACAGAGCAAGTGGGAACACTAAGAGGGTGCTGAATCTATCCGCCATCATGGAAAACACTTCCCTATTGCTTTTGGGACTCGATCATAAATGTGGGACGGCCCTCCACCTGCATGATTCATGGTTCATGGTGGAGGGTCCTACACAAAAGGCACAGAATGAAAACCTACCTCCTGAGGATGAGACAGGGGCACACTTGGAAGCATCTCAAAACATTGCCGGGAGTCACTTCCTAGGGGACAAGTCGCATAATACCTCTGCAAATCCACGGATACGTTGAGTTGCTTCAGGGCTTACCTAAGTGTGGGTAGGAAGAGGTCTTCTCGGCCTTCTCCCTCCAAGCTTATCTACCTTCTCACTCTCTTACTGTCTTCTTAATTAACAATAAAGAAGGAGTTGTTCATCTGAAGGCACAGAGTATCACTGGGCATGTTCGACTAAAGAGTAGGGTGACTGTACTTTAAAGGTCATCACTGCTATCTGCCATTTTCTAGTTTCTTCTAGAGACAAGTCTGGGCAGGACCTACACCCGGGATCATTTTCCTTCCTTTTCCACCCTCTGTGAGTCTGCAGCTGGGTGGATAATGGGGCCAGGGCACCTGATTGAACCCCAGCTCCATTATCAGCTCCCTGTGCCCCAAGGCAAGTCACAGCCCTCTCTGGAGCACAGTTTCTTAATCTGTAAAATGAGAGGGATGGGTTTGGTAATTTCCAAGTCCCCTTACACTGACGACTATGTAGAGGAGCATCCGTTCTCTTTCTAGCAGTGCTGGCCAGGGGCATGTGGTTTTTGGCTACACGTGAGTAGGCATCTCTAGAATAGTCACCTCATTGAGATCTGGTTTAGTTCAGACTTCTTCCCTCTGAGCCCTGGGTCATCCAGACAACTTGGAGCACCCTTCTAGGGAAGATTCTCTTCTCAGGCAACTTCAGACAGCCTCTGAGAGTCAAAGCTGCAGCTCGCTTCTGCCAGGGCATGTTAGGCTTCCTGGACCCTGACAGCCCATGGAGATTTTCGTTTGGCTCCAATGCCACAGAGGGGAGAGATGAATGCCGAGGCAGATTAGGGCAGCAAACAAGAGAACGCAAGAGTGGGACCTGGAATTTTCTGAGTGTCATTAGAAACATGCTTAATAGAGGTTGGGGGGCGCTTGGCTGCCTCAGTCCATAGAGCATGAGACTCTTGATCTTGGGAGTTGTAAGTTCAAGCGCCACGTTGGGTGTAGAGATTACTTAAAAATAAAACCTTTAAAAAAAAAATAGAGGTTGAGAGTTGGGCCCTGCTTCAGGCCAGCATGTTTGGCAGCCTCTCTTCCCCACCTCCCTCAAACTCCTCCTTCCCTCCCATAAACACCACTGAACAATTATTTAAGGGGAGGGCTGTCTGATAATGTTGTATGTTGTAACATAGAGACAAAATCTGTATGTGCATATGGCTAGATACACATGTGATCATGTATATAGACCTGTGAAATTAAGGAGTGTCAGGGCAAGGAGGGCCATTTGTGATCTGGCTCCAAGACCTTCATCTTAAAGTTGGAGAAACTGAGGCATGAAACCAAGAATGGAATGAAGAAAACCAAGTCTGTGGATTCCTTGAGTGTGTGCTTGTATGCTTTGCCTGCAAATTTTCGTTCTTTTTTTTTTAATTTTTAAAAATGATCAGAATAGGAAAATATATCTTTTTGATCTACAATTCTCTGAATTTTAACACACATATAGAATTGTTACCAGATATAGCCAAATTCTGGAAAGAGCCTAGATGTCCATCAACAGATGAATGGATAAAGAAGATGTGGTATATATATACAATGGAATATTATGCAGCTATCAAAAAATGAAATCTTGCCATTTGCAATGACATGGATGGAACTAGAGGGTATTATGATAAGTGAAATCAGTCAATCAGAGAAAGACAAGTATCATATGATCTCACTGATATGAGGAATTTGAGAAACAAGGCAGGGGATCATGGGGGAAGGGAGGGAAAAATGAAACAAGATGAAACCAGAGAGGGAGACAAACCATAAGAGACTCTTAATCTTGGGAAACAAACTGAGGGTTGCTGGAGTGGAGGGGTGTGGGAGGGATGGGGTGGCTGGGTGATGGACATTGGGGGGGGCATGTGCTATGGTGAGCAATGTGAATTGTGTAAGACTGATGAATCACAGATCTGTACCCCTGAAACAAATAATACATTATATGTTAATAAAAAAAAAACAATAAATTAAAAAAAAAGAATTGTTACCAGATGATTTATCACAGCCGTTACCTCCGGAAATGAACAGGGAGCCTTGGCCTGTAGGGGTCAACTGCTCCATCCCAGGAACCCGAGGGGGCTGGACAAATCTATAGCATAGCTCCTGGCTGGATCTGCCCACAGTGTTGCCAAACAAACTCAAATAAACTTGTCACAAGAGAAGCTAATAAGACAAGAGATAAGAGTTTGGAAAAGAGAAAGGGAGAGATTTTTTTTAATTTTTTTATTGTTATGTTAATCACCATATATTACATCATTAGTTTTTGGTGCAGTGTTCCATGATTCATTATTTGTTCATAACACCCAGTGCTCCATGCAGAATGTGCCCTCCTCAATACCCATCACCAGGCTAACCCATCCCCCTCCCCCCTCCCCTCTAGAACCCTCAGTTTGTTTTTCAGAGTCCATCATCTCTCATGGTTCGTCTCCCCCTCTGACATACTCCCCTTTTCTTCCTCTCCTGTTATCTTCTTCTTTTTCTTTTTTCTTAAAATATGTTGCGTTATTTGTTTCAGAAGTACAGATCTGTGATTCAACAGTCTTGCACAATTCACAGCGCTCACCGTAGCACATACCCTCCCCAATGTCTATCACCCAGCCACCCCATCCCTCCCACCCCCAACCACTCCAGTAACACTCAGTTTGTTTCCTGAGATTAAGAATTCCTCATATCAGTGAGGTCATGTGATACATGTCTTTCTCTGATTGACTTATTTCACTCAGCATAACACCCTCCAGTTCCATCCACATCGTTGCAAATGGCAAGATCTCATGAAAGGGAGAGATTTGTTTCCAGTGCCGGCAGCTGGGGGAGGTGGCAGGCTCAAGCCTTAACAACTGATCTCTCTTCCTGCAAGATGGACACCTAGAGTTCTCTAGAAGTTCGGGAGGAGGGGGGGTGGTACCTGCAAGAGAGCAGACAAGGATCACAGGTGGGGTGGGGATGTGTTCAGCCCATGATCTGGAGCAGGGAAGGGGATGTGTGGGATGGTTTTCCAGGCATTCTGTTGCTTTCAGGGCTTTTCTGGTCTGGAAGTTGAAATGTTCTGGTCATCGTCAATGCCTCAAGAAAGTGCAATAAGAAATGACTGTTGGGTTCCCTACTTGAGCAAGAGGCTCACTGACAGAATTGTACAACCATTATCACAACCAGGACACACAACAGTTCTATCACTCCCATTTCCCCTTGTGCTAATCTTTTATAGTCATACACTACCCACCCCCCGACACCTGGGAACCACTGATTTATTCTCTGTCACTATTGTTCTGTCTTTTCAAACTATCGTACAAATAGAATTGCACAGTATGAAACTTTCCAAGACTGGCTTCTTTACTCAATGTAATGCCTTTGAAAGTCATCCAAGTTGTTGTGTGATCCACAGTTTATTCCTTTTTATTGCATGGATGTTCCATAGCTTGTCTGTCCATTCACCCATTGAAGGACACTTGAGTTGTTTCCATTTTGGGTGATTATGAAGACAGCTGCTTTAAACATCTGTGTACATATTTTTGTGTGAATTGGTAGAATAGACACACAGATCAATAGAAAAACATTGGGAACCCAGAAACAGGCCCACACAAATATTTATTTATTTATTTGTCGGAGAGAGAGCAAGCCAGCACCACCAGGGGGAGTGGCAGGTAGAGGGAGAAGCAGGCTCCCTGCTGAGCAAGGAGCCCGATGTGGGACTCGATTCCAGGTCCTGGGGATCATCACCTGAGCTGAAGGCAGACACTTAACTGACTGAGCCACCCAGGAGTCCCCGATCAAAATTTTTTTGACAAAGGTGTAAAGCAATTCTAGGCAGAAAAGATAATTTTTTGGTGATTGAACATCCAAAAAAACCCATGCAACTCCCTTTCTTTCAAACTTTCAAACCCTAAATATTCCTTCCCTTGCCCACTTTTTAAAAAATTTCTGTAAATTCGATTTAGTTAACTATAGTGTATTATTAGTTTCAGGGATAGAATTTAGTGATTGTCAGTCGCATATAACATCCAGTGCTCATTACAACAAGTGCCCTCCTTAATGCCCACCACCCAGTTACCCCATCCCCCCCACCCACCTCCTTCCATCAACCCTCAGTTTTTTCCCTATATTTCAGTCTCTTATGGTTGCCTCCCTCTCTATTTTTATCTTATTTCCTTCCCTTCCCCTATGTTCATCTGTTTTGTTCCTTAAATTCCACATATGAGTGAAATCATATGGTATTTGTCTTTCTCTGACTTATTTCATTTCGTATAATACCCTTTAGTTCCATCCATGTCGATGCAAATGGCAAGATTTCATTCTTTTTGATTCCCTGACCACTCTTTCCACAGAGGCAGTTTTGTACCACTGGAGAGACTTATGATATGCTTCTTAGTCCTGGCCCCACCAGCTGGATCTGCTCTCATCCAGAGAGTGATTAAGTGGGAGCCTTGAGGTTGAGACAGGGTAGGCAGTGAAAGCAGAGGAAGTTAGAAGAAGGAAGGTGGGGGGGTGCCTGGGTGGCTCAGTCGGTTAAGCGGCCTACTCTTGATTTTGGTGCAGGTCATGATCTCAGGGTCCTGGGATCCAGCCCTGTGTTGGGCTCCGTACTCAGCACAAAGCCTGCTTGGGAATCTTGCTCTCTCCCCCTCTGCCCCTCCCCCTACTTGCACGTGCTCTTTCTCTCTCTCTAAAATAAATAAATCTTTTAAAAAAAGTGAGGTAGAGGGAATTATAGATATGGCATGAGGGAAGTAGGTCTGGAGAGACTTGGAGGAAAAAATGGATGAGAAAACAAGATTAGAAAGGATGGCATAGTTGGGTGCATAGTTCCCTTGGTTCTGTTGATTTCCTGTTCTGGAAAGTTCACTGATCAAAACACTCAGGAGTAGGAGGAAAATCTATTTTTTTCTTACAGGAAATATAGCTTCACTTTTCCAGAATTCTACCTTCCTCTCTTGGGCTTTGAGGAATGGCGGGTCCACTCTATGGCTTTTAAAGAAGTGATTAAGTTAAAATGAGTCCCTTAGGGTGGACTCTAATCCAGTGTGACTGGTGTGTTTATAAGAGAGGAAGTGGGAACACATGGACATGTGTCGGGGGTGCACATGCACAGAGAAAAGACCCTGTAAGGACACTGCAGGAGGGCAGCCTTCTTCAAGCCATAGAAAGAGTCTCAGAAGAAACCAAACCTGCCAAAGCCATGATTTTGGACTTCTGGCCTCCAGAACTGTGAGAAAACACATTTCTGTTGTTTATTTATTTATTTATTTTAGGATTTTATTTATTTATTTGAGAGAGAGAGAGAGAGAGAGCACAAGCAGAGGGAGAAGCAGGATCCCCGTTGAGCAAGGATCCCAATGCAGGGCTTGATCCCAGCACCCTGGGATCATGAACTGAGCTGAAGGTAGATGCTTAACTGATTGAGCCACCGAGACGTCCCATATTTCTGTTGTTTAAGCCACTTGGTCTGTGGTAGTTGTTATAGCAGCCTTAGCAAACTGATACACCCCGTCACCAATTCTTCCAGTCCTCTTGAATTACATCTTTTATTTCTTGG
>NW_027397069.1:76500765-76521137 GCF_003265705.2 Callorhinus ursinus | reverse complement strand
AAGCATAAAAAGAACTCTCCCTCACCTTAGATTTGGCATCTGTTTCTTAAGGATGACCCCAGAGTCAACAAGTAGAAGAACAGAGACATGGGTAAATTGGTCCCCAACAGGACTGTCTGTCCTCTTGGCTCCCCATGTACTCCAGGCCCCAGGCAGGACCTGTACAGTCATTTCTTTCTACAACCCACGTAGCAGTAGCCATTGCGTTCTCCAATTTAGGGATAGGGTCTGTAGCTTCAGAGCCCCGCCTGGGGTCACCCAGCTACCAAGAGGCTGAGCAGGGGCTAGAACTGCTGACTGTCTGCCATTGGACTCTGTGCTCCATCGACATGGCTCCTCCCTGGAACTCAGGTGTGCAAAGCTCCACATCCAAACCCCCAGGCCTGGGGACCTCACTAAACTCAGGGGGCAGTGGTGCCCCCTCTGATTGGGGCCAGGCCTGGGCCTGTTGTCTGACGACGGCAGGCCTTGGCCCTGAGACTCTCCCAGTACCAGCCAGCCTTCATCTGGGCAGGAGGAGGTTTCTCCCTGGCACCAGGCACAAAGGTTCATGTAACCTCAGAGCTGAGAAGTCCCTTCTGAAGCATCTGGATGCAGCCTTCTTGTCAGGTGGGGCCCACAGGAGTGGCAAGAACCTGGAGTCAAATCCTGCCTCGGCCTCACTGTGGAGCATGGAAGGGGGCAGTTTCTTAAAGCCTTGGTTCCCTTATTAGTCCAAAGGGGACAGCATTTCTACCTTCCTCGTGGAATTGTTACTGGGATGGACTGACATGACTCATGTTCTCAAAAGACACTCAGTAATCCTTAGCTGTACCTGTTTAAGTTAGCCCACTATGAGCCCACTGCGGCCATAGGCTCTGGGCCTCTGCCTCACTCTGTCCCCTTTGTCCTGCAAGCCCTGCTCTCCCTGATTCAGTTGTCCTTCCAGAAAGCCTTCATCACCTCCAGTATGGGTGACTCGTCCCTCAGCTGGGATCCCACAACACTGGTGCTCACCCATCAGTCCCCGGCGAGCCCTGGGACTGGACATCACCCAGAGCTTGTGTCCTGGACATGGACAATCCTCAGTGTGGACACTGGCAGCCTGGAGCTCCCTGAACTGTCACTTGGTTTGGGAACAAATGTTGGGGTGCCTTGTGATAGGGCTCTTTCCCTCCATAGCAGACAAAATGAGCTGCCCTCAGCTCCATCATGCCTGTCCTCCATCTCCCCCACCGTGTAATCATTGGTACATGGCATCTCAGGCCTCCTTGGCTGCCAAGACCCCGGAGCCTTTTGGTGGTTGGTGTTGAAAGTATTTTCTGGAGGTTAATTTGGTAGGTTGAAGGGTTAGTGGCGACAGTGAGGTAGGATGAAGCCTGGCCACTCCCTACAAGACCACACAGAGCCTGTGCCCCTGACCAATATGGCAATGCTCCAGCCTGTGGCAGCCCTCCCCCTCATGCTCAGAGCTCTCCTCTCTCACCTGCTCCCCATCCGATGGTGTTTCTCTCTCTTCCTGTAGGGGAGAGCCCCAAATGTCCTCTCTCTGAGGATCTATCTTCTGTGCCTGGGGAGCTCCATCTTGTGGCAGAGAGGACAGGGATGACTGACCATGGCGTCCCAGACAGGTTCTGGTGAAGTGGACTCCCCCTCACCTGACGCTGGGGGAGGACAGGGGTCTCCCCCTTCTCCTCACATGGTGTCTTGAGCAGGAAGCACAGCCCCCTCTCTTGCACAAGCTGAACTTGAGGGACATCAAGGTTGGGGCAGGCAGGGGCAGGGGGTCACTGCTGGAGGAGCCTGAGGGTTGTGGAGGCACTATGCCCAGTGCCAAAGCCCCTGGCTGAGGCTCAGTCCATCCTGCAGCTCCCAAGAGCACCCAGTGTGCTTTCTAAAAGTCTCTCGTGCTCACAGAGGTGCCAGTGGTTCTCGCTGTCGCCACTAACCCTACATCCGGATGAACGCATGTCTGTAACTCACTGACCCATGCTGCCATCCGAGGTTCCTCCCTGAGACAATGGGCTCCAGCCAGGATGGCCAGGGCGCAAGCAGACAAGAGGGGCCTGACATGCAGCCCTCTGCTGCCTGGAGCACGGCCTGGTTGCTCAAGTTAGAAGCTGAGTTATGGCGCAGGAGGGGCTGGAGAGGCTGGAGCGCATCACAGGACAGGGCCTGCGTGAGATGTGTCCCAGGACTCGGGGCAGGGATGCTTGTGGGGGAGGACCAATGAGGGGGGTGTGGGCAGGCTCTTCCCTGCTCTATGGGTCACTGCCAGGGACACTGATGGCCTCACTGCTGGCTTGTCCTCCTCATGATTGCAGGGCTCATCTCGAGTCTCTGGGGTCCCTCCTTTCCCAAACAAGACTCCATCTTGATAAAGAGAGCATAGATAGAGGAGTCTGCGACCAATACTCCAGAAATGTGGTTCAAGGGGGTTCCATTTGTTCCTCTAGGAATCAGTCCTAAAGAAACAGAGATTTATGGCACAGATGTACTTTTCAGTGTAATTCTGAGAGGCAAATCCGTATAAGTGGCTCAACTGTTCAACAGCTGGGGCAGATGAGGAAATGATGTGTGGCCACTGAGAATGCCCCAGGGGACAGGAGTGACAGTGCCTGTCCACTGTGGGGATGTCAGGTAGATCAAGGGCCCAGCCCTGGAACCCCCCTGCCCCACCATGTCTCTCTCACACACAGAGACACACACACAGACACACACACACACACACACACACACACAGTGCACTCAGAGGGAAAGGACTAGAAGATGGACACCATGTGTTAAGGGTGATTATTTCTTGGGAGAAGGAATGTGTCTTTTCTTCATATTTAAATCATTATTTTACTAAATAAACATAATCTGGCTAATACCTAAAGAACTATTTACTTTAAGTACCAGATATATTAGTAATAAATGGGAAGATTTCATGTGAGATTTTAACATTTTTATAATATGCACATTACAATAAGATAAACATGGTCTATCCAGGAAAATGAAAGAATTTAAAGGTATCTCATGGACCCAGACATTTCTCTTGTGGTTTCTGCCTTTCGAGGCATCCTTATAAATGGGAACCCTATCCCACATAATGAAAATACTTCATTTGGGGGCTTCCCAGAATCTTTGCATTGTCAGGAACATTCCTCTGTAATAAAAGTTATTTTTATAAAAAATTGAAAAACATTATGAATCACTCTTCTGTTCTGTAACCAGACACAAAAGGCCATATTGTAGGATTCCAGGCACAGGAAAATCCCAGAACAGATAAACAACAGAGACAGAGAGAAGAGCAGTGGTCTCTGTGATGGAAATGTTCTAGAAGTGAATGGTTGTGCAACACTCTGAGTGTACCTAATGGCATCTGGATATACAATTGAAAAGGATCAGAGGGGCGCCTGGGTGGCTCCAGTCCCTAAGCTTCTGCCTTCTGCTCAGGTCATGATCCCAGGATCCTGGGACCGGGCCCCCATTAGGCTCCCTGCTCAGCGGGAAGCCTGCTTCTCCCACTCCCTCTGCCCCTGCTTGTGTTCCCTCTCTTGCTGTGTCTCTCCCTGTCAAGTAAATAAATAAAACCTTTATAAAATAAAAAGAAAAGGATCAGGTAAAATTTTATGTAAACTCGGATTCTACTTTATTTAACGAACAAAGTACAGGAAGCCATTATACAGGTGCATACAGACCACAAACACTACAAAGAATGCAATGACAGGGGAGGGGAAGCCGTCCTTCGGGGCTGTAGCCAGCACGAGCTGCTTCTCTGGGGCCCGGGGCTGGTTGCTTCTCTGAGGCAGGGGGCTGCTGCTGCTCGGAGGCCGGGGCTGCCTGCTCCACTGAGGCAGGGGGCTGCTCGGGCCCATCGGCGACCCCAGGAGCAGGGCCTGGACCCTGCTCGACCTCAGGGTCAGGCATCGGTGCAGGTGGCTCTTCCAGCGCAGGAGCGTGAACGAGCGAGCGCTCTGAGTACTAGCACGTGCGCAGGCGCCGATGGGTCAGGGGGCACCCCTGCTCTCCCTAGTGGCTGAGCCCCCGCAGCAGGGACGGGCTCGGCCCACGGGGGCTCTGAGGCTGGTGCCACAGTGGGAGCTGGGCCCAGTTCTTGCGCTCGCTCCGGGGCTGGTGCTGTAGCTCCAAGAAGAGAAAGTATCGTCGGCCTGATGGGCTTTCCACAACCCTTCTAAGTGAAGGAAACTTTTCCCTCCACTCAGGGCTGTCTGAGTCCAGGATCCGATCCCTGGGAGGTCTCCCTGGACGGCAGGCCATGGGCACAGGGATCTGGGACTACGCACTGCTCCCGGCCCATCCCCACTCTATGGAGGCTTGCTCTGCGTGGCCCGCCCGGTCCCCTCCACAGGCCCTCCCCAGGCACCCCCAGTCCTCCTCACCCCCAGCCTCTGGCTCCGGGGCCTCCAGGTGTTGCAGCTGTGACAGCAGATGCTGGGCACGGCGTTCCAGGTCCGAGCCTGGCATACTGAGGCCCATGTACGCAAGCAGTATGTTCAGGCAGGGAAATTCTGGGGGCTGGAAAAAATCCTGGGGATATTGGTCCAGCCATGTGCCCAGGATGGAGGAGATGGCCCTGGGGACAGACAGGTAGATGGCCCTGGGGATAGACAGGTAGGCAGGGAGTCAGAGGACAAGGCACCCTCCCACACAGATGTCCCAGGGAACCCCTGAATGTCAGAGACCGGGCCTATTCCTTGTCCACCTGGGATCTGGAAGGACAGGCTGCCAAAAGCCTTTGTGAGGGGGAGCCCTTGATCAATGGTGTGGCCATTTCTGTCCTTGTTGGGGGAGTCTGGGCACACTCCGCAGTCTGTGTCCTTGCCTACTTGCCACTTGGATTCAGCTGCATGCAGCCAGAGAGGGGTGGTGTCGGGCCTGTTCATTGCCCTCACTGCACACATCACTGCTCTGTGAATACCCAGCCAAGGAGGGAGCAAAGGGATTCTGTCTCCTGCCAGGCCTTCCCAGGACCCTCCCAATACCTCCAACTTTACCTCCTGTGCCTAAGTGCTGCCTCATTCACTAGGTGCCATGAGTGGGTCTCTTTCCACTGACACTCATCTCCCACAGGGTAGGGGACGTCTGGTCCCTGAGCTCTCCCTGGGTCTCCTGAGCACCTGCTGAGCACCCAGTGTCCAGGTTCCACCAGATCGCTGATGTGATGGTCCCCACACTCTTTGTTGTGGGTTCCAGGATTGGGGTGGAGACAGGGCTGGGAAGGGGCGGGGATGGGCAATGACTCTCTTAGGGGCTGAAGCTGTCCTCCAGCCCCCTCTGCTCTCCCACAGTGCCCACACCCCACCCACAGCTCCCCAGGACCCCTTCCCTTTTCCAGAAGAAGCTCTCAGAACTTTACCCTAAAACAGGAATCACAGATGTGTGGGACGAGGGTCCAGCAGCCGCCCCCCATCTCACAGTCCCCTCGCTGCCCTCATGGGGAGGGAATTCCCTCCTGTAGTAGCTGAAGCTCACTCACATGTTCCGCTGCTCCAGGGCTCTGCCGAGCTCATCAGAAGTAGAGAGAATGCACCCATATCTAGAGGAGGCTAGAGGGGCATCACATGAAATGTCCTGTGGATGCCACCTCTCATCATGTCTAGGGTCTGTCTGACCCCCGATTAGTCTGGAGCCCTGGGGTGCTGTCTGCTCTGTGCAGGGGTCACAGTCAGCTCCTAGAGAAGCGCCTGCACTGAGTGGGGCTTCCTGAATGCTTGATGAATGAAAGGGCCCCTACCACCCCATCACAGATATCTGAGTGGGCCTGGGCCCCCTGCTCACCTCCAGGGATCCCTGCTCTGGTTTCACCCAGGACACAGACCCCAGATGGAGTCTCAAATCTCCCTTTCAAATGGCAAAACAGCCCAGCTTGAGACCATAGTGATAGTGAGGGATGAGGCAGAGGCTTCCTCGTGAGGAGCAGAACAATGATAAATGAGCACATCCATATCCCCTCTAGCAGGGCTTTCTGCAGGCCCAGGCACCCTGGTGTACTTTCCCTACAGGACACCACTGAGTCCCTATAATAACTCTGCCCCAGTCAGAGGAGCAAACAGGCTTGAGGAAGTTTGGTGACATTCCCAAGACTCACAACCAGGCGGTGGCCAAATCCCACTGGGCTGTGGAGGAGCAGGGTGCTCACGTTGTAAAGAGGAGGTCCAGCACCTCTTGGGTGGTGGCAAAAGCTGTGTATGTGCCCAGGAATGTGGAGATGTAGCTGAGGTCTCTGCCTAGGAAGGTGGGCACCAGGTGTTTTATTCGCATCTCCAGCAGGTCAGCCCAGTTGGTCCAAGGCACGCGGTCTCATTCCTCTTCGTGATTGAGCCATTTTTACCCTGGGGTGAAACAGAGGAGACATGCACTCAGCTCTGTAGCCACCAGGAGGGTTAGGGGTTGGAGCGCAGACCAAATCCCCAAGACCTCAATGACTTATGGCAACAGGTGGGACAAGAAGGTCCATAGTAGAAAAAACAATGAGGTGCCTGGGTGGTTCATTGGGTTAATCCTAAGACTCTTGGTTTTGGCTCAGTCATGATCTCAATGTCCTGAGATCGAGCTCCTCGTAGGGCTCCATACTTAGGGCAGAGTCTGCTTGAGCATTCTGTCTCTCCTTCTGCTTCTCCCCACTCTCCCCTGCCTATCTCTCAAATCAATCAACCAAACAATCAATAAATCTTTAAGGAAAAAGAAAAAAGGTTCTTGGCATCCATATAAGGAATTGAAGTGGATGATGTCTGAACATGTTTTATGTCAGGTCAGATTCTTAGCTGAGTATGGACAGCACCTCCCCACATGAATGGCACCGATCCTGTGATGTCTGACAACTTATCCCATGCTCAGATCCCACCCCACAATCCGTACAGGTGTGTATGCGTGTGTAAGCATGTGCACGCTCGCCATGTTGCACACATGTGTACACCGGGGCTCACATTCTGGATACCCAGAAGATGGCAGCCCCTCCTACAGAGGAATGGGCAATAGCTTCCCAAGATCTTAGGCTTTCTAATTTCCAGAGCAAACCCTAAAGAAGGGGTTGGAGCCTTGGCCCTTGAAAGTCAGAATCCACCCTTACCCCTAGAGTCTTCTTGTCCTGTGCTGCGAGCCATTACCTCCTTTCCAATGGGTGTGATGTGGATAGGGGTCCACTCAGTGGGTTGCCATGACCTGGATCCTCCTCAGACAAGAACGTGCTGGAATGCCTCCTGTCTAGGATATCAGTACTCACCCTCACCCCCACTCCTGAGAGGCTCTGGTAGGAACATTGCTGGGGTTCTGATCCCCGGAGACTGTGAGACAGTGAGTGTTTGTGGGCAAAGCCACCAAGTGTGGGAAATGTGGTGACACAGCACTAGGAGCAGGGCGCTGAGACTGCCCACCTGCCCCAGGCCCTGCCCCTCCTCCTCTCCCTCTCTCCTCTCCTCCTCAGCTTCCTCCAGCCACCCTGGCCTCCTTTCTAACCTCCACTCTGGCAACATCAACTTGGGCCTCCAATCCTCTGCAGCGTGGTGCCCTCTGCTGGCTGCATATGCTTGGATTTGCGCGGGGCTGGCTCCTTGCCCTGCCTCAGGAAATCTCAATGTCACCTCAGCACAGCCTTGTCAGACCCCTCACCTGCTGGAGCTCAGGACCCGGTTGTAGCCCCTTGCTCTCTTCCTATGGAGCAATTGCTCTTTTCATTCATGTTTTTCATTCATGTTTGTCCATCTTCCCTCTAGACCCTGAGCTCCTAGAGGGAGAACACGGTTGGCTGATAAGCACCTGCATCATCTGAGTGCTCAGGGCACAGTGGCTGAGGAACAGGCCAGAGGATCCATCCCACCACCGACCAGCTCAATTGTTAGAGCCTAATTGATTTTGGTCATTTGTAAGTACTTTTGTTCTCTGTTTTGTTTTTTAAGTAAACTCTGTGTTCGATGTTGTGTTCAAACACATGACATCAGTAGCCATATGCCCTACTAACCGAGGAAGCATGGTGTCACTTTGGTCATTTTTAAAGGTACTAGACTGGGGGAGAAGAGGCAAGATGGTGGAAGAATAGGGGAGCCCATTTCAACTGGTCCCTGAATTTAGCTGGATATCTACCAAACCATTCCAAACACCCACGAAATCAGCCTGAGATGTAAGAGTATAATCTGGATCTCTACAAAGAGAAAAGCCTGTTGCAAGGTAGGACATGCAGAGTCGTGAATCTGCGGGGAGATATTGGAAGATAAACAGAAGCGGGGGAGCCTCCACAAGCTGCCTCCTGGAAAGTGATGTAACACCGGAGTGCAAAAGTGTAACCCTTAGAAATCTGCTCTAGGGAGCGACATCCCTCTCTGAAAGGGGCTCAGGAAATGAAAAGGCAGAATTCTAGGTGGAACACTGTGGTCCCCGGATAGGAGGAGCCGCAGAGCTAAAGAGGCTTCCTGGTCCAGCGGAGTGCCCGAGCAGTGGAGCTAGGAAGCAGGTCACGGGCAGCGAGCCCAGAAAGGGTCTCTCTGCTCTGATCGCCATAAACCGCAAGCCCGGCCGGTGGATAATCACTCTTCTCCTGGGCAGCCTGAAAAAATCTAGAACCTGCGCCGGGCACCAGGCAAAAACTCGCGGAGCATTAGCGGCGGGGAAAGGGCTTTAGAGCGGTGCCCAGACAGGATCCCTGAGCTGCGGGTGCGTGCGCTCACAGGCCCAGGACCGCTCGGGTTTTAGAAGCATAAAGGGCAGGGACAGGCCCCGGGCCCTGGGACGACCTCTGAGAGGGTCGCTGAGGGCGCGGTTTTCAGCGGCGCACACAGAAACGGAGACTGGTTGTCCTGGAGGGTTTAGTGAGGAGAGCAGACTGCGAATTTTCCGCTCTGGGCCAGTGGTTTGGCTGCGGCCATCTTTGCTCCGACCTTCGGGAGAGGCGCGGAAAGCCAACCGGGAACAAAAGCCACACACACACCGGGTCTCCATGGAGCCTGTCCCCCTGACGGAGGGCCCGGCAACTCCGCGCGGTTGGGGCTGCCCAAGAATCCAGGCAGCAGGCCCCTCCCCCAGAAGGCGGGCTGGAAGAACAAGAGCACCACAGGCCTACGGACCCCCTAAGACTAAAAGCCCAACACCAGGGGGAATTAGTGTATTGAGCTCCAGGCATTGCCTCAGGCTTATTTTTCAGATATGACTCTCTTTTTCTTTTTATTCTTTCTCTTATGCTGCTTCTCTGTTTTTTCTTTTCACATTTTTCTCATTTCAACTAGATGTTTACTATATCAACTTATATTTCATAGTAGGTTTTTAACTTGTACTTTTTCACACCTATATTTTTTATAGATATATGCTTCATTGTAGTCCTTTTTTCCCTATTCAATTTTACCTTTATATATATATATACAAGTTTTACTTTCCCTGTAATTTTGGAAAGTAGTGTTCTCTAACAAACAGACCAAAATACACCCAGGAACAACTGAAATGCCCTCCTTTTTCCACACTGAGAGATTATGGACCCCCCTTTAAAATTTTTTTTTAATTTTTTATATTTTATACACTTCATTCTTGTGTTTCATTCTGGCTTTGTTTTTTCGGTGGTGGCTTCCGACTGCTCCAGACATTCCTAGAGTGCACCTTGCTTGGTTCGTGGTTGATATTTTGGACTCTGCTCATTCACTTAACCATCCCTCAACAGAATGACTAGGAGGAGGAACTCTCAACAAAGAAAAGAAACAGATAATATCATCTGCCACAGAACTAATAGATATGGATATAAGCAAAATGTCAGAGTTAGAATTCAGGATAGCAACCATGAAGTCAATAGCTAGGCTTGAAAGAAGCACTAGTGACAATATACAATCTCTAAGGGCAGAAATGAGATCTAATCAGGCCAAACTTAAAAATGCTATGAATGCAATACAGTCTAAACTGGATATTCTAACAGCCAGGGTAAATGAGGCATAAGAACAAATTAGTGATCTAGAAGACAAGCTGATGGAAAAGGAAGTGGAAGAAAACAGAGGTTTCTGGTAACAGATAAGAAAAGGATTGCAGAAATTAATGATGCCATGAAACTTTCCAATGTCAGAATTATTGGGATCCTCAAGGGGGGGGAGAAAGAGAGAGGGCTAAAAGGTATATTTGAGCAAATCATAGCTGAGAACTTCCCTAATCTGGGGAAGGAAACAAGCATTCAAGTCTAAGAGGCAGAGAGGACCTCTCCCCAAATTAATAAAAATAGATGAACACCCCAACATATAATAGTGAAGCTTGCAAATTTTACAGCCAAGGAAACAATCCTGACAATAGCCAGGGAGAGGAGGTTCCTTACATATGGAGGGAGGAATATCAGAATAACATTAATCCTGTCCACAGAAACCTGGCAAGCCAGAAAGGGCTGGCAAGACATATTCAGAGTACTAAATGAAAAGAACATGGAGCCAAGAATACTTTATCCAGCAAGGATGTCATTCAGAATGGACAGAGAGATAAAGAGCTTTCAGGACAGGCAGAAACAGAAAGAATATGTGACCACCAAGTCAGCCCTGCAAGAAATATTAAGGGGGATGCTGTAAATGAAGAAAGACCCCAAGAGTCCCATAGATCAGAAAGAAACAGAACATCTATAGAAACAGGGACTTTAAAGGCAATACAATGGCACTAAATTCATATCTTTCAATAGTCACTCTAAATGTACATGGGCTAAATGCTCCCATCAAAAGAAAAACAGCTGCAGATTGGATAAAAAAGCAGGACCCATCCATATGCTGTCTATAAGAGACTCATTTTGAACCTAAAGACACCTCCAGATTGAAAGTGAGGGGATGGAAAACCATCTACAATGCTAATGGACCTCAAAAGAAAGCTGGGGTAGCAATCCTCATATCAGACTAATTAGATTTAAAACAAACACCATAATAAGAGAAGTAGAGGGACATTATATCATACTTAAAGGGTCTACCCAACAAGAAGATCTAACAATTGTAAATATCTATGCCCCCAATGTGGGAGCAGCCAATTATATAAGCCAGTTAATAACCAAACTAAAGAAACATACTGATAATACATTAATAGTAGGAGATTTCAACACTCCACTTTTGGCAATGCACAGATCATCTAAGCAGATCGACAAAGAAACAAGAGCTTTGAATGACACACTGGACCAGAAGGACCTCATAGATATATACAGAACATTCCACCCTAAAACAACAGAATACTCACTCTTCTTAAGTGCACATGGAACTTTCTCCAGAATAGACCACATACTGGGTCACAAATCAGGTCTCAACCAATACCAATAGATTGAGATAATTCCCTGCATGTTATCAGACCACAATACCTTGAAACTGGAACTCAATCACAAGAAAAAATTTGGAAGGAATTCAAACACTTGGAAGTTAAAGAGCATCCTGCTAAAGAATGATTGCATCAACCAGGAAATTAAAGAAGAACTTAAACAATTCATTGAAACTAATGAGAATGAAAACACATCAGTCCAAAACCTATGGGATACTGCAAAGGTGGTCCTAAGAGGGAAGTACATAGCCATCCAAGCCACTCTCAAAAAAGTAGAAAAATCCCAAATGCTCAAGCTAACCTTACACCTAAAGTTGCTGGAGAAAGAACAGCAAATAAAGCCTAAACCAATTAGGAGAAGATAAATAATAAAGATTAGAGCAGAGATCAATGAAACAGAAATCAGAAAAACAGTAGAACAGATCAACGAAACTAGAAGCTGGTCCTTTGAAAGAATTAATAAGATTGATAAACCTCTGACCAGATTTATCCAAAAGAAAAGGGAAAGGACCCAAATCAATAAAATCATGAATGAAAGAGAAGAGATCACAACTAACACCAAGGAAATAGAAACAACTATTAGAAATTATTACCAGCAACTATATGCCAACAAACTGTGCAACCTGGAAGTAATAGATGCCTTCCTGGAAGTTTATGAACTACCAAGACTGAAACACAAAGAAATAGACAATCTGAATAGACCAATAATCAGTAATGAAATTGAAGCAGTAATCAAAAACCTCCCAAAAAACAAGAGTCCAGGACCAAAGGCTTCCCAGGGGAATTCTACCAAACATTTAAAGAAGAAATCATACCTATTCTACTGAAGCTATCTCAAAAAATAGAAATAGAAGGAAAACTTCCAAACTTGTTTTATGAGGCCAGCATTACCTAGATCCCAAAAACAGACAAAGACCCCATCAAAAAGAAGAATTACAGATCAATATCCCTGATGAACACGGATGCCAAAACACTCAACAAGATCCTAGCTAATAGGATCCAACAGTACATTAAAAGGATTATCTACCATGACCAAGTGACAAGTGGGATTTATTCCTGGGATGCAAGGGTGGTTCAACATTTGGAAATCAATTAACATGACAGAGCACATTAATAAAAGAAAAGACAAGAACCATATGATCCTCTCAATTGACGCAGAAAAAGCATTCGACAAAATACAGCATTCTTTCTTGATTAAAACTCTTCACAGTATAGGGATAGAGGGAACATAACTCAATATCATAAAAGCCATCTATGAAAAACCCACAGTAAATATCATTCTCCATGGGGAAAAACTGAGAGCTTTTTTCTTGAGGTCAGCAACACAACAGGGATGCCCACTCTCACCATTATTGTTCAACATAGTACTAGAAGTCCTAGCCTCAGCAATCAGACAACAACAACAACAAAAATGAAAGCCATTCAAATTGGCAAAGAAGTCAAACTCTCTCTCTTTGCAGATGATATGATACTTTATGTAGAAAACCCAAAAGACTCCACTCCAAAATTGCTAGAACTCATACAGCAATTCAGCAACGTGGCAGGATACAAAATCAATGCACAGAAATCAGTTGCATTTCCATACACTAACAACGACTGAAGAAAAAGAAATTAAGGAATTGATCCCATTTACAATAGCACCAAAAACCATAACATACCTAGGAATAAACCTAACCAAAGAGGTAAAGGATCTGTACTCTAGAAACAGAACACTGATGAAAGAAATTGAGAAAAACACAAAGAGATGGAAAAAATTCCATTCTCATGGATTGGAAGAATAAACATTGTTAAAATGTCTATGCTGCCCAGAGCAATCTACACATTCAATGCAATCCCTATCAAAATGCCATTGACCTTTTTCACAGAGCTGGAACAAATAATCCTAAAATTTGCATGGAACCAGAAAAGACCCCGAGTAGCCAAAGGAATATTGAAAAAGAAAACCAAAGCTGGGGCGGGGGGCGGGGGGCATCACAATGCCTGACTTCAAGCTATAAAACAAAGCTGTAAACATCAAGACAGCATGACATTGGCACAAAAACAGACACATAGATCAATGGAACAGAATAGAGACCCCAAAAATGGACCCTCAACTCTATGGTCAACTAATCTTCAACAAAGCAGGAAAGAATATCCAATGGAAAAAAGACAGTCTCTTCAATAAATGGTGCTGGGAAAATTAGACAGGCACATGCAGAAGAATGAAACTGGACCATTCTCTTACACCATACCCAAAGATAAACTCAAAGTGGATGAAAGACTTAAATGTGAGACAGGAATCCATCAAAATCCTAGTGGAGAATATAGGCAGTAACCTCTTCAACCTCGGCCTCAGTAACTTCTTTCAAGACACGTCTCTAAAGGCAAGGGAAACAAAAGCAAAAATGAACTATTGGGACTTCATCAAGATAAAACGTTTCTGCACAGCAAAGGAAACAGTCAACAAAACTAAGAGGCAACCCACGGAATGGGAGAATATATTTGCAAATGACATAACAGATACAGGGCTGGTATCCAAGATCTATAAAGAACTTAAACTCAACACCCAGAAAACAAATAATCCAGTCAAGAAATGGGCAGAAGACATGAACAGACACTTCTCCAAAGAAGACATACAAATGGCTAACAGACACATGAAAAAAATGTTCATCATCATTAGCCATCAGGGAAATTCAAATCAAAACCACATTGAGATACCACCTTCCACCAGTCAGAACGGCAAAAATTAGAAGACAGGAAACAACAAATGTTGGCGAGGATGTGGAGAAAGGGGGAAGGAACCCTCTTACACTGTTAGTGGGAATGCAAGTTGGTACAGCCACTTTGGAAAACAGGGTGGAGGTGCCTCAAAAAATTAAAAATAGAGCTACCATATGACCTTGCAATTGCACTACTGGGTATTTACCCCAAAGATACAGATGTAATGAAAAGAAGGGGCACCTGCACCCCAATGTTCATAGTAACAATAGCCACAATACCCAAACTGTGGAAGGAGCCGAGATGTCCTTCAACAGATGAATGGATAAAGAAGATGTGGTTCACATATACAATGGAATATTACTCAGCCATCAGAAAAGATGAGTACCTTCCATTTGCACTGACATGGATGGAACTGGAGGGTACTATGCTAAGTGAAATAAGTCAATCAGAGAAAGACAATTATCATATGGTTTCACTCATATGTGGAACATAAGGAATAACACAGAGGACCATAGGGGATGGGAGGGAAAAGTGAATGGGAAGAAATCAGAGAGGGAGATAAACCATGAGAGATGCTGGACTCTGGGAAACAAACTGAGGGTTACAGTAGGGAGGAGGGTGAGGGGATGGGCATTAAGGAGGACACGTGTTGCGATGAGCACTGGGAGTTATATGCAACTAATGAATCATTGAACACTACATCAAAAACTAATGATGAACTATATGTTGGCTATTGAATTTAAATTAAAAAAGAATTTGATATTATAAAACGGAAATAAAACATACAAATAAACTGGACATTAGGATAAGATTACAGCAATCATCCATATTGCCAATTTCAATTTCCTGTGCTCATTAAAACTGTTTCATTCTTCTTACTAATTGGTTTAGTGTCACAAATCTGAATTTATAAAAAACTTGTACCAATAAAATGTCCTTTTTACATACATATAGTTAGCTTGAAGAGTACTATTAACCAAAGTTGGAAGAACATATAAATTAATAGGAACACACATGAGATAAGTCTGAGTCTTCAAATATAGTAACTTATAAAAGGGATCTCAACCATTGTTTAATTGCTCTCTTTACAAAGAGATTTAAGCCATGTTAAAAAAAAAAAAACCCTACATTTCTCAGTTACGTTCACTATAAGAGCTAGCATCTTGTTTTTTATTTTATTAGTGTGTTTATGTATATGTCCATATATATACATGCACACATACACCATTTGAAAGGAGAACAATAGCTTTTATCTAGAGTTAAATACATCCTGAAAATAGTGTCAAATTTCCTACTACCTACATTCCCTGAGAGTAATCATAAAGTCAGAATGGGAGTTTTCTGTGTTTCTGAAGCATTTTTTTGGTGGGGGTAGGGGTGGGGAAATAATAGTATAAACACTGAAATGTATCATTTTCAGTTATGAGAACTAATATTTTCTCTATAAACTAGTTACCTTATTTCAAGAAATTAACCATTATAGGAAAAGCACAATTATTTTAAGTAAAAAGTTCTGTCAAATGATTAATATAAAAAGGAATTTCAGATTTGAAATAGTAGCAAAAGAAACATATATAAAGCTTTAAATAACATTAAAAATAACTGATTTAAATATTTCTATGCCTTTGCTTATGAAAATCAACCTGCCTTAACTGCAGGTATTAAAAGGCAGAAAACCAAGGATTCTAGCCTGACTTCACCTCTTAATTAGCCATAAATTTGGGCAATTTCTTACTTTCTCAGATCTCCTTTTCCATGTAAACCAGGGACTAGCCAGAAAATAAAGAATTTCATGATTAAAAGGGTCTTCCTGGGCGCCTGGGTGGCTCAGATGGTTAAGTGTCTGCCTTCGGCTCAGGTCATGATCCCAGGGTCCTGGGATCGAGTCCTGCATCGGGCTCCCTGCTCCTTGGGAACCTGCTTCTCCCTCTGCTTCTCTCTCTCTCTCTCCCCCTCTCTCTCTCATGAATAAATAAATAAAAAATCTTAAAAAAAAAAAGAATGTTAAAAAAAAAAGGGTCTTCCTGATAACACAGTCTAGCCCTCTCATGTTGAAAATGTAGGAACAGAGGCCTAGAGATTTTAAGGAACTATGCTAAATTCACACAGGCACAAAACCAAACCTACTGTCCAAATCCAGTATTTATGCCATGAAACTGCTGTAAGTTTAAGAAAGTAGTTATTCTTCATATGTGAGGATAGCTACTGATCCATTTCAACAATGGAATGATGAAAATGAAAGCTCTTATCATGTGGCCCTTTTGGGATCAGTAAACAGGCTGTCCAGATTGCTGGCCAGGTTAAATATAAATCTAAGAGTTTCTCTATGCACTGTGTGCTGTAATAACCAAGTTAATTATTATACAGAAATTATATTATTAGCACTCCTGTTAAACTTTGGGGTTTCACAGAAATATTAAATGTGAAAAGATTCATAGACTCCACTCCACACTCATCAGATCTAACTTTATTTAAAATAACGTTTGAAATTTCTACTGGTCCTTCAAGAATTCTAGTTTTAAAAACTAAGATCAATATCATAATACTATGAAAAATATCAATGAGTACACTTTTAAAGTAATAGTAAGATATGCAAATTTTCATTCTATAGCCTGTTAAAGCAACACATTCAACTGAGATTATTCTAAGAATATAGATAATATATTTCTACCTGCATGAATTACTATACTTATAGTTTGGATATTCTTTAAAAAAGCCCAAATATTTTTGACTTTGAGATGAATAGCCACTTTTGAGAATGACTAAACTTATTCTCTCCTAACAAGAGATCCTATCAAAGCCAAGCTGACCAGAAATTCTTACTATTCATGGAGAATGTATAATGAAGACCCCAAAGAAAAGGAAATCTAAGAAAATAAAATTTTGATAGTGTTTCCTCCCTTTGCTTTTCTTTTAGTTATTATGATCAAAGATACTTGATCATAATTTACATATTTAAAAGTTTACATGAAAATATTTAAAAGCACTGTAATATAGCATCAACCTGCCCAGAAAGAAAGCTTAAAATGCTGTAACAACAAATACAAACAAAATACCACACCATACTATCACCATTTAAAACTTTAAATGGTAAATTAGGGAGGTATTTAAGTCTATATTTCCAAGTAAAGCAACCTGTTAATTGCTCAGACTGAGCAATTACTCAGTCTGCTGAGTAATACTGCTGATACTACTATCAGCAGTGCACTGTCCTATCTAACTATCTGCTTCTCACTACATCCCTTAGGGTAGAAATGGTTTGATATGAGAGAAAAAGAAACCTGCAACAGGAGAAAAAAAAATGTTTATTGAGGTCCCACTAGCATAGTTCCATGCAATTTATAATGTAGTATAAAAAGCTGGAGAGATGAGAGGCAAGGTGAGCAAAAAATAAATCAATAAACATGGAGGAAAAGAAAAGTTAATATTGAGTACAAACAGAAACAATGGATCAAATTATATTTTATTTTTTAAAAAGATTTATTTATTTATTTATTTATTTGACAGAGAGAGAGAGGATCACAAGTAGGCAGACAGGCAGACAGAGGGAGAGGGAGAAGCTCAGCAGGGAGCCCGATGAGGGGCTCAATCTGGGATTGAGTCCCAGGACGCTGGGATCATGACCTGAGCCAAAGGCAGATGCTTAACCAACTGAGCCACCCAGGTGACCCCAAATTATAATTTAAATGATTAATATAACCACTCTGAAGAAAACTTCTGAATATTTTGACTATATACCATCGGCCTGGGAAAAAAGAAAAAGAAAAAGAAAAAAAAAGAATTCCAAAGAAATCTTGAATTCTATTTAATATGTTTGGTTTTTGTAATGGTAGGTGAAGTCTTAATTTATTCTGTGTGTATTTTAGCAAATGAGTACATATACTGAAGTTGTTGGGAACTAGGTTCCTAATATAGTAAAACAAAGATGCAATATGGAAAAAGGAAAGGGAAGTAGAAACCTGTGTATCAAATGTGAAGGAAAAGAAACACGATGACTGCATGATTAAAATTATACATAAGGCAACTTCATATTGAAATTGCTTGTTTCCTCCCAGCTCTGGGTGCTGGAAAGGCTTAGAAACAATGATACTCCAACAGCAATGAGCATTAACTGGTGCCAAGATCTTGGTTTCTAATCATCATTTCCCACTAAAAGGCATCAAGATGCCTTCAAGAAATGGTTGCTTCCAGGGAGGGGTAGAAAAAGTACAAGATAAGCCTGGAACATCTGGTAAAGCTAGAAAGTAAAAATCCTCAAAAACATGATGCGGAAAAATCAAAAGGTCACAGGAGCCACTCTAAAGGGGCTGCCATAGAGCAAGTCTGGAACAATTTGAGCATCAATATGAATTACAGTATATATAAGTCATATATATAGTTTATATACTACATATACAAATAAACCATATTTATAAGCCACAAACACACTCTCTCACACATAGAATAAAAATTAATGAGACTAGTTGATAATAAATAAATAAGTGGAGGAGGTGGGAAAGCTTATTTTTTAAAGGAGAATGCCAACTAATTAATGTAAGAAAAATAACAGCGTTAGATAATCACTATTTTACAGCCATTATAGTAGTGACAGGAGAAAGCAAAAATCATCCATGGATACTATAATTCCTGGGAGGTTTAAAAAGAAATGGGATATTTACAGTTTCCTCACGGATTATTTATTAAATACAAGGAGTAAAAATAGTAACTTTGCAAAGAACACCATCACAATTAAATGATTAAAGTTACCATCACTAATAATGGGGCAAAATGACATCGTGTACCTCCAGGCTGATGTACTGAGGACACAACATCACTTATGCAGGCTCCTGTCTAAAAATACAAAACCTGAATCCAATAAAGAGGAAACATTAGGCAAACTCAGATTAAGGGATGATTTACAAAACAACTGGACTGTACTAATCAAAATTCAGAGTCAACAAATACAAAGAATGTCTGAGAAACTGTCTCAGATTAAAGAATAAAGAGATAAAAAGAGTTAATTGTAATGGATGAAGCCGTCAGAAGAGAGCTTTCAGTTGCTCCCATCAATATTATCTTACACACCCCACTTCACTGTGTGTCCTGCCTTCTTTCTTATTACTATGAGTGAACTGTGCAACTCCTTTTTAAGGCTAACCATCCCCTTGCATATTATATCTTGTCCTTCTGACTTGCTTAAGGACATTGCTCTCACAAGTGTCCGTTCTTGCTTCTTGTATCATCAGTATCCCCTCTAGTAACTCATTATCCTAAGTATACAAACATGCTGTAATTTCTATCATTTTAGAAAAAAACATTCTCTGGGGGCGCCTAGGTGGCTCAGTCGTTAAGTGTCTGCCTTCGGCTCAGGTCGTAATCCCAGGGTTCTGGGATTGAGTCCTGCATCCGGCTCCATGCTCAGCGGGAAGGCTGCTTCTCCCTCTCCCACTCACCCTGCTTGTGTTCCCTCTCACTGTGTCTCTCTCTGTCAAATAAATAAAATCTTTAAAAAAAAAATTCTCCTGACCCCACAGTTCCCTTCAGATATTGTTCTATTTCTCTGCCCCCTCAAAAGAAAAAAATCCTCAGAAAAGTTGTCCATATTTTCTCATTCTAATTCCTTTTTCTCCCGTTCTTTCTTGAATCCATTCCAAAAAGTCTTTTTTCAAACTTCACCTTGTACCACTAAAAATGATCCTGGTCAGGACCACCAGCAACATTTACATTTTAAGATCCAAAAGTTGGGGCACCTGGCTGGCTCAGTCGATGGAGCATATGATTCTTTTTTTTTTTTATTTTTTTTATTGTTATGTTAATCACCATATATTACATCATTAGTTTTTGGTGCAGTGTTCCATGATTCATTGTTTGTTCATAACACCCAGTGCTCCATGCAGAACGTGCCCTCCTCAATACCCATCACCAGGATAACCCATCCCCCTCCCCCCTCCCCTCTAGAACCCTCAGTTTGTTTTTCAGAGTCCATCATCTCTCATGGTTCGTCTCCCCCTCTGACATACTCCCCTTTTCTTACTCTCCTGTTATCTTCTTCTTTTTCTTTTTTCTTAAAATATGTTGCGTTATTTGTTTCAGAAGTACAGATCTGTGATTCAACACTCTTGCACAATTCACGGTGCTCACCGTAGCACATACCCTCCCCAATGTCTATCACCCAGCCACCCCATCCCTCCCACCCCCAACCACTCCAGTAACACTCAGTTTGTTTCCTGAGATTAAGAATTCCTCATATCAGTGAGGTCATGTGATACATGTCTTTCTCTGATTGACTTATTTCACTCAGCATAACACCCTCCAGTTCCATCCACGTCGTTGCAAATGGCAAGATCTCATTCCTTTTGATGGCTGCATAATATTCCATTGTGTATATATACCACTTCTTCTTTATCCATTCATCTGTCGATGGGCATCTTGGCTCTTTCCACAGTTTGGCTATTGTGGACATTGCT
>NW_027397069.1:76415058-76490765 GCF_003265705.2 Callorhinus ursinus | reverse complement strand
AAAATTTTAAAGAGAGAACAACTTATATATATATGCCAAAAATAAGGGTAACTACTATGAAGGGATAAAATATGACTCTAAAAATGAAAAATAAAAAAAATTTTTTTTTTAAAAAAAGAGATTGATAAGATTTTGGTTGAAAAAGGGAAAAAGAAAAAAAAACAGTTAACAAAAATTAACTTTGATGAACTAATGAACCATGGTAAAAAAAAAAAAAGCCATGAATTCTATGTGCAGTATTCCCCTAGCGCTGGAGTTCTCCCATTCTCCTTGATTGATCAACTTGGTCTTGGCTTGCTGGCTGTTTGTGCTGGTCTTCTGGGGGAGGGGCCTGTTGCTGTGGTTTCCAAATGTCTTTGCCGGAGGCGGAATTGCCCCGCCCTTGTTGGTCCGGGCTAAGCAAGCTGCTCGGGTTTGATCTCAGGAGCTTTTGTTCCCTGCAAGCTCTCGGTACAGCTTTGGAGGACCAGGGCAGAAATGGTGGCCTCCCAATCTCCACCCGGAGGAGCTGAGAACTCGGGGCCCCGCTCCTCAGTGCACCCACAGAGAAAAGCAGTCACTCCCTTATCCCCGGTCTCCGGCTGCCCTCCGTGCTCACCCGGCCTGTGACCGAACATTGCTATCTCCGGCACCTGACCCGGTGTGGAGTCCCCAAACCCAGCAGATCCCTGCAGTGCGTTCCCGCGCCGCTCCTCCCCAGGAAGGAAGGGGAGTCTCCCCGGATCTGCCGCCTGTTGGGTCCCTGCTGGAGGAGCAGTGTCCTGACTGGGCCGCAGATCACAGTTTATGGCCACCCCAAGCTGAGAGCCCACGCCTCAGCTCCATCTCTGCAGCCGGCTTCCCCGCTCCGATACCTGGGAGCTCTGGCGCACTCAGGCACCCCCGGTCTTTCTGTGACCCCGAGGGTCCTGAGACCACACTGTCCCGGGAGGATTCCACCCCCCGCTTAGCCACTGCAGCGACGTCCCTCCGCGGAGCCGACTTCTAAAAGGTCCGATTTTGTGCTCTGCGACTCTATCACTTGCCAGAAGCGGCCGGCGGAGTCCCCTCCCCCGCCGTCTATCCTCCCGAATATCGCCTCGGATTCACTTCTCCGCACGTCCTACCTTCCAGAAAGTGGTCGTTTCTCTGTTCAGATAGTTGTTGCTACTCTCCTGTTCGATCTCCTGTTGAGTTCGTAGGTGTTCAGAATGGTTTGATCCCTATTCAGCTGAATTCCTGAGACCAGACAAAATCTAGGTCTCCTATTCCTCCGCCATCTTGCCTAAAGCCTACCCTTCTAAGGAACACTTGTCAGTTCTTTTTCTAAAAACTGGATTTGCTCAGGCTATTCTCCCACTCGAGAACTTTCAAATGGCTTCCTACTGCCTATACAAATGTCTGCAGGCTAGTTTAAGATTAAGGTCTTTCCCATCATGGCCCACATCTACCGTTTCCAGGCTTCTCTCCTATAATATCTCTCATCTACCCCCAACTCTCCTTTCATGCTATCTGGTTTTGCTCATATTGCTCTCTCTGCCTACAACAGTCTATATTCCCCTCTCTTCTACTAAATGAAAACTTACTCATCTTTCAGTTATCATGTTTGAATCCTTCTAGACTCTGCACCGTAGGATAACCCACTCTATCCTCTGAACTCTCTACTGTACTTTGATAATACCACTAACATAACATTTCTCACAATATATCATGGTTAGTTCATATATACACGTCACTCAGATTATGAGCTCCTTGAATACAGAGACCCTGTCTTACTACAGTATCTAGCACAGTGCTGTGCTCATTAGAGGTGCTCAGACATAACAGGAAAATTAGGGAAGTCCTTTTCTTTCTGTCTCACCAACCCTAATAATTGTAATTCAAATAGTGGGCTAGTAAATAAGAGCTTAAGACTTTCTTTTTGTCGTTGTTTAAGATTTTTTATTTATTTATTTGAGAGAGAGAGAGAGCACAAGAGGGAGGAAGCTCAGAGGGAGAAGCAGACTCCCGGCTGAGCAGGGAACTTGATCCTGGGACTCAATCCTGGGACTAGGATCATGACCTGAGCCAAAGGCAGATGTTTAACTGACTGAGCCACCCAGGCACCCTGAGCTTAGACTTTCTTTTTCCAACTACACCTTACACAGCTGCCAGAATTGTTACTTATAAGTCACTTCCAGAATTATATTACTTATAAGGCACTTTCTTGCTCATAAATAGGCAATAACTCCTCCAACTTGCCCTTGTTTCTAGTCTTTCTAGAACTGAACCACATCCTACAAAGCCATCTCTCTTCTACTCCTTCCCAAAAAGAACTCATCCAAGAAGGCTAATTTCTTAAATAATATTCTCACCAACTATCTACTCAAGCTGAGTTTCTTTCTTTGCCCAAGTCATTTCCTAAACTATAATACTTTTTCTTCTGTTCTCCATACCCACAAGGTTCTGATTAAAATGGCATATACTTCTCTAATACTGCATCTTTAGACTTTAAAAAAATACAGAAATAGAAAGGAACTATATATAGCTTTCAATGTTATTTCTAATCCCAGGGTACTTTCTCATCAACTCATTTCTCCAATTTCTATAGCATTTTGTCTAAAATAAACATTTTTGTACCTAATAATGCCTAAGAAATTTACCTCTGCATATTTGCGATACATATTACATTATTATAATTTTTTTTGTATTCTCCAGAGTTGCAGAATAGATAGTAAAAGACAACTCAGACTTTTTTAAAGAATAATAGTCCTACAGAAATTTGAACAAGGATATTTCTTTATTTAAGGTGATAGAAATTTGTCTGAAATTTAATGTCAAATTGCAGCCTAAAAATGCCAAACACTCCCATACAACCAGTAGTTGAAGATTTTGAGCAACATCAGTAAAATATATCCTACAGACCACAATATACATAAAAAGTGTGAGCCACACACATTATTAAAATACACACCCTACGGTGACTCAGTAGGATAAGCCTCATACTCATGATTTCTTCAGCTCAGGTCATGATCTCATGGGTCTTGAGGGTGAGCAGCCCATTGGGCTCCCCGCTCAGCAGGAAATCTGCTTGAGAGTCTCTCCCTCTGCCCCTCCCCCCACTCGTGCATGCTCTCTCTCTCAAATAAATATTTAAAAAATAATAATTAAAAAATAAAATACATACCCTATTTCTACATCAGCATTTCTAACAGGTTAATAATATTTAATGCACATTATCAAGGCAAGAAAAACCATTAGACTATACCCATCATATTCCAAATCTTCACTCATTCAGAACCAAATAAATCAGAATGGAACAATGACCTCCTCTCATATAACCAAAAGAAACTTCAAAAAAATTTTGGTAGACAGTATGTATATAAAAAACTCATTCACGGTGACCACTTTTTTTTTTTTGAAGATTTTATTAAGTTATTTGAGAGACAGCGAGAACACAGAGGGAAAAGCAGACCCCTGGGGAGCAGAGAACCCATTGTAGGACTCAATTCCAGGACCCTGCGATCATGATCTGAGCCGAAAGCAGATGCTTAATGGACTGAGCCACCCAGGCGCCCCACAGTGACCACTTTCAGTAAGAGACCAGCACCTAGGAGTGTCTTTTTATTCTTTAGTTTCAGAGGTCTACTGCAAAAAGACAAAGTATACAGAACCGGGAAGTTGATAAAGGCACCTTGTTTTCATTTCTGTTAGAAAAAATAAAAAGGACCACTGCACACGAACTATTTTATCATCAAGACAACTTTTCTACCTATTCATTGTAAACAAGTGTAATGATATATTGAATCGTTAAACAAGAAGATAGCACTGAAAAGAACCTGATGATCATTTAAAACAGAATAGACATCATTACACACTTTCAAAAGATTTACAGCCAGGGCGCCTGGGTGGCTCAGATGGTTAAGCATCTGCCTTCGGCTCAGGTCAAGATCCCAGGGTCCTGGGATTGAGTCCCGCATTGGGCTCCCTGCTCGGAAGGGGGCCTGCTTCTTCCTCTCCCTCTGTTGCTCCCCCTGCTTGTGCTCTTTCACTCTCTCTGTCAAATTAAAATCTTTAAGAAAAAAAAAAAAGATTTACAGCAGAACAAGAACCAAATACTTACCCAAAGTAGGATGTAAATTAAAATTAAATTCTCTACCCAGAACAGTGTCCAGCAGAGCAGCTACATCTGCGGCCATAGCACATGTATTACACAAAGCAGTATTGCAGGGGACAGGGCTGCAGTCCCAAAAGGATCACAGGAAAGTGCCTGCCTGCTGAAGTTCCCTGAGTATATAACCCAATCGAAAAGTCACTCCCAGTCTTCATTCCAGTCTTGTTCAAAGCAAGAATTAAGAACTAAGAATTAATAAGGTAAAGGAAAAGGTACACGATCAGGTTTCAAAAAAAGTTTGTAGGTTGCTGTGTATTGTAGAAGTATGAAAATATGACATTATTCTTTGGATTGGGTCTGTGATCATATGGAATGGAGAAGTCAGAAGTCAGACTTGATACCCAAGTGGGAATATCGACCTGCAAGTCCCTACGTAAGCCTAATCCTTTTAAGTTATTAATTTTAAAAATCAGTTTTATCCTATTCTGTTGAGTCTTTCTTAGAGACTCTCAAAAATGCCTAAGCTTCAGGGTAAATACCTAGTAGTGCAATCGCTGGGTCGTAGGGTAGCTCTATTTTTTATGTCTTTAGGAACCTCCATACTGTTTTCCAGAGTTTCTGTACCAGCTTGCATTCCCACCAACAGTGCAAGAGCCACAACCTCGCCAACACTTGTTGTTTCCTGTCTTGTTAATTGTGGCCATTCTAGCTGGTGTAAGGTGGTATCTCTCATATGTGGAACATAAGAAATAGAGCAGAGGACAACAGGGGAAGGGAAGGAAAACTAAATGGGAAGGAATCAGAGAGGGAGACAAACCATGAGAGACTCTGGACTCTGGGAAACAAACTGAGTGTTACAGAAGGGAGAGGTTGGGGGGATGGGGTGACTGGGTGATGGGTATTAAGGAGAGCACCTATTGGGATGAGCACTGGGTGTTATATGCAACTAATGAATTGTTGAACACTACAACAAAAGTTATGATGGCTGTATGTTGACTAACTGAACATAATGAAAAATTTTTAAAAAATGCCTAAGCTGCTTGAGACATCTTAAACTATAAGATACATTACACCAATAATTTCAGTGTCATACAGATAATAAGCAGTATGCCATCTTTCTTACCATTTTTTAAAAGAAAATTGGGAAAAATAAGTCTCCAAGTCTGATAAAAATTATAGCATGATCTAAAACGAGAGCTTAGCTTTCGGTATGAACTTTTACGTCCAACAAACATATACTATAATTCAAAATAAAATCACGACATATAGCAAGGATAGTTTTACTTGGCATTTGTTAGTATAAGAGGCTATAAATTCACATGCTTGCAAAAACAGAGATAAAAAACAACAATCAGCAAATTTGGAAGGAGGCTGAAGGTTTGGGAAAAAGGTAGCTATTTCCACTTTAATCTCATCCCTCAAGTAGTGGTATGGGAGCAGACTCAAGAACAAAAAATGAGAGCAACCAAGGATAATTTATTAAAATTCACCTTAAAAATCGAATCTGCCATCTTGGATCTCTGGACCTGGTGTAACTTCCATAGTACAGTCTTCAGCCCAAGTTCAATAACATATTTCCCCATTAAGATACCACGTAATTTTTCACTGAGAGGCCATATAAGGACAGACTAGCTGTGCCTATGACTTGAAACTAAGAACATCGGATAATCATTAATATGAAACTGAAAGGGAAGGAAGGGAAAAAACAAACATGGTAAATAGAATGAAAATTTTAAACTATCTTATAGCATTTAACCACCTTAATGGGGAAAAAGTTATTTATCTGGGGAGTAAGTTTGAGACTGTAGAAAAGGCTGGGGTATTCTGGAATACTTACTTAATTACTGTAATTTTATTTGTAGTAGAGGTAACTGGTATAACTTCAAGTCCCATTCGTAAACTCTTTTGTTTTTCACAGTAAGTTTTCCAGGTATCTTCATTAAAATCATAATTTAAATAATAAGAAAGATCAGCATCTAAAGATGTATCACAGTGTTAGTGTACAAATATCTCAATTCTATTTTTATGTAGCATATAAAAGCGAATAAACTATAAAAATATAAATCTTGTGTTCTGTCAGTTTTATTACCCCCTCTAATTTTCCCAATTCTCCCAATTACTAACATAAAGCAACAGGACTATAAAAATTATTTTTATATAAAAATAAGTATTTTATATATAAATATATATATTTCTATTAAAAAAGTATTTCCTTTAAGCCAGAGAGTATTATGCTAAGCAATATAAGTCAGTCAGAGAAAGACAAACACCTTATGACTTCACTCATGTGGGATTTAAGAAAAAAATGAACAAAAAAGGAGAAAAAGTATTTCCTTTAGAAATGGCATGAAGGAGGGCACGTGATGTGATGAGCACTGGGTGTTATACTGAACTGATGAATCATTGAACATTATATCAAAAACCAATGATGCACCATACTTTGGCTAATTGATTTAAATTTAAAAAAAGAATCACCACTGTAAAGTAAAAAAAAAGAAATGGCATTATAATAAAAAATATGCGAGTCTACTTTGATATTATGCACGAAAGGGTGGCCTAAAAAAAAAATCCACTTAGGGTGACTGAATCTTAAAGTTCCAGTAGTCCAAGGCTTTGCCCCAGATGGTTATAAGAAGGACCCTGTTATAAATAAGTTTTAAATCATGTGGCCTTGAGAGAGGGAAACTGAACTCCATAAAAATCTTTTTGCTCCTTCCTGCTTTTATTCTCGCTAGGAACTCCACCCACACTTTATACATGCCTGATAGGGCAAATAGTGTATGTCTTCCTTGTAAGGGACAGAGTTAATAATTTCTTTAGGGTCTTCCAGCAAAATAGACAACATCTAAGGAAGGACCAGGTGAGAATGACAAGAAGAAACCATCATACACACATTCCAGACCATTTGTGCTAGACATTTCTATCCCAAAACTCCCTGGCTCAAAGGAATAATTGACTTATGAAGGACACTTGGGAACTTGTCCATGTTCTAACCAGTTCCTGGATGTCTGAGAGGACATATACACTGGACTACAATCCTCAGGAAAAACTCCAGACCCAGAGCAAAGACAAGCCTCTCTCCTTTCCTTTCTAAGTCTCCCAGATACTCTGCCGGTCCCTGCTCTCTCTATATACCTTCAGTAAACTCTGCTCTCATCTCCTGATGGCTTGCATTTGATTTCTATCCTGTGTGTAGCCAAGGAACTTCTTGGGTGGTCCTGTGAGACACCCTCTCTAGGTCCTTGGACCCAGCCTGCCTATATCAGCCTGGGCAATTTCAGTGTTGTTAATAAGGGCATCAGGCTGCCCTTATTAAATATATGTGGCTGAGGTTGGAGCTCCAGCATTAATCTGTAGGCAGGCCCTCTAATAATGGCCAATTACTATAAGCCCTTTGCCTCAGTTGTTGGCTTGGTTCATGATGGGCATGTTTCTTTGGCTTGTAGGGTTTACATTAGCCAAACAAATGGCATGCAGGCCTCAGCATTTGCCATGTTTAATTAAAACTATAGCTTCTTTGGGGCCCATGGGTGACTCAGTTGGTTAAGTGTCTGCCTTCGGCTCAGGTCATGATCCCAGGGTCCTGGGATGGAGTCCCACACTGGGCTCCCTTCTCAGCAGGAAGCCTCCTTCTCCCTCTTCCTCTCCTACTCCCCCTACTTGTGCTCTCTCACTCTGTCAAATAAATAAATAAAACCTTTAAAAAGGAAAAAAAAAAAGAGGCTATTGCTTATTTGGAGGGTTTGGGCCTATTACAGACCAATGAAAGCACTTAATAGTAATAAGACAACAGTCAAAAGAATGGTGTGCAGCTGCAGTCAACAAGCTTTTGTTGTCTGATACTGGTTTTCCTCTGGAATACATCATCATTACGGGGTATGGTGTTGATTTTATTATCTCTGTGATTTTTATTTAATAAGTGGAATTTTCTATCTACTTTTTTTGGTATTCCACATTGTCTATGGGAATGGCCCTGGAGAACTAATTTTAATTTCCTAAAGGGGATCAGAAGGAGAGCCCAGTTTAATTATGTACCTCTTATAACTAAATATTCAGGGAGACTTTTTTGTTGTTGGGGACGCCTGGGTGGCTCAGTCTGTTAAGCACCTGCCTTCGGCTCAGGTCATCATCCCAGGGTCCTGTGATCAAGTCCTGCATCGGGCTCCCTGCTCTGCAGGGAGCCTGCTTCTCCCTCTGCATCTGCCTCTCTCTCTCTCTGTCTCTCATGAATAAATAAAATCTTAAAAAAAAAAAAGGAAGACTTTTTTTGTTGTTGTTTTGGGGATTTAGGGTTTATTGAGTGGTAGAAGTTTAGACTCAAATGGGTCCCATATCAGATGACTACTACCTGGCCCATGGGGCAATCAATGGTTAATGAGTCCCAGGAGAGTATGCACCTTCAACCAGGACTCCAGGTCTTATGGGATGAAGATGAAATTCAAAGTTGAGAGAGATAGGGAGAGCCATATTAAAGGGGTCTTTGTATACATGGAGGCAAAACATAACCCCCTTAAAGTATAAGAAAGAATAATGGTAAAGTTTGGGGGGGCTTTTGTTTTTTTTAATTAATTTTTTAATTAACATATAATGTATTATTTGTTTCAGGGCCACAGGTCTGTGATTCATCAGTCTTACAGAACACACAGCGCTCACCACAACATATACCCTCCCCAATGTCCATCACCCAGCTACCTCATCCTCCCACCCCTCTCCCCTCCAGCAAACCTCAGTTTGTTTCCTAAGATTAAGAGTTTCTTATGGTTTATCTCCCTCTCTGGTTTCATCTTGTTTCATTTTTCCCTCTCTTCCCCTATGATCCTCTGCCTTGTTTCTTAAATTCCACATATCAGTGAGATCATATGATAATTGTCTTTCTCTGATTGACTTATTTCGCTTAGCATAATACCCTCTAGTTCTATCCACGTCATTGCAAATGGCAAGATTTGTTTCTTTCTTTCCTTTTTTTTTTTTTTTTGATGGCTGCAATGGGAAAGTTTTTTTTAAAGTTGGTTTATCAGTCAGGATTTTTCAGAGATGCAAGCTAGCAAATCCAAAATCTGCCTGATGAGCTAGTAGGAAGCAAACCAGGAGAATCATTGCTGCAGTTACAGTCTAAAGGCAATGTGCTCTATAACCAGGAAGGACTGATATTACAGATGAAATTGGAAAGCAGTCTGCTGGAGAATTTTCTCTTGCTCAAAGGAGGCTAGTCTCTTTGTTCTACTCAGACCTTCAACTGATTTGATGAGGCCCACCCACATAAGAGAGGGCAATCTGCTTTACTCAAAGTCTACTGATTTAATTCTTAATCCCATCCAAAAATGCCCTTACAGAAACATCTAGAATAATGTTTGACCAAATATCTGGGCAGTCTATGGCCCAGCCAAGTTGACACATAAAATTAATAATTATGGTTGTGAATTAGGTCTTAAGGCCTGGGGCAAGAAGAGATTCATTAGTCAGACTGGAATTTGAAAAAGGAGTTGTTTGAGGAGACCATATGTCTCATTTAAACTATCTGGGAACTATCAAGGACATAAAAGTTTTACTAAATACTTTTTAAGAGCCCAGCACTGTGTATTTTGAGAAGTAATATTTGTACCTTGGGAAATGTCTGTAACCCTGAAGAGAATAAAGAACATCCTGGCAAGTCTTCCTATTGTGGTAGATTTTTATTTATATTTTGGTGTATGTGAGGCAGGAGATTCCAGAGTTCTTTATCCTGAAGGGGACAACTCTCAGCAATGATCCAAAAGTTTGTAATGAATGTGCAGATGAGACCATTTGATGGCCAGAGGATCCAATCTAGTGCTAAGATGACTGCCTTAAATTTGACCAACTGCATTGATCCCTAGTCCATCTATTATCAGAGATATCTTGGCTACAGGATGAAAGGCAGTAATATTCCACTGAGCTCCATTTGTGATGGTGGCAATGCTGTCCATAGAGTCTACACATTTCCATCTCTGCTCACTCAATTTATTTCAAGGGACTCACTGGGTAGCCAAGTGATCTTGAGGAGGGGTGACCTCCTCTGGCACTGTGGCATCTGACAATGGACTAAGAACAGGGAAGGCCTCCCCATCCTGTAGGTGGAATATGCCAGAGGGCCCAGGATTCCCTCCATCCTGTCTTCAGGAGACCTGTATAGCCATGTTGAGCTTGTGATATACTGTTTCCATGATCCAAAGCATAATGGACAGCTGGGTATGGATGGTCACAGGCTCAGGGTCTGTGAGAGCCCTTATTTCCAGGAGATCCCAGTATGTAGCCAGCAGTTTTCATCTTAATAGATTTTATTCCAGGCCCAAGAGGACCAACTTCTTGCACCAGAGGCTTTGGGGCAACTTATAACATTATATGTCATCCAGAGACCCCAGGGGCCATAAGAAAAGGAATCAAACCTCTCCAATGAAGGAGTCTCTGAGGGCACTAATGGAAATAACTGTTGATTTTAATTTGGACAGATTCTAAAGTATTTGTTGGAGAAACTCACTTAAAATAGGTTGATTTGTAAGTAGCAGCATCAGTGAGATTAAGAAAAATTTGTAAATGAAGAATATGTTGCCACCAGAACCCAAAAGAGATTTGTATGTCCTTAATTGTCCTTAATGAATATGTCCAATGAGTATCCTTGGAGGACGGTCATCACTGTAATGTCATCCTGGTGTTTGTGGAGAAAGGCTATGTAATTAAGATCCTGTCTGTAAAGATTATGGATTATGTGTGATAGTAAAGCTGTGAGGAACCCCATGGGCAGCCTGGAAAGAGTATATTGTGTCCCTTTGGAGGTGAGGCAAACTGCAGCTGAGAAAAATTGGCACTGAACAGAACATACTAGATAAATCTGTAATAGCAAAAGATTTACCAGTTGTTGATTGGATGGAGTCAGTAATTTTAATAATATTGGGCACTAGGTATAAAACAATTACTGGATAAGACCACAAAATTAGGGTTGCAGTAATCAATCCTGAGTCATCCATGCTTTTTTTGTTATTTAAAATCAGACAAAATTGAGCTGTTAAAGAATCAGTGGGGATAATCACTTTCATTAATTAGGTCTTTTTTTTTTAAAGATTTTATTTATTTGACAGATAGAGAGTACAGGTAGGCAGAGCGGCAGGCAGAGGGAGAGGGAAAAGCAGGCTCTCTGCTGAGCAGGGAGCTGGACATAGGGCTCAATCCCAGGACCCCAGGATCATGATCTGAGCCTAAGGCAGCTGCTTAACCAACTGAGTCACCCAGGCGCCCTATTAATTAGGTCTTTTACAATAGATTTACTCCATAAAGGCCCTGTTCTAACCTACATTGGGCCATATTAATGGGAGGTCTATGGAGGTCTCACTATTATCCTGCCAATTTGTAAATGTCAAAAACTTAATTTAATTTTAATTGATTCCTCATTGTGTTAGAGGATCTATGTCCAATCTGGGATATTTTAGAGCAATAAGTACTATGGTTATGGGAAATTTAGGCAAGGCTATGGTTAAAGTGACACATACTTATTTTTCTCTTTTATATTTTGTGCCTTTCCTAAGATTATAGGGGGTACAATGTTTATACTTAGTGGGACCCCAGGTATAACTGTAATTTGAGCCCAAGCATTAAGACCATGAAGCTTTGTCAGTTGGTGCATTTTAGCAGATGTTAATTTAGAACCTGTATTGCTGAGGCACAAAAGCCCTTTTGTTTTTTATTATATGAAGTCTTTTAGTAAAATTTCCACTTACAATTGAGTCAAATTAAATATATATACTTTATTTACTTTTTATTTTCCACCCTGCATCTACATTTCTTTGGGTGCATTTTTTTCCCTTTTTCTTTTTTTCTTTTTTTTTTTGGTTAGTTTGTTTGTTCGTCTTAGTCTTTTAGTTGCCTGAATCCACAATTTCTAGTTTCTGTCTCTGGCTAATAACACTATGTGTGTACCTTCTAAGTGGTTACAGCAAAAGCAGGGGAGAGGGAGGAGCCCCTAATAGGTGGCACTTCCTCCTTCCAAGCCATCCAAATACACCTCCCAAAGATTGGGGATTTGTACTTAGAAAGCTATAACAGCCTCTTCTTGGGATAGTGCAGTTAGCTCTTGGTCTGAAGTACCAATTCTTTTTTATTGTCTTTTTGGTAAAATCTTTAAAAATGACTTGTATGTCCAGGCAGGTAAAAATTTTAGTTTTTGTTTTAGTCTCCTGTTTGTCCCAAACTATTTTGACCTTTGAGTATTTACCAAAGGACTTGGTGGTCCCAAATGGTCTTATCTGTAGGGGGTGGCCACCCTGTCCATGATGTCTAATTTGACCTCTGAGGGGTCCACATCCACTTCCAGGAGAGCAACAGTGGCCTTATCAGTACTTTGAGGATCCAGGTTTTGAGCACAAGGCCCTCGGTGTGCTGGTGAGCAGTACTCAGAAAGGCCCATGAGTGTTGCCCAGAGTTTTACATTCCTGAAACAATGGTGTGACTTCCTCAGGGGTCTTAGACAGAGTAGGGGTAGTGTCCCCCAACCTTTCCCTTTTCATTAAGCTTTGTGCTATTGGCTTCCATCCATGTGGCCCCTCCTACCCCGCTGAGTCACGCAGTTAGACAAGCAACAGTATAACAATCATTTCCTTTATCACAGGACCTGTGGGTGCCATGGTCACTAGGATACCCTCACATTGACCCTATGAATGGCTTGAGAAGAGAGTAGTTTCCTACATAGTGTGGAACAGGCCAAATAAAATGATTCTGTTATAGGATATAATGACTTCATTGGCCCCACCACTTGCTGACCAGTAGGCTACTCACACCCATCCCCTGCCACTTGGATGGGATCATACCTCACTCCCTTCAGAGGAACCTTTTAACAATCAGAAGTAGCCAATTAATTTGAGCTGCCCCCAGCTGCTCTGTCCTAAACACTTAACACCTTGACTCAGAGAGGACACAAGGGAGGACTGTTCACAAATTTCACAATTTGTGGAGTAGATTCACAGCAACATCTGGTAGAGGCCACAAAAAGCAGCTATGGCCCACAGCACCAACATGCCAGCTGGTGGCACACCTGCTAAGGGAGCTACTGCTGTCTGGAAGAACCTGTAAGTCAGAAAAGTCTAGTGACATGTCGTTTGGTGGAAGCAAATCATCCTGCTTTGCTGGGCTAATTGTTTTGGTAGGTTTTATTTATTATGATTATTTATTATTATTATTATTTAGGTATGGTAAGGCCAATAGATCAGGAGACAACTGATACTGAAAAGATAGTTTATTTTACTCAAAGTTCTCAAGAGAAGAAGTACACATCATGTGGGGGCAAGAGGGTGGCAGTGGGGGACAAAGAATGACCAATGGTGAGGTCAAAAGGCAGACAGGGTGAAGAGGAGCCTGTACACAAAAGATTTTATGATGATTTCCTTGGGAATGAATGGATTAGGCAGGGTAACCAGAGTTAGGATTGGTTAGTTTGAATCATTTCAGCAGGCTCGGGGGCATAGGGGCTTCCCCTGTCTCGTTATCTGGCCCTGGAGTGATTAGGATAGGTATATAGCAGCCCATAGTGTGAGAGCCTGATAAAGAAAGTGGTTGGGGTGTGGATTTAATTACTCAAGAAGGGGAATTGACTAGCCTGCAGCCAGAGCCTCAAAACTGAGTCAAGATAGCATTCATAAGAACTATATTACAAGAATCCACTGGTCTTGTAATTTGTTCCAACACGTGCTCAGTGGTGGGGTAAAGAGTGTCTTCCCCCAAATTCATGTCCACCTGCAACCTGTATGTGTATAATCTTATTTGGAAATAGGATCTTCGAAGATGCAATTAAGTTAAGATGATGTCATACTGGATTGGAATGGGCCCATATCCAATCACTGTTGGATTGGGTCCATAACTAATCTTCCTTATAGGAAGAGAAGAGGACACAGAGAGAAACATAGAGGGAAGAAGGCCATATGAAGATGGAGGCAGAAATTGAGCAATGCATCTGCAACGTAAGGAATGCCAAGGATTTCCATGAGCCACCAGAAGCTAGGAGGAGGCAAAGGAGTTTTCCCTAGAGTCTTTAGAGGACAGGAAGGCTAGAGAGGGTTGGGTACTTCTCTTCCCGCAGGTTGGGTGGGCTCTAGTAAAACAGTTTCCCTGAGGATAGGCCTTTGTTGGAGAACTGGGTGCTCTGGCATATTTCCAAGTGATTACTTTTCCCTCCTTTTGCCAGAGCACCAGGGGATTCTTCTCCAGTCTTGACCCTAAGAACCTGGTAGGGTTCCTGGAGGTAAAACTCACAAGAATGTGAGGGTTGTCAATGCGAAATGAATAAAACTTTCAGAAACTCTAAAAGAAAGAAAGTTTTATTCCAGCCCAAGTTAGGACAGCTGCCTGGGAAACACACTCTTCACAGGAAAGATAATGCTCCAGAGAACGAACACTTTGTACAGGGTTATAGATTTTTTTTTTCCGTTTTGTAAAAGGTCAAAAGATTACAGATTAACATATAGGCAGGAATCACAAATTTTAATTTAACATTAATGCAATGTTAAAGGCAAAGGGGTAGGAGTATTCATTGATACCTTAAGGACAAGATGGTTTTCCTTTATGGCTTGGCAGGCCATAAATCAGGCTTTTGGTTTAAACAAAGTTTACACAGTCATGCTAACTTAGAAATCTAAAATGGCTTCCCCTTGGGAAAAATTAAACAAAGATGTTACTGCAGATAAAAATCTCTTCTTTTGCCTTTGACCAATGTCATACTCAAGGGCTTTATTCTTTCACAAAATCTGTACATGCTCTGGTTGGGGCCTCTTCATTTCCTTAGTTTATAAATAAGAATGCCCCAGTTCCTCTGGTGAATCTGCCTGTTTCTCTCTGTCCTGGCTGAGGAGTCAGGAGGAGAGGTGAGGTTGTGCTGATCACCCTGTAGCTGAGGTAGAAAACCTTTGATTTTGCCATCTCTGACAAATTTCTTCCAGTTTTCCTGAGGGCTCTGACTCTGAGTCTGATGGCCATTGGATCCATGCCTAGATCCCAAATGGAACTGGAAACTGTTCTAACTGGCAAAATCTTTGTTTGTTTGTTTGTTTTCAGTTTTTATTTGAGGAAAACCGACATTTACCTGACTGGCTATTTCTAGTCTGTTTGTAGATGTGTGAGTTGGGTCTGAATCTGCCCAGGGAGTGTTATGGGCTCCATGTTAAGGAGGGCCACAGTCACAGTGACTTTCTCACACTGAAAAACTTGAAAATTATATAACTGTCTACATCAGAGCCAAGTTATATTTGCTTTATAGCAAACTGTAGAGAACTAAAAGTGCATTGTACAAAATGTTTATACTGTTCTCATATTTCACCTATGTCATATTCATGTGACTAGATCAGTACTTTCTAGAAAATGGTTCTGTTAATAACTTAGTGAGTCGCTGTTAAGATTGCTATGGTAATAAATTGATGCATCTTAGCTATTTTTGTCTAAATTAAGCCACCATGGTAGCAACAACCTAAGATTCTTGTTCTGCAAAAGAACGATAAATATTAAACATGTCAAAATAAAATAAAGTAAAATAAAATAAGATAAAATAAAAAATAAAATAAAATAAACTTCCTTTATAGATCAGGTCTTTAGAGAGTTTTTCTCTCAACAGGGTCAATTAGCCTTTAAGTTTTCCTACCAGTTACTGGCTCCAGCAGCAGCTTCTGAGCCTGGTATACTATGACTCTCTGTAGTCAGTCTTCCCCCCAATTTTCAAGGCAGCAATTCAGCCGTGACTTCAATTTTCTCATGGATCTAAGAAGAGTTGTTAAATTTTAGTTTATTCAGCTTTTTTTCTTGTGAGGACAGACTGATCACTTCCCAGCTCCACTGTATCCTATTTTAACCTATACACTTTAAATTAATATGATTACAGAAATAATTTCTCCCCTCCCCCCCCCCCCCCCCCCCCACCAAATGTATGAGTGAATAAATGAGTGTAGTGGTCCACTTCTGAAGGCAGGACCTCAGCCCTGCACATAACCTCCTTGGGTTGACTAAGTGAACCAGACAAAGGGGGTGGAAAACTGACAAAGGCACTTAGTGACTCATGTTTGTATGTTTGGCTCTCCTTTTGACTGGAAGTGTGCAAGTGTTGGGGGTCGAGAGGGATTCTTAAGTTTTAAGTAATTTCCATAAAGGGTTGGGGGCAAACTGGATTGCTTAAGAACTCTAACCACTGGACTAGAAGGCAAACAAAGTGGCCGCAAGACCAGAGAAAATTAAATTGCCAGAGACTTCTTCCAACTGGCCCTCTCCAGTCCATTCATGCACTTCATCCTATGCTCCTCCAGAGATTCAGCTCCACTTGTTGCAGCCCAGCCTCTGGACTGGCTCTGGAGCAGAAGCTGCAAGGGTCTTGACTTCACCCATCCCTTCCTCCCTCCCGGAGGGTGCCCCCACCCAGAGATTGACAATAAATTTTGAGTATTTTAAATATTATTCAATATTTAAATATAGTGGTATTCAAATCTATAATGTATATGGTATCTTATATAATTAATAAATTACTGATAGAGAAAACAGTTTAATGATGTGATGAAAATTAATACTTCGTTCAAAACACAGAATGATAGGTCCCAGAGCTCCCCTCGCCCGTTTCTCCAGGCTTAATTGGAAAGAAACGCCGAATTCGACCTGAGGCATTCTAGTGGCGAAAATACAAATTTCTGGCCTGGGCAGTAGAAACGAAAAGTTAGTCTTATTCCCATACCGGGAGTCGAACCCGGGCCGCCTGGGTGAAAACCAGGAATCCTAACCGCTAGACCATATGGGAGGTGCTGAAAATACACCTCTCATTTCTATAGACATCCCTTACCTCAGCTTGCCGTCTACCCCTTCACGCAACAGCTTCTTACCCGTTGGGATCGCTCCGCCCCCGGAAATCCTGACTGCGGCTGCGCAAGCCCCAGCTGCAAGGATCCCCTTCCCCCCAAACGGGCCCTGGGCTGGAACATCCGGGCCTCTCTGGGGGGCGGGAACTCCTGCTCCGGGAGATCTCCCAAAGGACTGGAGCCAGGGCACGTTGCAGAGCGTTTGTGGTTTTCTCAGTCCCTATTTGCCTACTGTGCTGGGCATTCAAACAGTAAAATGAAGGCTATTGCTTGACCTTCAACATCAACTGACATCTAAAATAAAGGACCCCATCCGGGACGGAGTTCCTCGTGAATATCTTTTCTGTGAAAAACAAAAACGTATTGTTACTTATTTTGACTTCAAAATCTCACTGGGTTGACACTTCCTAGCAGGATTTTGTTCTGAAATTCAACCTATGTGATAAGGGATGTACTTTTTTTCTCTAGTTTTTTGAGTGCTTCCATAGGCTTTTCACTGACAACTGAAGCTCAATGTGGCAAAAACAAAATAAAAAAACAATTCCTCCGAATCCAACCACAAATATGACCTACTGCGATTAAAGTAAATGTTAAAGACTCAAGGATTAAAACAGTGTGGTACCTGTGTATTAACTGACAGTAAAATCAATGAAACAATGGAAGCTCCAAAATACGGTATGGGTTTATGTGAAAAAAAAGGTGACATCTCAAATCAATGGTTCAACATACAGTTTGTAGACCTATGGTAGAAAAAACAAGCTGGATGCAGGATTCACCCCATACCTCACTGAAACCACAAAAGTTCTTAAGGAAAATACTGGAGAATTCCTTTATCATATCATTTACAACCCTAAATCCAGAAATGATAAAACAGCTGATTGATAAAGTCAACTCTTAAATCAATAAAATTAATTTAAAAAAATATGAGAGCTGGTGGTGGTTACTATAGCTTTCACCTTATTCATTAAACTATTCAATTATTTTGTGCAGTTTAATGTGTTTTATTTTACAATAAAGGTTTAAAAAAAAACAATACCATAAGCAAAGTTACAAGAGAAATTGGGAAAAATATTTACATTCCATATTATGAACAAAAGATTAATCTTCCCGCAGCATAAAGATTACCTCCTAGAAACTACTAAAAATACCAACAACCCAGTAGGAAAATGAAGCCAATCCCAGCACAGGAAATACATTTGGCCCTTCAAAAATTAAAAGCAGCTCAGTCTCACTCCTATAAAGATAAAGAAGAGTTCCTAGAGTTCCCTTGAAAATCTAAGTCAGATCTTTTTTACTTTTGGGCTTAAAACCTGCCAAGGACTACCTATCTACTTAGGTGTTCATGTTTTTTATTGACATGGAATCAAACTGTCCTGATTTGTTAGTCATGTTTGCTTTTTTTCCTACATCAAAATTAGTTTTGAGAATCTAGTGAAACTGAAGCACCTATTTGTTGTCCTTCCCTGCCACTAACTGTGCAGTATTTCATCCTGTAAAGAAGCCACAGCTGATATATCCATGAGGCTGTTCTGGTTATTTATGAACTAACCTAACAGCTTTGCCCCTGCCCCACATGAATGTGTCCTAGGAGAATACAAGCTTAGAAGTGGTTTCACAGTAGTGACTTTCAACATTATTCAGTTTGTTTCTTCAAACTTTTACACCTAACAAAGCTAGAAACATGCAAACCAGAGAAATTTTAAGGATAAGGGATTAGTTGGGGTGGGAATAGGGGCAGGGGCAATCTGTGAAGGAGGAAGGCCTGAGATAAGGCAGCCACACCAAAGAACAGCTGTGCTCACTGCCCTGCCTCTGGTCACAAGTCAGGCAGACTCAGGCTCCAGCTGCTTGAGTTTCTCCTGGAGCTCCCGGAGTTGGCTTCGACCCCAGTCGATCCGGATCTGAAGGCTGGCCATGTCTGTAGCCAGCTGCAGGCCTAGAGGAAGAGATAAGATTGTCACCATAGTATCCTCGATGTGACACATGACTCGGGGGCTCTGAACATCTCCAGGGACTGGAAAGGCTCCAGAACTTTCTGGCCTCCACACTTCCTAAAAGGTTCCAAGAAGAGCCTTGCATTGGCTGCTTCAGAACCTCACTAGACCCACACCCTCACCTCCTTCAGATCTTTACTAAAATGTCACCTCTTCAACAGACTTCCTTTACTCCCTTATATTACCCACCAGGGACTAACAAACACTGTTGCATGCCCTCATTTCCTTCCTTCTTTCCTTCATTATAATAGTCCTTCACTGTTCTCACCCTCTCTTCTGTTTTCTCTGCCCCCAGGAGTGTTCCACATTCTGGATCCACATCTAGGTGGCTTTTGCCTGATGTTTCTGCTTAACAGTCTTCTGGGCCCTCCATGCCCAGTCCACTCGCCAGTTCAGTCTTCAGCCTACCTGCCTGACAGCAGAGCTGGCCACACACCTGCTCACCTCCCTCCAGGAAGCACTTTCTCCTCTTGGCTTCTGGGATCTCTCACCCTCTGGTTATTGCTCCTGCCTCACCGCTAGTTCTCAGTCTCCTTGAGTGGTTTCTCCCCTTCCTCCTCCCACCTTCTGTCCACATTCTGAGGCCCTCTGCTGATTTCAGCTTAAATGCTGTGTCTGTGTCAGCAACTTGGGAATTTAAACACAAGTGTTATGCAGTGGGCTCCCAAATCTCTCTTTCCAGCCCAGGTCTCTTCCAAACTCAGATGCATGTGCCCAGACACCCGAGCAGTCTCCACCACACAGCACTAGGAACACACTCTCACCCAAGTCCTGACTTACCCTTGGCTGCAGCTCTCTCCCACCAGGTGAGGGCAACTTCATTCCCTCAGGTGTTCCTGCTGGAATCTCTGGGCTCAGCCTTCATTCCTCTCCTTCCCTTACTCTCAAATTAATCTGTCAGTAAATCTTGTGACTTCTATTCTCAAAACATGCAGGTTCCCATCACTTACCCTCTCCTTCACTGCCTCCACCTGCATCTCAAGCCTGGCTGCTCCCTGTCACCTGCTTCCTCCCTCTGCTCTTGTCTGTTCCCACCCAGCACCACAGTCTTCCTATCACTCTGTGGGTCCAACTGTGCCTCCCTCTCTTCAGAGCCACCCATGACTCCCAAAGTCCTCATCAGGGCCTGTACCTCAAATCACGTGGGCCCAGCCCCCTCTGACCTGCGCTCCTGGCACTCCCTGATACATAAACTCCACTCCAACCCATTTGGCCTCCTCTCTGCCATCCTAAACATGATCTCACCTCAAAGCTTTTGCCCTGGCTGGTCCCTCTGCCTACAGCACTGATCCCCCAGATCAACCATAAAGTTCTCTCCATCTTTTCAGAGAGGCCTTTCCAGGCCACCCTTCATAAAATAGCTACGCTCACCCACTCCTGTCCCACTCCATCCACCATACCCTATCTTATTTTTCCCTAACAATTCTCACTACCTGGTATTATATATGGGCCTACTTATTTATTTGCATGTTTTCATTCTCCCCTCAATAGAATAAACATTCCATGAGGGGTGTTTATCTCTTTTGTTTCCTGCTGTTATCTCCAGCACCTAGCATGAGCCTGGAACACTGCCAACAGCCAGTAAATGCTTTGTTGAAAAAACAGCAGGTGTGCAACAAAAGCCTGCTATGGAGAAAACCTGGAAAACCCTTTGCAGATTAACCCCAGCCAGGCATGGCATTAAGTACTCAAGTTCTTCCTGCAGACAGAAGTCTACTCACCCTCCCGGAAGCTGGCTTGGGCATGACGGAGACTGTGAGGAACCAGGATTCCAAACCAGTTCAGAGGGTCCCTGGGGGCTGGGGAGGACTCCGGCTCTGGGGTTCTGGTGAGACCCTTGCGTCTGCGCAAAGCTGGAGAAAGACAGACTGGAGGTTGAGGGTCTCATTACCTGTCCCTTGTCTTCTCTGTGACAATGTTGAACTTGATCCGAGCTCATGATCCTGACAAACACTGAAGGCTGCAAAATCCCTCCAACCATTTATGTTCCAGAAAACAGCTTACCACAAAGAACAACCCTTCCCTTTATGATTCAGATGAGATGCCCAGACCACTCCTCATGACTCTCACAGGATCAGCAGATACCCCCTTGTTTACCACAAGGTAAACAAGGAGCCACACACTTACTTTTCCCATTTTGCCTGAACATGCTGAAAGGCCAGACAGACCCTCCAACTTCCCGTTCGTCTCATAAATGATTGAGATTAGAAGTTTGTCCCTCTGAAACCAGACATTTCCTGTTCAACTGACTGAAGTTTCCCCCAATTACAAAACTATCCCAACTGTAAAAGACATCACCTATAACTTGTCTATTTCTCCCTACAGAAGTCTAAAGCAAAAAAACAAACAAACAAAACAAAACAAAACAGCCTGCTGAGACACTGTGATCCTCCCATCTGGGCCGTTCTCTCCATCGCAATACTTAATAAAATCATCTCAGTTACCCTGTACGTTTTGTTTTTGACATCGGGAGGACGCCCTGACAGGAAGAAAGGGGGACTCACCGGCCTCACGGGGCCCCACCTCTTCTGGAGTCTGGGCGCTGGCTCTCACCACCCAGAACTTCTGGAGTCCGTCCTGGGCCTCGCTGAAGAATGAGAAGGTAGAATCGACATTTGGAGGCCCCAGCCTGGACCCTGCCCGCCCACCTGTTCCAACATGCACGGCTCCTCACCTAGTGTAGACGCAGACCTGAGGCTCCATGCGGGAGGCATACTGCAGGGGACCTACAGACTTGGCACCCATGGCGTAGCGAGCTTTAGAGAGCGAGAGCCAGCCCTGGGATACGAGGAGAGAGATGAAACTCAGTTTACCTCCGCATGCCCGCCCATCCCTCCCTCCCCAAGATCCCACCTCCTCCACCCGAGTGTTCAATGCCGCCCTCTTCGCCTCCAGTTCTTCCAGGTCCCGGAGCAGTTGCAGAAGGAGCGAGTCCACCTGCGCCCTTACGTCCGGCGCAGCCATGGGCCCACGGTACTGAGGTCTGGAAGCAGCCTCCTCACAGGTTGCCCAATCGCCGCTCGCCATACCGCCATGACAACCAATAGGCTCACCTTCAAGGGGCGTGCCCAGCCGTGGGCCGAGTTGCCCAACTTTTCTAAAGGCAAGCGCTCTTGAAGCAGCGACCCAGAATTGACTAGCTGTGCTCACCCAAGGGTGTGAGGCAACGGAACGGTCGGCTAGAACTGGGTAGAGCTGTGGGTGGTTCCGAGTCGCTTTTGGAAGAGGCCGCATTTTACACTTGAACTTGGCCAAAAGGCCGAGAAGCGATAAGAGGCCGCATTTTAATAGTAGGGCGATATCTGTGGTGATGGAAGAGGCATAGCTGTATGGCAGCCATTTTAAGGGAGAAGAGGCTTTAATTCCAGGAGCCGGTAGGCGAGCCTCCAGTCAACCGCTGTGCTGCTTTTACGGTTGCTGGATCATTTCGAACCGCCAGTTATTACTCAAGCGGTTCATCACTTGCCCATCTTAAAATTGGGCATCCTGCACAGCAGTGATAAGTAATGAAGCCATGCAGCGACATCTTTAGTAAGGGCGATCCTTAGCGACGTGACAACGTTTTGACGCCAGCCTATTGGCTGTTCCAATAAGCATGCGCCTCCAGATTGGCCAATCGCCTTGCGACTCCCAACCCACCCTCCGTCATCTTAACATTGGGCACTCCCGACAGTAGCAGAGTGTAGCGAAGCCTCCAGCGACCTTCTTGGTTGAGGGCAGAATCGAGGGTGGCGTTGCTTACGCTGCCCCGGCATTCTCCTGGACCCACGTGGAAGTCGCGCTCAGGATGGTAGGAGGGATGTTTGAGCTCCTGTTTTTGATGTTGGGGACTCACCCAGGGCTGGGGATTATTCCTAGGCTTGGGGCTGGTGAGGCTGGTGGCCCCCGAGGCCCGGCTGTGCGTGGCGAGAAAGAGGCTGATCGGACCCTCTGTCCCCTAGCTGCGTCGTGAGGCCCGCCTTCGCCGGGAGTACCTGTACCGCAAGGCCCGCGAGGAGTCGCTGCGAACCGCCCAGGAGAGGAAGGAGAAGGTTCGGCGCGCCCTGGAAGGTAGGCACGTCTCCGCCCCCCCCCCAGCGAGGGGGCTCTAGACCTATCGTTATAAAAGACCATTGGTTTGCATTTTAAAATCCAACGGAGTAAAAGACCAAATGGTATAAAACGCGTTTATATTAGCATTTCTTAGTGTTTGTGTGGCTGAGCATCCTTTCAAGTATTTACTGGACGTTTTCCTTGTCTTTTGGCTTTGCAAATGCCCCTTCCGTGATGTTGTAAATTTCCTGTCTTGTCGTATATGCTGCGGTGTCCAGATTTTACAGTTTGCCTGTTAGTTTTGTTTATAGTGTGTTTAGTTCTTCCCAAATTTTAAATTTTTACGTTGTCCTATAGATATTCTCCCTCCCGCACCTCCCCCATTGTTCTTTTTTTTTTTTGATACCTTCTTCAGTACAAGGTAACAAAAATATTTTACTGTCTTTGTATCGTTATTATGATTCCGTTGCATTTTAAAAGCATTAAACCGTTGAGAATTTAATTTTATTCGACTTGTGAATTAGGATCTAACTTTGCAATATTTTCTCCACTTTTTATTTGTCATACTAATGAAGAGTAATAACATGCCTGAATGGAAATGTTATATTTATCCCTATTTTCTTGGTTCTTGTGTGGGTTCTTGTGTAGAACTTTGTTTCCTATCTGGATGGTACATCAGCTTACTACCTGATTATTTTAAATTCACTTTGATTTTCTGTGTCTTAAACATATAAAGAGCATGTGGTATGTGACTATATGTTTACATTAAGCGTTATGTTAAATACCTGTGACCTATCTGCCCACATTATTAATAAAAAATCCTCAATATATTGAAATTCAAGAATATTTTGCCCAACTCAGATAACCGCAATACAGGATACTGTTTAAAAATAAGCCATTTCCTTGCTTTTTTTGTGCTTTTATCATACTTGTTTGTATCCCTAAATCATATGGGTTGGTTTTTAGTTTTAAACGTAGTTATTAGGTTGTATGTATTCTTTCCCAGCTTTATGATTTCGTTCAGCATTGTTTCTAAGATCTATTGAGTGTAGAGGGGGCTCCCATTTCCCTGTGCTTGGTGTTGACCTCATTTTTTAGTCTGGGCAGTTAGGAACAGCATTGCTGCTATGAACCTTCTCTTCCATGTGCAAGAATTTCTCCAGGGCGTATTGGAAAGACCTGCTGGTTCCAAGGGCATGTTCATATTGAGCTCTGTACTCCAAAGTGGGCATGCCCACAGCCCAGCCCTTTTTTAACCAAGTCTAGCTTTAGTTCACAGAGGAAACCTCTGAGTCAAAGCATCAAGTTTAGCAGTTTTGTTGTCAGAGGGTTTCAGGGTTTCTGGTCCACCTTCGTACAGAAAGAGCACTCTGTATTTGTTCTTTTAAAAATTAGTTTTTTAACTTTTTTCTAATTACAAAAACAATATATGATTGCAACTAAATATTTTAGAAAGCCCTCAAACCATGAGACTCAGGAACCATAGAAAATGAAATCTCCTGTAACCATTGTTAACAGGTTGGCATGTAGACAAAAATAGTTTTGTCTCTGTCTTCCCCCTGCCAAAAAAGTCGTGTATCACCTTTCTGCACAGAAAGGAGTGAAAAGGGTACTTTTTAAATAAAGTCTGTACAGTTTTTGTAAGCCACAGTGTTATATAAACTGAGGGCTCCATGCATGTGTCTTACTCAGCCCGTCTGTGTTCCACCTGCAGAGAATCGCCTGATTCCCACCGAGTTACGCAGGGAGGCTCTGGCCTTACAGGGGTCCCTGGAGTTCGATGACGCTGGCGGTGAAGGTAAACTTTCCTGACACTGGGCCAGCTTCTCCCCCTGCAGTTGAGCCTGCTGGTTTCCATCTCATTCTGCAGACACCTTGAAGGAAAGGCTGTGGAGCTCCTCCTTGCAAAACTGTCTTCCATATGCCCTCATGACTGCACAGATGGCACCTCAGGAAAGCTCTTTCTTAGTGCTCCCAGTTTTGTTTATATAACATACAGTATTATCCCACTTACTCTGTTTTGTCTGTTAATTGCCCCCCTTACTAGAATGTGAACTCTGCTGAGGCAAGACAGTGTCCATTTTGTTCACTGCCATGTCCCCAGGTCCCAGCACTTCATTAACACCCAAATGTTTCGTTCATTGCATTATTCAACAAATATTAAAGGTATCACAGACGTTATAAATTTTTGTTATGAGGAAAAGGAGTCTGTTACCTTTGGCCTTAACAGAATCTAGACTTGCACTTAGATGGTAGCCATTAGTCCTCTGTGATAAAAAAATGAACTAAAATTAAATCAAATTTAAGTATTTAGTTTGTCAGTCATACTTGTGTTTATAGCCAGTGTCGCTGGGGAGCCACCCTCTTGCTCAGTGCAGGTGTGGAGCATTTTAGGTTCATCGTCGAAGGTGTTGTCAGACAGTGCTGCTCTAGACAGATTCAGCCGCCCTCAAGTTAGCATTGTATTTCCCAAGACAGTGTCTCGTTGTTGCCCCTCATGCTCTGACAGGTGTGACCAACCATATGGATGATGAATATCGATGGGCAGGGGTCGAGGATCCTAAGGTCATGATCACTACCTCCCGAGACCCCAGTTCCCGCCTCAAGATGTTTGCAAAGGTACCAGTAGTGGGAAGTGAGTGGGAGGTGCTAAGGCACTAGTGGCCCCAGTCCTAACTCAAGTGAGTTCATGCACAGGAGCTGAAGTTGGTGTTCCCAGGTGCCCAACGCATGAACCGTGGCCGGCATGAGGTAGGGGCACTGGTGCGAGCCTGCAAAGCCAATGGTGTCACTGACCTGCTGGTTGTCCATGAACATCGAGGCACACCTGGTAAGACTGTGGGTGGGAACAGGGTGTCTTCTGGGGTGGTTGTCTGAGAGCCGATGAGGTTTCTGACGGCCCGCCTGGCCCCACCAGTGGGGCTCATTGTCAGCCACCTGCCCTTCGGTCCTACTGCTTACTTCACACTGTGCAATGTGGTCATGCGGCACGACATCCCTGACCTGGGCACCATGTCTGAGGCCAAGCCTCACCTCATCATGCATGGCTTCTCCTCCCGACTAGGCAAGCGGGTGAGTCTGGGTCCACAGGGTGATGAGGGCTGGGGGCAGGGAGTTCCCGGCTGGGCATTTGCCACTCTCCTTCCCTCTGACCCAGGTCTCCGACATACTCCGTTACCTGTTCCCTGTGCCCAAAGATGACAGCCACCGGGTCATCACCTTCGCAAACCAAGATGACTATATCTCCTTCCGGTAGGTCCGTGGGCTGGCCTTGGAATAGTGTCCTGACCTTTGTGTCCCACTGCTGTTTGTTATTGACCCACATCTGCTCCTTGTCTTCCGTTGCCCATGCCCTGCCTCCCCTTGCCTCAGGCACCATGTATATAGGAAGACCAGCCACCGCAGTGTGGAGCTGACCGAGGTTGGACCTCGCTTTGAACTGAAGGGTGAGTTTGGGGCTTTCCTGCCCTTCTGGTGGTGGGGGGGTGCTGGCGGCGTAGGTGGCAATGTGCCCATCTCCGCCCCCCCAGTGTACATGATCCGCCTGGGCACCCTGGAGCAGGAGGCCATAGCAGATGTGGAGTGGCGCTGGCACCCGTACACCAATACCGCACGCAAGAGGGTCTTTCTGAGTGCTGAGTGAACCCACGCGCTGGTGAGGACGCGGGCCTGGACCGAGGACTTGGGGAGCGGTCAGAATAAAGTCTATGTGCCACACCACCCCCTTTGCCTCTGTGTGGTCAGGACAAGCCCACCGTCAGGCTGAGTGTGAGGGACAGTTTCCACTGGGTCTTCTTAGGTGGGGAGCTGACAGCTCAGAGACATTTGCAGGTGTGCTGTTGACATTGTGTCTAGGACAAGGCAGGCCCAACCTGCTGGCTTGCCCCTTAGCCGTAGCCAAGGTTTGGGAGATTTGGTGTTGCTGTCACTTGGGAGTCAGGGGCCCTGTGAGAGCCCATCTCAGACTGGGACTGGTATGTACCCAAAGACCTTGGTTTTACACAGAACATGTGTCAGGACCCTACAGCATGCCCCCAAGTTGATGTGAAGGGGGGTATAACATTAAGTAAGAAAGCCATCACACCACTTGGGGCAGGCCTATGAAAAAACAAGTCAGGCAGGGGGATGGAGAGTGGGGGAGACCTCTGCAGATGCCCTGAAAGTTACAGGATGGCATGAAGCAGCAGGGACCACCTGGATGACGCACGCAAAGACCCTGAGGTGGACGTGCTCATAAGGGTTCCAGGAGCAACAGTGGCCTAGTGAGAGGAGTCTTGATGGAGAACAGGCAATAGGACTTCACAGGGATGTCTGTGACTTCTGGCCCCACTCATGTGAATCTAGGGCCTTCCAGAGCCTCTCTCACCTTGATGTAACCTCAGCTCACAAATGAAAGATATGCCACTAAAACTTTTATGCAAGTTATGGAAATTCCAAAATACGTACAAAGTAGAAGTAGTATGATATTTATATTAGTTTTCTGGGACTGCCAAAACAAACTGCCACAAACTGGGTGGCTTAAAATAACAGATTTATTCTCTCACAATTCTGGAGGCCAGAAGTCAGATGAAGGTGTTGGCTCCACTCCCAAACCCTCCTCCATTACTTGCCTCTTCCAAGCTTCTGGTCGCTACTGACAGTCCTTAATATTCTTTGGCTTGTAGTTGCATTATTGCGGTTTCTGTCTTTGTCTTCACGTGGTCTTTCTTTACTGTCAAGTTTCCTCTGTGTGTCTCTTATAAGGATGCTTGTCCTTAGATTTATAGCTCATCAGAAAATCAAGGATGACCTCTTCATTTAAAGATTCTGAGCTTAATCACATCTGCAAAGACTTTTTTTTTTTCCTGAATAAGATCACGGGCTCCAAGAATTAGGCTGTGGACATATCTTTTGGGGCCACCATTCATCTGACTACATGTCCTCATTCCTCACTTTCAGGAGCTGTGGGGCTCCTGCCCTTCCTGTTCACTGTATCCCCCTGTACCTTGCAAGCATCACAGGCATGAGGATGATGCTCCCCTGCTTACTCTGAGCATCCTCCCGGGTGAGCACCATGAGGCCTGGGGCTGCATTCACTATTTCACCAAGCCTAGAGCAGGCCTTTAGTCACTGGTGTTTTGTTTTTTAATAACAGCACAGAAGTCTCAGAGCAGGCCTTTGTGCAAACTATTTATTATTCATTTTATTGTGGCTTCCACTGCTAAAGAAGTCTTTGAGTGTAATTCTTTCAAGTTCCTCAGAGAAGCCAACACACTTGGCCTCACCAGTAGTGGGGGGCTTTATGGAAGACGGTTGGGTCCACGTTTTGCTCATCAGCTGTGTTTAGCCATTGGATGTGAATGGTATGTACTGTCAAATGATAGCTGGGGGAAACAAGACCCCTCATACTGTGCTGGTGGAAGAACCTGTAGGTAAAGGCTTTTCAGATGGCAGTTTGGTAGAGTTTCTTAGCATTTAAAATGTTCTACTTCTTGAGTCACCATCCTAGGGTCAGAAGTGGTCACTGCTGCTGCTGGGGACAGCTTAGGCACACCTTTGCCTGGATGTTTGAGCAGGGGGGTTTGTAAAGTGAATCAATAAAATAACAGTAATTAAAGCATGAAATAAGTTGTGGGAAATGTCCACTGTAGTGCCCTGTGTATTGCACAGATAATATCCTGAGGACTCACAGGGAGCCTTGGATTTGAGGCTTGGTACAGTGCTTAAAGAGATATTTATGCATCTTTTATTTGACTTTTTTTAGGAAGAAATCATTCTTGTATGGTTTTGAAATGTGAAGGACAAGGGAGGAGACAGAAGTGGGGGTGGGCTTTGGTGTGTACCATTTGGAGCATCTCCTCTGGCCAGAGAGCAGTGGCCCAGAGAGAGTAGAGGGCCTTTGTGACCAGGAAAAGCCCTGTGTCATGTCTGCAACTGATTTTCGTGTTCTAGTATTCTCAATATTCAGAAATATTAACGTGGGGAATCCAAGTGAAAGGCATGAGAGATCTGTGCCCTGTTTTTGCAACTTTTATATAAACATGACATTTCAAAAGAAAAGTTACAGAAGTTTTAAAGGAATTACTGCTAATCTATTGGGTAACAATATAACATTGGAGTTCCTTTAGAAAATGTTCTTAGTTTTTAGGTATAGTGAAGTATTTAGGGGTGAAATATCAGCCTGATACTTGCTTGAAAATGCTTCAGTGGAGGGGGAAAAACTGAAGCAAAATACTAATTGTCACATTTAGGTGATGCAGACAGGGGGTTTGTTACAATATTCTTTCTACTTTGATATATGTTCTAAGTTTTTTTGCAGTAAAGGATTAAAAGGAAAATAATTACAAATGCCTACTGTTGTTATTAAAGCATTTTTCATATTTTTAAGTTGTTAAAAATCTTCAATAAAAAGGTTGAGGTATGAAAATAAAAGGGAACCTCCTTTACAATAAAATTGGAAAGCCAGCAGGGAGTGATCTCACGCCCTACCACTCCTAAACTCCTTAATTGCAGACCCAAATGGAAGAGAAACCATGTAAGTCCCTGCTACTTTAGCTACTACTTTGGTATCCCAGCAGAAGAAAGAAAGGTTTTCTACTCCTCTGGCAACAGCCCAGCCAATGAGAGACAGTCACAACTCAGCCAATGAAAAGCCACTATACTTTGAACTCCCAGTTTACTCTAATGGACTTTTTGTTTATAACAGCCCTCCCTACTTCTTACTTTCCTCTGTAAAAGAACATTCCTCTCTTTTGTTCTCTGGACTTGCCTATGGTTTTGCCTTACCAGGCTTGTCTTGGATTGCAATTCTCTGCTGTTCCCAAATAAACCCATTTTTTGCTGGTAAAACAACTGCTGGTTTTATTTTTAAAGTTAACAAAGGAAACGTGCCAACCATTAATGGTGGTTGAAAGCCATTGAGAGGGCCAAGGGGTGGTGGTAAAAAAAAGAGGAAAGAGAATGTGTTCATGGTACAAAAAAGAAGTGAAAATTCAAGCACAATATGAGGTACATTTTAGGCATTGGTCCACCGAACTGGCTACAGTGAACATCTTGCCCGCTATCCCTTATTCTTTACCTAGGGTACACTCCTAGAAGTGGAATTTCTGATCCAAGGAGATGTGCAAGTCCAAGCCTTTTGATACTTACTACCAGAAAGTTTATAGCAGGAGACGGTTTTTATCAGATTGGCAAAGATGGGGAAGGTTCAGTATGGTTCATAAAGGTATGGGGAGTTGAGTTTTGTATAATAGATGTAAAACTGTGGGGAAATTTTATAATTTCTACTTTGATCCCGTAGCCAGACCTAGGAATGTGCCCAGCCTGCACACCATGTACACAGTGGTCACCGTGCAAGGATCTGTACCGTTGTCTGTAGCAGCAAAAGCAGGGAAACAGCCTGGATGTCCATCAGTAGCACTGAAGTTACATAAACTAGGATGCATCCACAGAGTGGAACACTGCAGCCACTAAGCACCTCAAGATAAAGTGTTGAATAAAAAACATGGTGACATGCCATATATGATATGCTACCAGTGTGCAGAAGGAAGGGGGAAGGCCTTGTGCTGGTGTATGAACTGCATTATCATCAGGAGGGTAAACATTCAACTGGTGCCTTGCAGGAGGGAACGGTGCACCGAGGATCCAGGGAGGAGGGAGAATTTGGTGCTACTGTGGGTAGGTAGACATTTCATTTACTTGTTGACCACTTTTGTGAGCTCCCATCTGGGTTCTCTGCCCAGTTTTCTTTGGAGTGCAGGGAAGGCACTTTGATTTTGTCTGATTGGCTTCAAGAGTTTGAAGATGTTGTAAATACTTCTCTAATACTGATACTTCTTTACATTACAAAAGTAACACACCCTCAAGTTAAAAAAAAAAAACACAACAGAAATGCACAGTGAAAAATAAACCACCTTCCTCCTTCCTCTGCCCCCAACAATCCCACCGTACCCTCCAAAAGCTATGGACTATTGACAAAAAATATATGGCCAGATGTTTTCTCTTCATGGTATTTTTTAACCCAAAAGTCATGCTGTATACACCATTCTGAAACTTCCTGTCTTTCCCTTTAATGATCTCTTTCAGCTGCCTCTAGGTTATCAAGGGTATCCAGTACATGTGGATCTACCTCCTATTTAATACCTGCACATTCAAGTTGGTTTCTATTTTTGCTACCAGAAACCTTGCTTCAAGAACATCATTGAACATACCTTTGTGTATACTTATGCAAGTATATCTGATGAATAAATTCCTCTGAGTGGAATGTTGTCTTTAAAATGATCATAGATGCTGCTGCATTGTCCTCCAAGAGGCTGTCCTGGCCACTTGTCAGTAGATCTGAGTGCCTGTTTCTGTGTCCTTGCTGGCACTGGGTACTATCAGACTTTTCATCTTGGCCAAGTTCTAGGTACAAAATGGTTCCCCAGCTGAATTTGTATTTAATTATGATGGAGGTTGTGCATCTTTTCAAATACTATTGACCATTTGTATGTGTGTGTGTTCTCTGACCTGTTTGCTCTCTTTCTCTATAGAAATGATTGTTCACCTCTATATTGATTGATTTAAATATTTTAATTGTGCAGAATTTCAAACATACAAGAGCAGAGAGGACCATACAGTGAGTCCATGAGCCCACCTCAAGGTTGACCAGTCTGGTTTCCTTCCTGGTAGGCCCACCTACTACTCCCTATATCCACTCACTTGTTTATTTTGCAGCAAATCCTTGACATCATGTCATTCCATTCATGACTATTTATGTATATCCAAAAGATAAGGACTCAACAAGAATAACAATACCATTATCACACCTAAAGAACCAATTATTCCAAATATATATTTTATATATTATATATTCCAAATATATTATTTCAAATATCCAGTTAGTGTTGAGTTTTCCCCGATTACAGTATGTTAGTTTGAACTAGGATCCAAATGAAGTCCATTCATTGCAAATGATTGAAAAATCACTTGTCATTCTTTCTAAATAGCTTTATTGAGATACAATTCACATATCACACAGTTCACCCATTTAAGGTATACAATTTAAAAAATATATACAATTAAACTTTTTTTATCATCATCACAGGATTGGGCAACCATCGCTACATTCTAATTTTAGAACATTTTTGTCCCTTCTAAAAGGAACTCCATACCCATTAGTCACTTCCCATTCCCCTCCAACCATCCCTCCACCCTCAGGCCCTTGTAACCACTAATCTACTTTTGGTCCATAGACTTGCCTATTCTGGACATTTCATACAAATGGAATCATACAATATGTTGTGTTTTTTGACTGCCTTCTTTTACTTAGCAGTGCATTTTCAAAATTTATCCCTGTGGTAGCATGCATCAGTACTTCATTTCTTTTTACTGCTGAGTAATAGTCCATTGTATGGATATACCATATTTTATGTATTTATCACTTTATGAAACTTGGGTTGTTTCTACTTTGGGGCTATTATGAATACTGCCGTAAGTATTTGTGTATACATCCTAAGTCTCTTTTAACCTATAGGATTCTCTCTTTTTATTTTTTCTTTGTAATTTATTCAATTAGGAAACTGGTTTATTTGTCTTACAGAATTTCCACAGTCTGGATGTCTCTGATCTTGTCCCTGTTGTGTCATTTAACATTTTTCTGTGCCCTTCTGTTTCCTCTGAATTAACATTTAGATTAAAGGCTCAGTCAGGTACAGGTTTAAATTTTGTTGGTGGGAATACTTGGCGGAGTGTTGTGTTCTTTTACTAGGAGGATGATAATGTGTGGGTGTCTTTTTTGTGATGGTAGCAGACATTAATATCATCGTTTAGCTCTATTAATTCAGTAGGGGTTTGGAACCTGGTGCCTATTTTTCAAGAAATTAATAGGAGATTTTTTTTTTTGCATTACACTTTCAAATTCATTTTTGCTGGTATATCAGAAAGTGATTTCTGTATGTATGTGTGTATTATATTTCAACTGGATACCTTATTAAATTTTCTTATAAGCCTTTTTGGTTTCAGTACTCTCTAGCCTGGGGGCACCTGGGTGGCTCAGTCGTTAAGCATCTGCCTTCAGCTCAGGTCATGATCCCAGAGTCCTGGGATGGAGCCCCGCATCAGGCTCCCTGCTCAGCAGGAAGCCTGCTTCTCCCTCTCCCATTCCCCCTGTGTTCCCTCTCTCGCTGTGTCTCTCTCTGTCAAATAAATAAATAAAATCTTAAAAAAAAAAGGAACTCTCTAGCCTGATTATGCATGCCATGTGCCAGTTCCACAGTACTTTTGACAGACCCCCACTCTTGCTTTCTCCTTGCCACAGTGCATTGGCTAGGACTTCAGAACACCGAGCAGCGGCAGCAGTGTAAGATGCCCTCTACCCTTGCTCTTGGTCTCATTACAGGAATCCTTCCAGAGATGTGCATACTTGCCCAGACATAGATGTGCACTTAACTTCTCTCTGGTTTTATAATTGAGGGGCAGAAAGCGATGGAGAAGATCCATACCTCCCTTTGGTTGTGACGCCATGGGCTCTGCATTCAGCACCCACAGAAGAGCCCTTAGCTATGCAGAACTCCAGCCAGACTAAGCTTAAAAGAACGTGACTAGTTGGTCTTTTCCAAATAAAGTGCTGGGCTGAGCTAAAGTTGGGTGTGGAAGCTGCAAGCCAAGGATGCAGGGTGACCTGACCAGAGGCCCCAGAATGCTACCAGCATCACTGTCAGAGCATTTGTTTGCCTAAAGCTTACGGCATTTGGAGCCGTTGGCACAGAGCCCAGGGCTGAGTTTATTTCCTCCAAAGGCATGTACTAGCATCTGGGGCTCACTCTGGGTGATGAAGATACCCAGGCTCTGCCCTGGAAGAGTGGGGCTGGTTGGTATGAACATTTTAAGGATGTCATTTTTTAAAGATGAGGAAGAGGGCTTTCCCCCTCCCTCTGTGAAGCAGAACAACAGGGCAGTTCCCAGGAGTAGAAACCAGCCTCCACAGAGAGGTCATGTGGGTTGGCAGGAGGACTGAGAAACATAGGGTGGCTTTCTCCTTGGGCTGTGTTCCCCCAGTTCTAAGCTGCTGCTTTTTTTCCCAGAAGGGGACCAGAAGGGATCCTCAGTTTCAGAACACTGAAATCCAGAACCCCTGAGGAGTTAGGGAGACTAACAAAAGCCCTCCCAAAGGTAGTCAGCTGCAGTCACTGGTGGGCACAAGCTGCCCCTATTGGAATCAATGTCCTTTTTCCTGTTTGCTAAGCACCACATTTGTGGATGGACCCACAGGTCAGCCCACCCTGCCTGCAGGTTCTTAACAGGAGCAGCGGGAGAATTTTTTTCAAATGTCTTCTGCCCTTTTTGGTCTATCAAAAAAGGAAGCCGGAGAAGAACTGTACAGTAGTATTATCGATAGTCTCAAAGTATCTCCCAACAAGCTCCCTGGGTTAAGGTGGTATCTATCTTTCTCCATTATAAAGTTACAATTTTTCCCTTTGCAACATCTGCTCAACCTGGGTTCCTCACAGCATTAGGAAAGCTTACCTAAGCACCTCCAGCACCCAGTTCACTTGCCTCTGTTGAGTGAGCACTATGAGCAGGCAAACAGGCAGATTGGCATGTGGCATGTGGGCATCGGGATACTTAGGATCTTCAAGGGCAGTGCCCTCTGCTCCCACTTCATGGGATTGCCACCAATAGGGTGAACAAAAGAGCCCCTAGCAGCAGCAAATCCCATTGTAAGAACATGGCATGCAATCCTCTGGGAGAAGGGAGAGGTGGGACAGGCTGGGCTACTGGAGGAAATCCCATGGGTCTCCCCATCCCCCACACCAGCCTGAGCTGAGTAGATTGCAAGCCAGGAGCATTTGGGTATCTGGAGAGACCTAGAGGGATAGTCAGCGGGACACACAAATTAAACAGTGAGAGGCGGGCATGGAGTTAGGGCGAACATGCAACCAAAAATAGCCAATCCAGCTGGAAGCATGACAGGTGGGCTACAGCCTCAGCCATTCTGTTCATAAGCCATAAGATTTTGAACCAGATAGAAAGATCCCCAAATAGGCAGACACACAGACCCCTGGCTAGACAGACTTCTGGATGGACAAAATCCCAGGGAGACAAAAAAGACTCCAGAGGGACAGACAGCCAGATAAATGGACAGATTCTTGAACAAATGGGAAGATACCCAGCCAGACATCCAGAAAGACCTGTGGTCAGACACATGGACACCTTCCCGGTGCCAGCCAATTAGGTGATCCCAGCCAACCAAAAGACAAAATCCCTCAAGGACAGACAGACATTACCCCAGCAGAGAGATACCCCACCTACCCAGTAAATTAGGCAGACCTCAGCTTGACAGGCTTTGCTCCTGCCAGTAAGACAGACCCCAGCCTATGAGAAAGCCAAGCCCTTAGCAAGATAAACATCACCCTGAAAAGCCAGGTGGACAGATAGATACATCCCCCCACTGGACAAACAGACCCTCAGTCACTGGTCAGAAGATCCCCAGCTAGCCAGACCCCAGCTTCTGGGTCAGCCTTCCTGCCTCCCAGTCACCACCATAGATGATATGGATGGCCCAATGACCCTTCAATGTTGCATCTGCTCCCCAGGTACCACCAGTTTCCAGTGACCTTTGACCTCCAATGACATCCACTAACACCAGGGTCCACAAAGACATTTCATGATCCCACAGTGACTCTTCCTCATTTACTCTGGTATCCACTAGTCCCTAATGACTGCCATTAGTATCCATGAGTACTCAGACTAAAGAGTGTCCATGACTCCTTCATTGAACATCCATATCTCCTCAAAGTTCCCTGATACTTCTGTATCCCACCTCCCTGAGTCTCCAAAAACCCATGACCATCCACAAAATCTCAGTGATTTCATTGACATACACTATAGTGCACTGAGCAGGAGCCCTCAATGACCTTCCTTCTTTTGATCCCTCAGTTACTTAAACTACCACTCCAAATCCCAATGGCCCTTCAGCTACTTTCACTGTCTCTCACTGACCTCCAATGACTGCTAATAACATCTGATGACAGTTGCCCATGAACATCCAAAGAACTCTCACTGACCTCCAATGAATTCACTATAAATGTCCATTCTCAATGATCACTACTGACCATCTTTGAACTCTTAGAGATGAAACTAATAAACACTGAGTCCACGGTGATCCCACCCAACCCCTCAAACAAAACCAGTGATCATCCACTTTGACTTCTGTCACTTAAACCTGAGTCAGTACAAAGTCCAGGCACTGTACCAGGAATTGCTAGGGTTCTACCTATCTTTCAATTTAAAGTGCTGATGTTTAAAAACAGTTTCAAGGGTAGGGATGAGACCCTCTGTACTTTACTTATTTTGAAGAATCAGTGGTAGGAGCAGTGAAAAAAATCCCATGGAATACATTTTTGAAGTAGCACGTTTCTGAAGTCTTAAGTAAGTCGATTCAGGTTCTAACCCTTTGCTGTACACAAGCAGATAGAAATGCATCTGTTATATGAGTGAGAAAAGGCTGTATGCTAACTGAGCATGCTTTTTAAACCCTTTAAAAATACTCAGCATATAAACTTGCGTTTGAGCTTGCCAGTGGTTTTTTTGTTGTTGTTGTTAATGTGTGTTCTCTCTCAGATTTTCTAATGTGTGCTGTGAATAACTCAAGAAGACCAGTTCCTTTTGGGTTCCTTATTTGATTTACTTAATTATATATTAAGTACATTTGAACATTGCAAATATTACCATAAGTGGGTAAAAGTAAAATTGGTCTTCTGAAAATGTGTCCTGTGCTTTTAAGTTCCAGAAATACAAAGTACACGCATTTTCATAGAAACTCAGTATCATTTCTAAACCAGAAGTGTTTTTTCTTGTGCTAACAATGATATAAGAAGGAAAAGTAAAGGAGTTTTTTTCTGCTTAAAAATATATAGTTATTTGATTTCTAGCTACATTAAAAATAAAGTATGGTTTCAAACCGGAAAAAAAAAAAAAAGAAACCTGGGTCATTAAACCAGGTTACACAGCTCAGGCTACACACACAGAAATGTTTTGTGACACATGAAAATTACATGAAATTAAAATTTCAGTGTCCACAAATAGTTTTATTGGAATATAGCCACACTCATTTCTTTACATGTGGCCTATGGCTGCTTTCACACTGCCATGGTGGAGTCGAGTAGCTGGGACAGACACCAGAGACAGCAAAGCCAAAAACCAAAGCCTTTTGAAAAAAAAAAAAAAGAGTTTGCCCATCCCTAACTTAAACAACACTCTAATAATCCATAATTAATTAAATCCACACCCTGAACCAATGACCTTGTTGACCCCTCAAGCACTTAAAGTACACCTTACCCCATTGGTTAACCTTTCACACCTCAACGACCTCAAACTGAACTCCACAGACACCCCCTCCAGTGACACCCCCAGAAATTCCTTCCATGACTCCTGGAGCCCTGCTGGGTGAGGGGTGGGCTGGCCCATCTACCCAGGCAGGACCCCTAGGCTCCTCCCTGCTTTCTCCAGCCTCCCCTTGGTTACCCGGGGAACTGGGTCACCAAGTGGTTCTCCTGGCCTTTTCCTGCGCATTTTCTGAAGTTGAGGGTGTGGAGACAGCAAAAAGAGAAGCTCTTTGAAAGCTCTGAGAACATCTTTCCCCCTGGAACCCACTTTGACCGCCTCAGTTCTGTTTCCCTGCAGGTTTATGCGGGTTGAGATCCTTAAATTCAGAAAGGATCCTGGCGCCCCCAGCTCCTCCTAGCCCGACCCAGAAAAAGGAACCTCGGGAAATACAGAGATACAGAAACAGCCGCTTCCATTCGGTCTTTCTCACAGCAGGGGTGTCCAGGTGTCACCACCCCCCCCCACCCGCGGCAACCTCGGCAACCTCCCGTGACCTCCCTCGGGCCCCGCCGCTGGAGCTCACAGTGAGGGACGCCCCCAACCCAGGCTCCTCGAGGCAGGACTTGCAGCTCGATCTCCGCGACCATCTCCACTCACAGCTGTCGCGCCGCCTCTCTGGTTCGGAGCCTAGTCTATCTCTCAGGGAGACTGGACCTGGGAGGCCAGGCGAGAATGCAAGGCCATCTACCCAACGCGCGCCCTTGGAGGAAGGTTGGCCCGGGACGTGGATCCTGGGAACAAGCAGGAGAAAGCGTCCAGGGGGTTGTGCGGACGCAGCCAACATGCCCGGCGCGCATAAAAAGGGAAGCACCTGCGCTGGACTCAGTTCCCAGGCCCAGCGGGAGAGAACGTAGGGCTCCCGAGGCTGCCCGGGTCCCGGAGCCTGTGGGCGGTACCGGGGCGAGCTCCGAATGTCATTGGCCGAGAGGCGAGCCCTGCCGGCTGTTGCGCGCTTCCATTGGGTTGCCAGATAGGAGGCGGGACCTCCGCAGCCCGCCTCCACCTCCAGCTTTCTTGCTACTAGCTGAGCCGAGTGCAGCAGCTGTACTGGACCTCACTGGCCCACGGCGTCATGAGCCACAACTTGGACGCTGCGCGGAGCTTCTTGGAGCAGTTGGAGGCGCGAGGCGGCAGGGAGAGGGCGATCCTTGCTGGCGAGTTCAGCGTAAGTGGGCGAGAGTGGACGGCCAAACCGCGCACTCAGTCTCCTGGTCCTGGGCTGTCCGATGTCTGTCCTGTGCGCCCTGTCGCGTTTTGCGTCCCCCTCCTTATGCGTCCAGGGTGTCTCCTCGCTTCAAGGTCTATTTTTCTCCCCCCGGCACCTGTCTGTCGCTCTCTCCCCTGTCTCTGTCCTCATCCTCTGACCACAGAACCCCAGAGGGCGAAGTCCACGGCCGGGTTGGGCGGTGCCGTACACGCCCTTCTGTCACTGTGCCCTCATCCAGCTCCCGGAACAGTCCCGCTACTGGGCGGGGCAGGAGAAGCCGGCGCAGCAAGGGAAGGCAGGCGTGCACTTGCGCTTGACACCGGTCACCCGGGCCTCTCCAGGCACCCCGGTGATCACTTCTGTGATCATGTGGAAGAAGGGGTTAGGGGAAGAGGAACCAAGAAGCCCTACTGCGGGTGGGGGGGAAGAGGGGGGGGTGGTGTGGATGCCGGACTCTAATAGGCCCTGTGACCTAGGGTACTTTACCCAGGTCCTCTGGCGTCAGTTTCTCCTTGGGTAAAACGCAACTGCTAATGACCTGAGGAACTGGTGTGGGTAAAAAAGCGCCTAGCACATCTTGAGCGCTCAGTTTGTAGGATCCTTTGTCACTAGTTATAAATATTCTGAACATTACAATGCCGTGATGCAAGCCATGTGTAAGGAATGCTAATGCAGCGTCGTAGGCATTGGTAGGTGTTACTTACTATCGTCTGATTTTGAATAGCTGATATGATGGTAATACACTTCATGAATTATAATAATCTAACAGTAACAAAGTATCTGTAATATTTTGTTACATAAGTAATGTTATACATTATAATTCATATACATTGTATATTGTCACATTTATCATACATCATGTTTGTTATATTAAATACATGTTCCATTACAATTATTGTTTACAATACAATGTAACACAGTTTGAGCATTTAGGGGATAGATGCTGAGAGGTTTGAGTGCAACCCTCACTGGGTGGGACTTTTGGCAAGTCACTCAATCATGTGGTGCGTCAGCTTTCTTACCTACACAATGGGGACATTAATAATAGTACTAACTTCGGGGTGACCTTGTAATGATTCAATGTCATTAGCACAGAGCCTGGCATAGAGAAGGTGCTCTGAGTTGCTATTACTATTGTATCACTACAATTACCCAGGCACCATGCTATCTAAGAGTCTGAATTCACCTCTCACAGGCCATGTACCTTGTATCCCTACAAGTGCCTCTGTGCCCCAGAACTCTGACCTTGCTCTTCTCTTCCTCTCTCCTCCCTTTCCTGGGTCGGCTAACGGTGGCTTCCGCCAGGACATCCAGGCCTGCTCAGCCGCATGGAAGACTGAACGTGTGTGCTCCACTGAGGCTGGCAGTCTGCCGGGAAACGTGACGAAGAACCGCTACAAAGATGTGCTGCCCTGTAAGTCGGGGGCTTCCAGAGGGAGTCAGTGAAGATCTGCACACATCCTCCATCCCATGACAGTCCAGTCCACCCCACTGTGCTCCCAGTGCACTCCCTCTCAGATCCTTGCAATGGCTGCATTTCTCCTGAGCAGCTCACAAGAAGTGCACCCAGGTGGGATCCCTGCTGGGTGTGCAGTAACCCTGCTGGCTTTCATCCAGGAGGCCATCAGGGCTTTGATGCTCCTATCACCCCAAAGCACTTTTCTCACCTCTCCCGCTGGCAGATGATCAGACACGAGTGATCCTCTCCCTGCTCCAGGAGGAGGGACATGGCGACTACATCAATGGCAACTTCATCCGGGTCAGGCTGGGAGTCAGGGAAGGGGTGGACTTGGAGGGGTGACAGCCAGATCTCGGTGATGAACTTAGCCTTTACCAGGGCACAGACGGAAGCCAGGCCTACATCGCCACACAAGGACCCCTGCCTCACACCTTGCTAGACTTCTGGCGCCTGGTCTGGGAGTTTGGGGTCAAGGTCAGCCTTAGAGGACGGTGAGGTGGGACTAACATTCTGAGTCCTCCCTTAGCCTTGTTTCTCCAATTCCCTAACCCAAATCACTCCCCTCTTCCCTTACCCTTCTTGTCTAGGTGATCCTGATGGCATGTCAAGAAATGGAGAATGGGCGGGTAGGTGTCCTCAACCCTCTAGAATACATTTCTTTGTGCAGGAAGGAGGCAGGAGAAATCTTGCTAGCACCTCCCTAATCCCAGGTCTGAAAGGCCCAATTCTTGAAGTGACTCCACTATTGCTCTCTTTAATTTTTTGTTGATCTTTTTCCTTTTATTCATGGTGCTCATCCCTGCAGTGTTCACAACCCCTTTACTGCAGGTCTTCCCAACCCAAGTCTGCATCATAGACCATAAGTCCCTACACTGAGCTGTCCCTGGTACAGCTCTTACCTCTGTGTTTATCTCTCTCTCCTTTATTCATTCCACTCTAGCCATTTTGGCCTTTGCTTTTCCTCAGATGTGCTAGGGATGGCACAGTCTCAGGGCCTGTGCCTTGGCTGTTCCCTTTGCCTGGAACATTCTTCTTGGCTTGCTCTACTACCACCTTCAGATCTTTGTTCAAACGCTACTTTCTCCATGAGACCTTCCTGGATCTTACACCATTTAAAACTCCCAGCACTCCCACTCTCCTTCCTGTGTCCTATTTTCCTTCGAAGTTCTTACCATTTCTAGCATACAAGGTAATCTACACATTGTTTATTCTCCATCTCCTTGATTAGAAGATAAGTCCAGGAGTGCAGGGATCTTTGTTTTGCCTGTTAGCATAAATTAGTTACTCAATAAATGCATGTCAGCTTTGAAGGCACATGGTTTCTACATTCTGGCCTATTCAATAGACATGGTTGGGAAGTGGGGTAAGTACTGCCCAGGAATAAATGGCTGATCATGGAATCTGTACAACCTGTAGTGATGCCCCTTTTTCATTCCTGATTTTGGTAATTTGTGGTCTATCTCTCCAATGTCAGTCTGGCTAAAGATGAGCAAACTTTACCTATTTTACTAGGTCTGTCTTGCTGCCTTTTTTTGTAAATAAAATGTATTAAAATACATTTTAATGTATTTTAATACATTAAAATACAGCCACACTCATATGTTTAGATATTGTATATACCCACTTTCATGCTACAATGGCAGAATTCAGTAGTTGCAAGTTGGGTGGATTGAATGGCTCACAAAGTGTAAAATACTTATTATCTGGCCCTATTTTATAGGAAATGTTAGCCGTCTCTGGGTTAGAGGTTTGTCAATTGTTGTTGCTGTTGCTGTTGCTCTTGTTGTTTTTTAAAGAACCAGCTTTGGGTTTTATTTTTCTCTATTTTTTCTCTTTTATATTTCTCTATTTTTTTCATTTTTTATTTCATTAATAACTTTTCATCTTTTTCATTTCCTTCCTAATGTTATTTAGGTTTAACTTGCTCCTATTTTTCTAGTTTCTGAAACTTAGATCATTGACTTGAGATTTTTCTTTTTTCATATATAAGCATTTAATGTTATTCATTTTTCTCTAAGCACTGCTTTAGCTACATCTCACGAACTTGATAAATTGTATCTTCTTTTTCAATTAGTTCAAAATATTTTCTAATTTCCCTTGTGATTTCTTCTTTGACTCATTGTATTTGACCATGGTTGTACTTAGTTTCCAAATATCTGAGGACTTTCCCATATATCTTCCTGTTATTAATTTTTAGTTAATTCCACTGTGGTCAAAGAACAACTTTATATGATTTTAATCATTTTACATATACTGAGACTTGTTTTATGGCTATGAATATGGCCTATCTTGGTAAATAGTCTATGTACACTTGAAAAGAATGTGTATTCTGCTTTTGTTGAGTGGAGTGTTCTATAAATATCAATTCAGTCAAATTGTGTCTTTTTTGAAAGACACTTTAATATTTTTGTATCTTTGCTGTATTTTATAAATCTTTACTAATTTATTTTCTCTAAATGTTCTATCAATTGCTGAGAGAGGAGTGATGAAATCTCAACTATTCTATAACTGCCAATTAGGACAAATATTATTCAAATCTTTTTGTTCATATGACTTTTTAGGGGGTCTTCTTGCCCTATTATTTGCTGAAATAATGTTGAAATCTCTAATTTTAAAATTATCTGTCTTTTCAGTTCTGTCAGTTTCTGCTTCAGCTATTTTGAAACTCTGTAATTGAATGCATATACAGTTAGGATTATGTCTTCCTGATTAATCAATCCCTTTTCCAATATGTAAGGTTCCTTTCTATCTCTGGTAATATTCCTTTTCTGAAGTGTACTGTGATATTAATATAGCCATTTAAATTGTGCTAGAGTGTGCATATCTTTTTCCATTCTTTTACTTTTTATCTATATTCATCTTTATTTTTAAAGTGTCTTGTAGGTGGCATATTGTAGGGGCTTACTTTTTAATTTAGTCTGACAATCTCTGCCTTTAATTGGAGTAAATCTACCATCTTTGTTTTCTGTTTGTTCCATCTGTTCTTTGGCCCTTTATTCTTTTCTATCTTCTTCCAGATTGAGAATTATTTATTTATTTATTTGAGAGAGAGAGCATGAGTCAGGGAGAGAGGCAGAGGGAAAGGGAGAAGCAGACTCCCCACTGAGCAGGGGCCTGACGTGGGACTTGATCCCAGGACCCCAAGACCATGACCTGAGCCAAAGGCAGATACTTAACTGATTGAGCCACCCAGCTGCCTCCAGATTGAGAATTTTTATGAATCCATTTCATAGTCATTATTTACTTATTAGTTATACCTCTTTGTATCATGTGCTTAGTGTGGCTTTAGGGTTTATCAGTTATATCTTTAACTTATCAGTCTATACTCAAATAATATTATACCATTTCATTTAAAACATAAGAACCTTATACTAGCATATTTCAAGTTTCTCATTCCATGCTTTATGTTATTGTTGCCATAGGTTTTAATTCTAAATATGAAATATACTCCACAATGCACTGCTATAATATTTTTGCTTTAGATTGTCTTTTCCTTATTTTTTTAATTTTTTAAGTCCAGTATAGTTAACATACAGTGTTATATTAGTTTCAGTGTACAATATAGTAATTCAACAATTCTAAATATTACTCATTGACCATCATGATAAGTATACTCTTAATCCCTTCACCTATTTCACCCATTCCCCACCCCCACCTTCCCTCTGGTAACCACCTGTTTATTCTCTATAGTTAATAGTCTGTTTTTTGGTTTCTCTCCCTTTTTTTTCTTCATTTGTTTGTTTTGTTTCTTAAGTTCCACATATGAGTGAAATCATATGGTATTTGTCTTTATCCGACTGATTTATTTCACTTAGTATTATACCCTCTAGTTTCATCCATGTTGTTGCAAATGGCAAGATTTCATTCTCTATTCCATTGTATATATATACCACATCTTCTTTATCCATTCATCTATTGATGGACACTGGGCTGCTTCCATAATTTGGCTATTGTAAATAATTCAGCCATAAACACAGGGGTGCATATATCCTTCTGAGTTAGTGTTTGAATATTCTTTGGATAAATACCAAGTAGTGCAATTCCTGGATCATAGGGTAGTTCCATTTTTAATTTTTTGAGGAACCTCCATACTGTTTTCTAGAGTGGCTGCACCAGTTTGCATTCCCACCAACAGTGCACAATGGTTCTTTTTTCTCCACAACCTTGCCAACCCTTGATGTTTCTTGTATTTTTGATTTTAGCCATTCTGACAGGTGTGAGGTGATGTCTCATTGTGTTTTGATTTGCATTTCCCTGATGATGAGTGATGTTGAGTGAGCATCCTTTCATGTGTCTGTTGGCCATTTGGATGTCTTCTTTGGAGAAATGTCTGTTCATGTCTTTTGTTCATGTTTTAATTGGATTATTTGGTGTTTGGCTGTTGAGTTAAATCAGTTCTTTATATATTTGGTATACTAACCCTTTATCAGATATGTCATTTGCAAACATCTCCCACTCAGTAGGTTGTTTTTTTTTTAGTTTTATTGTTTGTTTCCTTTGTATGCAAAAGCTTTTTATTTTGCCACAGCAATCAGATAAGAAAAGGAAATTGGTAAACAAGAAGTAAAACTTTCACTATTTGCAGATGACATGATAGTATATATAGAAAACCCTAAAGATTACCCCAAAAAATTATTAAAACTGATAAATGAATTGAGTAAGGTCGCAGTATACAAAATCAATGTAGAGAAATCTGTTGCATTCCTATACACTAATAATGAAGCAGCAGAAAGAGAAATTAAGGAAACAATCCAATTTACAATTGCACCAAAGATAATAAAATATCTAAGAATAAACTTAACCAAGGAAATGAAAAACCTATACACTGAAAACTATAAAACACTGATGAGAAAAATTGAAGGTGACACAAATAAATGGAAAGCTATTCCATGCTCATGGATTGGAAGAAGAAATATTGTTAAAATATCCATACTATCCAAAGCAATCTACAGATTTAATGCAATCCCTAAAATACCAACAGCATTTTTCACAGAACTAGAACAAACAATCCTAAAATTTGTATGGAACCACAAAAGATCCTGAATAGCCAAAACATTCTTGAAAAAGAAATATAAAGCTGGAGATATCACAATTCCAGATTTTAAGTTATACTACAAAACTGTAGTAATCAAAACAGTATGATACTGGCACAAAAATAGACACATAGATCAATGGAATAGGATAGAAAACCTAGAAATAAATCCATGATTATATGGTCAGTTAATCTATTAATCTTCAACAAAGGAGGCAAAAATATGCCATGGGAAAAAGAGTCACTTCAATAAATAGTGCCCGGAAAACTGAATATCTACATGCAAAAAAAAAAAAGAAAAAAAAAGAAACTGGACCACTTTCTTACACCACACACACAAATAAACTCATAATGCATTAAAGACCTAAATGTGAGACCCAAAACCATAAAAATCCTAGAAGAGAGTACAGGCAGTAATTTCTCTGGCATTGGTCATAGCAGCATCCTTCTCGACATGTCTCCTGAGGCAAAGGAAACAAAAGCAAAGATAAACTACTGGGACAGAATCAAAATAAACAATCTCGTTTAAAAAACAGCTTTATCAAGATGCAATTTATCCATTTAAAGTGTGCAATTCAATTGTTTTTAGTATATTCCGAAATTTAGTATATATTTAGTATATTTAGTTATGCAACCATCCCTGCAATAAATTTTACAACATTTTCATTACCCCACAAAGAAATCCTGTATCTATTGGCAGTCACTCCCCATTTCTCCATCCTAGGTAATCCCTACTCTATTTTTGGTCCCTATAGGTTTGACTACTCTGGACTTTTCATGTAAACTGAATCATATGATATGTTGTCTTTGTGACTGAGTCCTTTCACTTAGCATGTTTTTAAAATTCATGCATATTATAGCATGTGTCAGTACTTAACTCCTTTTTATTGTTGAACAGTATTCCATTGAATGGATCTACTGCATTTTATTTATTCATTTATCAGTTTATAGAATGTGAGTTGCTTCCACTTTTTGGCTATTATGAATAATGCTGCTATGAACATTTATGTGCAAGTTTCTGTGTAGAAGTATGTTTTCAATTCTCTTGGGTACATACCTAGAAGTGGAATTGCTACATCATATGATAACTCCATTCTTAATATTTTGAGGAACTGTCAAACTTTTCCACAGCTACATCATTTTACTTTCCAATCAGCAATGTATGAGGATTTGAATCCTTCACATCCTCACCAACACTTGTTGTCTGTCTTTTTTTTTTCAAAACTTTTTTTTTCAGCCCTTGTTGTTTGTCTTTTCCCCATTGAATGGTCTTGTTATCCTTGTTGAAAATCAGTTGACTATAGGGGCACCTGGGTGGCTCAGTCGTTAAGCATCTGCCTTCAGCTCAGGTCATGGTCCCAGGGTCCTGGGATTGAGCCCCGCATCAGGCTCCCTGCTCGGCTGGAAGCCTGCTTCTCCCTCTCCCACTCCCCCTGCTTGTGTTCTCTCTCTCGCTGTGTCTCTCTCTGTCAAATAAATAAAATCTTTAAAAAAAGAAAAAAAAGAAAATCAATTGACTATAAATGTAAGGGTTTATTTCTGGACTCTCAATTCTATTCCATTGATTGGTAGGTCTATCTTTGTACCAGTACTATACATTTTTTTATTTTTGTAACTTTATAGTAAGTTTTGAAATCAGGAAATGTGAGTCCACCAAATTTCTTCTTTTTTCAAGATTGTTTCGACTTTTCTGGGTCACTTGCTGTGCAGAAAAGAGTAATATAGCAGGCTTATGATTAAAAAAAGACCTTTCTACTAGGTTGGATCTTGCCTGGAAATTGGATTTTTAATAAAAGTGGCTCACTGTGTTTGAACTGTTTATATAAACAGTATGGTTTATTTGAACACCTGCCTTCCTTCTGGGAGTCTGAAGTTGTGGTACATGCTAGTCAGAGGGTGCCCGCATAGCACGTGGAGTGCCCCAGTGAATTCCCTGGGCACTGACTGCCTAATGAGCTTCACTGTGGACATTTCACACATGTTGTCACAAATCATTGCTGGGGAAATTAAGCACATTGTGTGCGACTTCACTTGGAGAAGACCGTTGGAAGCAGGAATCTTGTTTCCTTCACTTTGCCCTGTGCATCTTTTCCCTTTGCTGATTTTTTTCTGTATCATTTCATTGTAATAAATCATAGCCATGAGTACAACTGTATGCTGAGTCCTGTGAGTCCCCCTAGTGAATCCTCAAACTTGAGGGTAGTCTTGGGTATCTACGACACACTCATTAATATTAACATATTAATGTTAAGATCCCCTTGCCAATATCTTCAAAAAGCCTTCTGGGATTTTGATAAGGAATGCATTGAATCTATCAATTTTGGAGCTATTTCCATCTTAACCATATTGTCTTCCATCCATGAACATGGATGTTTTTCCATTTATCTAGGTCTTCTTTAATTTCTCTTAGCAATGTTTTATAGTGTTTAGTTTAGAAGTCTTGCACTTTTGTTAAATTTATTCCTAGTTTATACTTTTTGATGCTATTGTAAACAGAGTGATTTTCTTAATTTCATTTTCAGTTTCCTTATTGCAAACTAAATAGTTTTCACTATATAGAAATACAATTGATTTTTCTGTTTGATATTATGTCTTGCAACCTTGCTGAACTCATTTATTAGCTTTAATAGTGTGTGGGGGGTGTGTGGTTATGTGAAAAACTTAGGGTTTTCCATATATAATATGATGTCATCTGCAAATTGAGATAAATTTGCTGCTGCTTTTCTAATCCAATACTCCTCCTTCCTTCTTCCTTCTGTCCCTCCCTATTTTCCTTTCTCCCTTCCTCCCTCCCTCCTTTCTTCCATTTCTTTTTTCCTAACTGCAGTGACTAGACCTTTCCGTACAAAGTTGAACAGAAGTGGCAAGTACAACCTGATTTTAAGTGCGAAACATTGAGTCTTTCAGCATAGGTCTAAAGATTGGTTGTGGGGTTTTTTTGTAGATGTATGTGTGTGTTGTTGTTGTTGTTTTAAATAGGCTAAGGAGTTTCCTTCCATTTCTAGTTTCCTTTGTATTTTTATCATGAAAGGGTGTTGGATTTTATCCAAAAATTTTTTTCTGCATCTATTCAGATGATCATGTGTTGTTTTATTTTCTATTAATATGGTATATGACATTGATTTTTTTATATATATACAACCAATCTTGCATTCCTGAGATTAATCCAACTTGGTCGTGGTGTATGACCCTTTGCTGGTATTTTGTTGAGGATTTTAATGTTATTAATGAAACATTAGTTAGTAGTGTTCTTTTCTTGTGATATATATGTCTAGTTTTGGTATCAGATTAATATTGCCTTCATACAGTATGTTGGGAAATGGTCCTTCAATTTAAAAAAAAATTGTGAAGGATTGCTATTAATTCTTCCTTGTTTGTTTGATAAAATTCACTAGACTGTCTTTTTTAAATGTTAAAAATGAGAAATATTTTTTATATTTAGCCACATATTTGCTTTTTCTTTACTCTTCATTCTTTTGTGTAGATCCATATTTCATCTAGTATCATGTCCTTTGTATGAACAGCTTACTTTAATATTTCTCACAGTACAGGTTTGTGATAAATTCTCTCAGCTTTTGTTCATCTGAAAGTTTTTTTTTTAATTTCAGCCTTTTTAGAATGTCACAACTTTGACCTCTGACTTGCAGAGTTTCTGACAAAATTCTGTCATTCTTATCTTTGTTCCTTAATATGTAATGTGTCTTTTCATGTGTGATGTTTTTAAGTTTCCTCTCTCTCTCCGCCCCCTCGCCGGCAATTTGATCATGATCTGCCTTGGTTTGGCTTTCTTTATGTTTATTCTCCTTATAGTTGACTTTCTTGGACTTGTGGGTTTGCGGTTTTATCAAATTTGGAAAATTTTCCAGCGATTATTTTTTCAAATATAGTTTCCGTTCTCCCCTCTCTCCTCATCTTCTTCTGGACTCCAGATACACATACTTTAGACCATTTGGTATATTTCCACAGGTAACTGATTCTTTGTTCATTTTTTCCCAGTAATTTTTGTTTTTTTCATTTTAAATAGATTCTTTTGCTATGTCTTCATGTTCACTGATCTTTTCTTCTGTATCTGTCTGCTATTAGTGACTTTTTAAATTTCATGTATTTTATATTTCCTCTCTAGAAGTTCCATTTCGGTATTTTCTCTATCTTTTGTTTCACTTTCATTATGTTCATGTTTTCCTTTTCATCTTCAAGTATATTTAAAATATTTTTAAAAAACTGTTTAAAGGTCTACTTCTTTCTTCATCCTTATTGGATCTTCTATTCACTTATTTTTCTCCTGGTTATGGATCATGTTTTCTTATTTCTTTGTATGTCTAGTAAATTTTTATTGGATGCTTGACATTTTTAATTTTGTAGGTAACTGTTAGATTTTATTGTCTTCCTTTAAAGAGTGTTGGACTTTTTCTGGAAGGCAGTTAAGTTACTTTTGGAGGTTTGATCATTTTAAGGTTTGTTTTAAAGCTTTTGTAGGGCAGGTCTAGAGTAGCCTTTATTCTAGAACTAATTTCATTCTACTTCTAACATGTGGTCCTTCTTGGTTCCCTATTGAATGCCCTTATAGTCAGTTGGGTCTCTCCACTTTGGCTGGAGGAATGTAAATTATTTCTATCCCATTATGATCATTATAGGAAATATTCATCTTATAGGTCCTTAGCTATTATTCTTTTGTAGGAAGTTATTCTTGCCTGACTTCAGAGAGTTTCATGATGCTCAGATTATTATTCAGCTAATAATACTCAAGGGGACCATATGCAGACTTCTGAAATTTTTAACTCTTGTTTGCATAGCTCTGTTCTTTCCAAGACTCTGCCCTTCAAATTCTAGCTGCTTTGGCCTCCCTGAGCCATGATCTCTGGCTCCTCAACTCAGTGGGATCATTGGACTATCCATGTCCTGCAGGCTGATGACTGCCTCTAGGCAGTAAGCTGGGGCAGTCATAAGATTTGATCCATATGTTTCCCTTTGTTCAGTGATCATAATCCTGCAATACCTGTGGTCCAATGTCTGAAAATAGTGGCTCATATGTTCTGTCCAATTTTTTATTTGCTTACAGTATGAGAATATTCTGGCCTGCCTTCCTCCTGCATAGTCAGAAGCACAAGTCTCCACTGTGTCTGTGTGTTTAATCTGACAAGGCTCTGCCAGCCGGCCTGCATGATAGCTACAGCTATCTGTGCTTCCACCAGCAATGCCTGAGGTGTCCTGTGGGGGGGGGGGGGGATGTATTGAGCTGGAACTCTAAAGCAGACTACTGCTCTTCACTCCCTGCCCTTTCTCCCTTGCCTTTTGCAGAAAAAGTGTGAGCGTTACTGGGCCCAAGAACAGGAACCACTACAGATTGGACTTTTCTGCATCACCCTGGTGAGCTGGGGCAGAGGTGGGAATAGTGTTTTATGAAGTCTTGGATGTTGTGGGAGGTTTCACAGAAGATTTTCAGGGAAGCTTTTGGGCTGGGCCTGAAAGGATGAGTTTTCCCACAGTCCCCTCACACTGCAGGGAACCCTCTGGTATTAGGGTGCAATAGCCAAAACTCAATATATACATTGCTTTTGCATTTTATCTATGATCATGGTTATCTCTGTTATATAAATGTGCCTGGTTAAGTTCTTAAAATCCCCATTTCCCTTACCATTTCACAACTCAGGAAAATCTCTTACCTCAAGTCAAATATAGTTGGTACATAAGTACAATAAAACTTTTGTAGAACAGAAATCTTTTTTTCTTTTTTCACTATAAATGAGCTTGTTGGGGTTTTTAATCATAGTTCTTTCTCCCCTCTATCAAATGTTTCCTTCAGGAAAGCCATGGGGGATGTTTGAGCTGAATGAATTTTTAAAAATATGTTGCCTTTGATTTTTAATGAGAAATGCTTTGTTTTCTGCAAATGTCTTTTGGCACCTGTGGTCTTTGCTCTCCTCTCTCTTCCCACCTGCCCCACATCCTCAGACAAGGGAGACATGGCTGAATGCAGACATCATGCTCAGGACCCTCCAGATTACTTTTCAGAAGGTACTTAAAGGGAGGAGGAGGCTCCCATATGAGGAGAGCTATTTTCTGTCTCTGTTTTCTCATTTGTAAAATGGGCATTAGCAATAGTACCTATCTCCTCAGTTATTATCTGTTGGATTTAAATGGAAGATGTTTAGAACTGGGCCTGACAAGCAGTAGGTACTCAATAAATGCTTTTTTATTATTTGTCACTCTTTTCCTGTGTTTCAGGAATGTCGTTCTGTGTACCAGCTGCAATATATGTCCTGGCCAGACAGAGGAGTCCCTAGCAATCCTAAACATGTGCTCACCATCGTGGAGGAAGCCCGTCGCCTCCAGGGATCTGGACCCAGCCCCCTCTGTGTCCACTGCAGGTTTAAGAAATGGGTTTTATGGGGGTCTGGTGAGACAGAGATGACTGCGGGTGGGGGGGATGTGGAAGTCAGGGAGGCCAGTGCAGGCCTTGAAGCCAGTGTCACAGTTTGAGTGCCTCTTTTGAAAAACCTGAAGCCACACTAGCTTGTGCTGTATCAACTGAAATTTAGCATTTATTGAGTGCAGACTGCCTGCGGGAGAGTAGTAAACACAGAGTTGATGCTCAACAAATGTAAGCAATTAAAAAGTTTTTTCTTTTAAATTGTAATCTGGGGATTCTGAGAATCAAAAGGTGCTGCAGGGGATCCTCGATTAGGACCTTCACTCCCAACCCCAAACGCCCCATATAAAAGGGGTTGTGGGCAGGTCCTGACTAAGCTTATGCTTATTCTTGCCTGTCAGCGCAGGTTGTGGGCGAACAGGTGTCCTGTGCACTGTGGATTATGTGAGACAGTTGCTCCTCACCCAGGTATGAATAGGGCATATGTGTGCTTATGTGCAGTGCAGGTCCCATGCCCACCAGGTCCTGCTCATGTGCCCTCTCTGCCCCAGATGATCCCACCTAACTTCAGCCTCTTCAACGTGGTCCTGGAGATGAGAAAGCAGCGGCCCGCAGCTGTGCAGACAGAGGTGAGAGCCTCAGTCTCCTCAATACAAGGACACATCCCTCCTCCTCTTGTCTTCCCTTTCTGATGATTCCTCTTCCCCCACCAGGAGCAGTACAGGTTCCTATACTACACAGTGGCTCAGATGTTCTCAGCACTCCAAAACACCAGCCCCGTTTACCAGAATTTCAAGGAGGTACCAAGGTCCCCTTCCTACTCTCTTCCTGCCCACCATCAACACCCTCAGAGACCAGGACCCAGAGCAGAAGTCTTTGGCCACCATCACTGCAGCATCTAGCCCATGGACTCCTTCTGGGAGCAAAGACTGACTATGAGATCCACTTTTGTCCTCCTTGCTACCTTATCAGACTATTCCTCTTAAGCTTCCCCACCCCAGAATCCATGGTCACCTCCATCAGGAGTCTGGCCAGTTTCCTCCAAGTTTCATACCCTCTCCCTCCTGTCTTTCCCCAGAATTGTGCCCCAATCTACGACGATGCCCTCTCCTTCCAGACTTTCCAGACCCTTCCCACCACACCGCGCCCACCTGGCGAGGTCCTCAGGTACCCAGCTCCATCTCCTCGTTCTTCCCTTTCCAATTTCTCATGCTCAGAGGCTAACCCTTTCCTCGCCCTTGAAACTCCAGCCCTTCCTTGCTGTTCAGTTTACCAAATATTCACTGGCTCTTTCTTTGAACTGAGTCCGGGAACCTGACCCAAGATGACACTTTGATCCCAGAGATCCCATTGCCTCTGCCTCTAAGTCTAGCCCCTATGTTAGCCCTTTCTTTGCTTCCCTAGACATTAATTTAGCAAATATTTCTTGAGGCCGCCCACTTGTCAGGCCTCATGTCATGACTCTGGGGACACAGAGTGAACCTTCGTTTGCAGCAGATTTCACCCCCACGTCCTTTAGACTAGCTCTCCATTTTGAGGCTATCCCTCCCTCTCTTTTAGATGCCACTTCCTCATTCTTTTATTCGGACATGTACACAGAAATGACCACCCCTCAGTACCAATACCCTGCCCCATTCACCTGCCAGGCTGTCCCCTTCCCTTCACCCACCTAACCTGCCAGGCACTCGAGACACAGAACCGAGATCCAGAGACCGCTCCCTCTCTCCCCTGAGACCTGCCCGCCTGCTTTCCCCGACCTGCGACCGGCGAGCAGCCTCGGGCGGGAAGGAAGCCGGCGGTTGGCGAGCTAAGCGCACTCCCCACCCCCTCCCTCCCTTGGCTCAGTCGCTTCACTTCCTCCCCCGCCCGCCCCATCCGCAGAAGCATCTCGGTGTCTGGGCCCCCGGCCCTCGCCATGGCCGACACGTACGCGGTGGTGCAGAAGCGCGGGGCGCCCGCGGGCACCGGGGCGGGGGCGCGAGGGCGCGGCGCGGAGGAGGCGCCGCTCTACAGCCAGGTGACGCCGCGCGCCCGGCGGCCGCAGGCGCACGCGGAGGACGCGCGTGGGTTGCTGCCCGGCCGCGGTGAGTCCGGGGTGGGCCGGGCCGGGGCGCCAGGCGGGAGGGCTGGCACCCACCTGCGCCTTCTCCAGACCCAGTCTTGCTGGGGTCGGGAAGTCCCTGACGGCCTCAAGGAGCGCCCCCCCCCCCCCCGACACACACACACACACACCCGCCCCCAAGTCCGGCCTGGTCAGGGTCTAAGCTGACGTACGTGCTCTCCCGGCCACGCCTCTGGGACTGTTGGCCAACTCCGGTCACGGCCGGAAAAGGGTGCCAGGCCTAGTCTTGGACTCAAGGCTGGGTCCGTTTCTCTGGCGACGCTAGCTAGTCCAGGCGGACACGTCCGTTTCCGCTACCCGCCCTCCGGCTGCCCTCACCGCCCTGGCCCCCAGCCTGCCAGCTCAGGCCCCGGGAGCCTGGAGGATGCAGTTCTGCCCCGGGTGGGTTCCGGAGCTCCGTGGGGCTGCCTGAGTCAATCCTTGGGGGGTGGTTTTCTGCCCGCAGTTCCTGCTGACCAAAGCCCTGCTGGGCCTGACGCCTATGAGGATGTGGTGGATGGAGCTCAGAATGGTGGGCTAGGTGAGTCAAAGCCTGGGTTGCTGGGCCTCCGCAGCTTTGACCAGGATTTGGGGGTTTAGGGATGGTGGCATGGGGCTCACACTCTCCTGAGTTCTGCAGATTTGGCTGCAGTAAACAACCAGGGCCTGGAGGCTTAAGGATGACCTTCCACACATCTCCGCGCTTCAGCTTCTCCACAAAACACATGGTGCCCTTCTTCCAGGCTTCAACCTGCGCATTGGAAGGCCTAAAGGGCCCCGGGACCCCCCTGCTGAGTGGACCCACGTGTGAACGCTGCACCCTGCCTGCCTGCTGCCTCACATGGGCACCTGGACTGCTGACGGTCATTCTCTGCTATGTGAAGTGTTGGAAATGGGAATGCTGGTCCTGGATCAAAATAAAAGTTTCTCAGGGTGGAAATGTAGGGGCTTTGCCCCAATGATTATAGTATTCAAGGCTTGAGGCTGGGGGAGGTAGTTGGGAGATAATGGCTGGTGAGACTGCAGTGAACAGATTCAAGAATAAACATCAGGAACGGGCCCAACCCCAGGGGACTAGGCAGATTCTCTCAGGTGTGAAGAAAAGGATGGGCAGATGGGCTTCTGGAGACTTCGCCATCACCACATAATGGACTAGTTCATCTCAATATCTGAGCCTCCCTCACTTAAACACTCAGCTGGACACAGAAATGGGTAGGCCCTGAAAAAGACTGATAGACACTCCCCCACCCCCCAACCACCATTCAGACAGATCCAAGCCAAGTATAACAACACAACAAACTGCTTTCAAACAGGTAAAAAAGATCCCCACATGGGTACACAGACAGATGGGCCGCCAACCAGGACAAGTAGATAGCCATACACCTAGACAGCCAGACCTTCAGAGGGACAGTCCACAGCTGGATGGATGGACCTCCCGTCAGACAAATCAACTAACAGCCTGACAGACCACCCCCCCCCCCCGCAAGAGAGACCATCAAAAAGACCCCTCTCCCAGCTAGGCAGCCAGCCAGACACCAGCCAGATGGACCCCTAGGTGGATGGACTCCCAGACAGACATAAACAAATCCCTAGCTGAACAGATACAGACATCCTCTCAGCTAGACAGACCCAGCCCCAAGTGGGCAGATAGACTGACAGACCTAGTCAGACTCCAACCAGCCAGATGGACTCCCAGCCAGACAGAAAGACCCTTGATTGTACAGACACCTTCCAGCAAGGCAGATAGGTGGGTAGTCCCCACCAACTCACCAATTCCAAAGACCCACATTTTAGCGGACAAATTGATGAACCACCTGCTGGGAAGACTGCCAGGTGGATCCCCAGGAAGTCAGCAGGCCAGATAAGTAGACAAACCCTCAGGTAGATAAGCATCCTAAGCCAGACCAATCGCCCACTGTCCAAACCATCTACCAGCTTGGCATACCTTGCTAATCAGCAGATCCTTCAAACAGGCTAGATCCCTGCTCACCAGATCAACCCTCCAATCTCTCAGGACCTCATTGGAGGATGAACCCCTAGTCAGACACATGACAGATGACCCCAGCCAGTCAGTGAGGCACTATGCTCAGAGATAAAAGAACCCCAAGCCAACTAGCCAACTAGATTCTGAGCTAGACAGACAGAACCCAAACCAGATGCACAGGTGGACCCCCATCTGGAGAGATGAATGGATCCCCAACAAGTCAGACCCTATTTAGATAGATCCCCAACTAGATGGACCCAAATCTGACAGGAAGACCCCCAACCAGACTAACTCTGAGCTGTTCACACAGACCCTGGCCAGACAAACCTCCAGTCCTTGAGCTGACAGCAGATGCACACAGATTGCTAGTTTGGCAGATAGATCTGCAGCTGGTAAGACAGACACCTAGCCTCACAGACAGATGGACTGACCCCAGACTGACAGATCAGCCTGTAGCCAGACGGGATGATAAATCTCCAGGTAGATAGCTGGAAAAGTGAACTCCAGACAGACTGAAGGCCAGCTTGGTAAGACCCTCAGAAAGACCTCTGGCTAGACAGATATGCAGACCCCCAGCCAGAAGGACTGCAGCCAGACAGATCCCCAACTAGACAGATGCTCCATGAGCCAGACAGATCTCCAGTTAGACAGAAAAATGGACCACCCAGCCAGAAAACAAACAGTCCTCCATCAAGATGGATCTTCATACCAGACAACCCCAAGTGGACAGTAACACAAGAGTAGATTTACACTTGATGCTCCAAAACCCTGATCCTGCTCTGTGAGCTTCTCTCCTGATGTGATCTCCTGACAATGTCTAGTTCATTCAGGTTCCCATCCAACCTTCCCTAACACAGAAATCTGTCCTGTGTGATGAGCATGGACCAATGAGGCCTTCACCTGCCACCTGCCCAGCCAGGCCCACATCCCTCATACAGTTACTGTGAGAACTCAGTGAAAGAGAACATAAGATTTAGTTCAGGAGCTTATGCTTGATAACTGTTAGACCATAATCAGGCTGAGACCAGTCATTTGCTCTTTGAGTGTTTGTAAAAGGAAGGTGAAACTTGCCTTCCTTGACCAAACAATGCTTGCTGGCACTGGACTTAATTTGTCAAGTGCTGTAAGGTCTGCATAAGAAGCAGTTCAACCAGCCAAAACCTGGAATTGCAGAGAAACCTAGGGATTCTCCAGCTTAATGGGGAACAGGAGGCCAGCATTACCTGGAGTCCAAACTCTTAGGCAAAAGTTAGAGCTGACCTTGGTGGAAAGAGGCAGGAAGGCAGGAAGGCTCCAAGGCTGCTGGTAACAGAGGAGAGTCAAGGTGTCATTTAGAGTGTAAACTGATCTCATAGCCGGAAATATTAAGTTCATTTGGCTCCAGAGACCAGAAAGGGAAAAGCAGTAGTATCTTGGAGGAGAGGCATCCCATGGCAGAAGGAAGAAGCATATTTCCCTCCTCGGGGGAGGGAAACCAGTGTCAATTAGAGCATTGGTCTCTGGGGTCTGTCCTGAAGCCAGCACCCACTCAGCCCAACTTCCTACCAGAAACCATAACTGTGGGGTACCGTAGACCCATTTAGGTAAGATTTTTTAACAGTTAGGTCTAAGGCTGAACTATTTGCAATTCTTAGCTGCCCATTCCAGACTGAAGAGTTGTTCTGCTGAAAGTGAGAAGAACAGCACCCTTGTGACTATCTGAGCAGGTAGATGCCCAGCAACATAGAAAAACCTGTAGGCTTGCAAGGTAGAGCATTCAGAAGAATGCTGGACTGGGCTCTTCACATATTTTATCTCATTTAATCTGTAAAGCAATATTTATAAGTAAGTATTGCTACTGAACCCATTTTGTAGATGCAAAGAAGACTCAGAGAAGTGAGTTGTTAGTTTGAGATTCACACCCAGATTTAGGTCTCAGTGTTTAGTGTTACAGAAATATATGGCTCTGAGCAAAAGAAGCCCTAAAACGTTAAATGAATATAAATAGCTAGCACTGACTAGGTCCTTGGTATGCACAAGGACTGAATGATTAATCTTCAGAGCAACCCACACATAGAGGTAAGTTTGTTATCCCCACTTTACAGGTGCCAGGAATAACTGCAATGAACACAGCATCATTTAATATTTCTTTAAACTAAGTAGGCCTGTATCATAGTGATTAATAGCTTGGACTCAGTCACTTACTAGTGGTGTGATCTTGAGCAAGTTTTCAGTTTCTCTCGGGTTCAGTTAGTTTCCTAGTCTATAAATTGAGGACAATAAAGTTACTTTTATCATAGGGCTACCACATGAATGATTGTTCAGAGCACGAGTGAATCTGGATTTTTACAACACACATAGAAAAGAAGATTTCTTATTTTTTCAGGGATTATTTCCAGAATAAAACGATTTACATAGTTCTAGTCTTGGTTAACAGTTACATTTTAAGTCGGTGGGCAAAAAAAATGATTTATTCAACATATGGTATTGAGATAATTAAGTAGTCATTTAGGAAAAAAGAAGTGTGAGCCATACATCATACCCTACAGCAGGACAAATCCTAAATGTATCAGAGATTTAAATATAAAATAATAAACCATGGAAGCATTAGAAGAAATTATGGGAAATTTTCTTTATATTCTTGGACTGCAACAGTGCTTGCTAAATATGGAAAGGCATCAGAAGCCCAAAAGAAATATAGATAAATTTTAATGCATAAATATATTTCAACCTCCATAAGCACAGTCAGAGAGTTAATGACAAACTTGAAAAAAATTTACGACAGATCGAACAGAAAGCTCATTTTCTGAGATATAAAAATCTCTTAAGAATAAGTAAAGGCCAAAAACTCAAAATAAAAATGTGCAAAGATGCCCTATCTTACATGTAATAAAAACATGAAAATCAAAATTTTATACTGAGATAGCTGATTCCACTTATGTTAGCAAAGATCAAAAAGTTTAATAATACAGTGTGTTGTCTAAGATATAAGAAAACGTTCTCATATAGAGCCAGTGGGTGTTTAAATGCATACAACCTCTATGGAAAGCACTTTAACAATATCTATTTAAAAATGCACATACTCTTTGAGGCAGAAATTTCATTTGTAGGCATTTATCTTCTGTGGGCACTCACAGAACTCTAAAATGACTGTTACACTGAGTTATTCACTGTAACACTGTCTGTAGTAGCAGAAGGCTGGAAATAAATGTTCTCAGTGGGGTTCTGGTTAAACAAATGCTATGATGGAATACTATGCAGTGTAAAAAAGGGGAATGAGACCACCTCTGTGCCCTGGTGTGAACAAATTTCTGAATCACGTGGTAAAATGAAAAAAAAGTATATTAACTTACATTATAAAAAATATTTTATATGAACATATATAAATATGTTTTTCCTTATATACACATGAAAAGTATTTGAAAAAATCACCAGAAATTTGGCAAAGGCCTGAACGTGTGGGGCGCTATCCTGCAGCCACCCTGTCTTCTTTTCAGCTCCTCAAATCTTCCATGCTCGGGTATTTGTGTTGGTTGTCCTGTCTTCCCAGAGCCTCAAGTGACCATCTCTGACTCTTGTGCACACTGAGGTCCCTGCCAGTACTGCTATGGTGCCCTGGGGATCCACATCCAGCTCTGTCCAACCCACATAAAAAGATATCAGGACTTTTACCCACAAAGAGTAGCTAGTTTTCATTATGCTTCTTATGTGGTAGGTACTATTCAAAGGGTGTTAAATGTATCAATTCATTTAATACTCCCAAAGAGATTAGTACTATTTGTATCCCTATTTCATAGATATAAAAAACTTAGATGGAGACGTTAAGCAATCCAAGGTTACACAGTTAGAAAATAGCAGAGATGTATCTCTAATCTAGACATTCTGGTCCCCCCCACCAAAAAAAGTGTAGTCATGCCTAAAACTTTCTCCACCCTGACCTTCCTTAAATAGGTCAGTGTCCCCATGAAAACGTGAGATCAGAAGATCTACAGCTACCAGGAAATGTTTCAAATTTACAGTCATGTATACAGTGGATGCTTTTAAATCAACATAAAAAATATCAATAGTGTGATACTGTGATTTATAATAAATATATGTTTTGGCCTTCATCTACCAGTTCCTAGCTTCCAGCTCCTAAAACCTTTGGAATTTCCTAAGCATTGAGAGCATACTTTGTAATAATATCAGGACTTTTGTCCTCTATTCCAGAAATTGTTTCAGAGCCATAAAGGTGAAATGGGTGTAATGTTATTCATAATAAGGCCCTTTCTACCATACTTGAGTTTATGTTAATGAAGTGACTTTTGAAAAGCCTCTAAGTAACTAAGGTTAGAAGCTGGTTGCCAGGGAAACCAACCATATGATTAAAAGTTTGGAACGCTCAGCCCCACCTGTGACCTGGTGAGGCGGGTGGTACCTGGAGATTAAATTCAATCACCAATGGCCAGTGATTTAATCAACCATGCCTACATAATGAAGCCTCCATAAAAATCCCTGACTACCAGTTTGGACAGCTTTCGGGTTGGTGAACGAGCATGCACCCACATTCTGGGAGGGTGACACACCCTAAACTCCATAGGGACATAAGTACCTGTGTTTAGGATTATTCCTGACCTCACTCTATGTATCTCTTCATTTGGCTTTTCAATCATATCCTTTAATATCCTTTGTAATAAATCAATAATCTAGTAAGTAAGTTGTTATTCCTGAGTTCTAGAAAATTAATCAAACCCAAGGAGGGGATTGTGGGAACCTCCAGTCAGTCAATAGCACAGGTAACAACCTGAACTTGCAATTGACCTCTGAAGTAGGGTCAGTCTATCTCTAGGTAGACATCAGAATTGAGTTAAATTTGTGGGAATTGGAGAATTGCTGGACAGTGTTGGGGGGAAAAAAACACCAGAAATAATTACTTTGAATATTTTAGGGGGCTCATTTCTCACTTTGGGTTTGTTCTGGAGGGTGGGGGAATCTCCATGATCAGGACATCCCAGCTTAGAGGAGAAGACTTAGCCATATTTCTGCTTTCCTGAAATATGACAAATGTGTTTAAGAAAAGGGAAACCAACATGGGGGATATGCTGGGGAAACCTGTATAGTGTCTGTGGGACAGAGGGAGGAGAGGAGACAAAAGACAAGGAAACACTTTCTCCAGCTGGTATGAAAAGTACAATAAACAGTGCAGGGAAGCATGGGTGGGTGTGTCTTAGTCCAGCAAGAAGTGAGGAAGGAGAGCATAGGTCAGGAAGGGCCTTCAAGAGGAAATTACACCTGGCTGAGCTGTATTTACTGAGTTCAGTTACTCGTGGGCTAATTTAACTGCTAGTGAAAGTTAACTTTATTTTTATATATATTCCTGGTCAGGTCATTGATAGGGAACCACAGAGACCCCATAACATGTGAATTGGTGCCTTCCTATGTTGGCAGTGGGAAAATATATTGGGGTAACTGTTTTGAAGAATTATTTGGCAATGTCTACCTTTTAAGAAACCAGTTCACTAAGAATCTACTCTCTGGATATATTCTCAGATTTCACTTTTAAAATGGTTGGCTAGGGGTACCTGGGTGGCTCAGTCGTTAAGCATCTGCCTTCAGCTCAGGTCATGATCCCAGGTTGCTGGGATCGAGCCCCGCATCGGGCTCCCTGCTCCATGGGAAGCCTGCTTCTCCCTCTCCCACTCCCTCTGCTTGTGTTCCCTCTCTCGCTGTGTCTCTGTCAAATAAATAAATAAAATCTTTTAAAAAAATGGTTGGTTAATTTAACATAGTAATAAAAAATGTTTTATATTGATTATATGTTGAAATTATATGACATAAATAAAATATTAAAACGTAAATAAAATGTTTAATATATGTAATTTAATTAATATATTAATGTATTTAATTTAATTTAAAAAATGGTTTTCTCTGGAGCTGGGGAGTAGTCTGAGAATGAAGGGCTGGGACAGTGCTGTGTGATTGTTAAATGCAGCTGAATAAAACACTCCCCCAGAAGAATCATGAAAAGGCAGATGTGTTCTGTGCAATTTGGTGGCATAGTGGAGGAGAATTAAATGTGTACACTTAGTTAACCATCTCTCCATGTCCCCCTTTTCCTCTCATATTTCAGAGGAGAAAGTAAAATGTAAGGAGGGGCTCCTGCCTAGGGTTCTTCTATGACTGTGCCCTACATTAGTGGGCAAAGTTGTGAACATGAAAGGGCACCAAGTGGGCAGGCAAGAAGGACAAGGAAAGGGTCATTTGAAACATAGTTATATTCCCTCATTTATGTACACTATCTGCTTTTCCATTCAGAAGCCATGAGGCTGTTTCCTGGGACACATGACTTCCCCAAAAAATGTGCCCACTGTACATGCAGCATCCCCAGGGCTGACATTTGGAAAATGAGGGCGTCTCCTGTGTTCCTCCCTGAACCTGGGACACGTATTTGGCAGCTTTCTCACTGAGGCTAAGCAGAGCCCACTCTGTCCTTGCAATATAGAAATGCAGACTGTGGTGCTGAGTGCGCAGTGACAGAGAAGCCTGGGTGAGAAAAGTAAGCCTCTGGCTACTATTTGTTCAGAGGCCTTTGTTTGTGTGTGTGTGTGTATTTTGCAAATGTGGCCTTAATCACATAAGCACACTCATTCCATCATATCAATGTGCCTTACATACTCGCCAACACAGAATAAAATACCTAAGTCTCTAAGTTACTCTGAATTTTCCTGCTTCTCAGATGGTTTGGTGATTGGTGGGGACCTGACCAAGAGCATTTTGAGTTGAGGGGGATTTTGACTGCACTAATATAAACACTTCCTGAAATTTAGAATTAACACCAAGTGCACAGCTCTCATTAGCATCTGTCTTCCCATACAAGATTATCATTGAATTATATTTGTCTTTCTTGCCTTGGGAAGACAAGTTAAATGTCGAGGGAATTTCATGTCTGAAAAGTGCTTAATTTGAGGGTGAATTACAAAGAAATTTAGATTCCCTAGGACTAAGTGCCCTCTTGGGGAATAATGAATACATTTCTAGAGTGGCTTTACTGTTTGTTAGAAGAGAAAATATGCTTCACAGCCATTCCTTACAGGGTTTTGGCTCCTTTCCTCCCATGTTCCCATACACGCATACACACGCACACACAATTTTTTCAACATCAGCTATTTCTGCGTTTTCCCAAATCCTGTTTCTTGACACTTTCAGTTTTTCAAAGAGACCCTCATTAAGCAATTGAGTTCTGTGGTTCTAAGATGAGTAGGTATTTTTAGTTCTGATGTGGAATGGAGGATGCGGTGTTTGGGCGAGGGACAGAGAAAAAAATCATAGCCTGTTGGAACTAGAAAGCACCTTATCTTTGGAAGAGGGGAAAGGGCGAGAAGGAGGCAGAGAGAGGTGACATTTAGGAGCCAGGCATATGTGGATGTGAATGAGGATGAAGGCAAGAGAAATGGAGGTGCAAATGCAGAAGTGAAAAAAGACATAGATGACTTGCTCAGGACTGATGGCTTGTTGGCAACAGGTTCAAGAGTTGAGTCCTTGGCAGCTGACACTATGCAGATGGAATGTATTCATTGCAGAGTATCTTTGTTCCTCAGGGCCACAAAAGTTGAAGGCATTGCAAAGTGGACCTAGGACTCTAGCAGGACCGGCTGATCCCTTGTGTCTTATTCATACCCTGCAATTCCTGTGAGTTCTGAGGATGACCAGAAAAAATGTTCCCAGCCCATGAGAAGAAGGTAAGTGCACATCTTGTGTGGCCTCGTGCCAAATCCTCAGTTGGGTTGCACCCGGGCCCTAGCTGAGGGAGCCAGAGCCATAGGGAGAGCAAAGCAGGGGCAGGGAGGCTTCGAGTGTTAGAGTCTCCAGCCTTGTTTCTGATTCCAGAGAGTATGCTTCACGGCCTTTGGCTACCCTAGGCCTCATTCCCATACTCACACCCACAGGGGCAATGCTTCAAATGCATGAAAGGAAGAGCAAGAGGCACCAGGGGATGGTGCATGGCGATTAGGGGCCATCAGCCCCTTGGAACTGCCAGAGTGGGGCACTGTGCTCAGCTGCTGCCCCCAGTCTAGTCTCTGGTCTGTAAAACAGGGTTGTTGGCATTAGAAGATATAAGGTATCAAGCACTAGGCACACTCCAGGAGCAAGGTGCTCCAGTGTCCCAGGGAGGTGTGGGAGGAGGAGGACACTGAGCAGGGCACTGGAGTAGGGGCCACACTTCAGCCCACTCCCACTGACCCCACTGGACAGATTGTGGCTAGGGCACTAACCTGCCATCTGTATGGTCAGATCAGATTAAGTTGGGTGGCCTGGTCAGGAGTTATTTGAATACCCAGACTTTAAAAACTAGCTGTGAAACTCCTGTGCTTATGTGTCTAGGTCCTCCTGGAAATAAGCATGCAAAATATAAATTATTCATTGTAGATGATGCATGGACACAGACCCAGGGTTGTGCTGCAACCTGAGCCACCCTGAGCCACTTTGCCCTGGAGAACCCAGCAAAACTATACCTAGATTCTCGACTCGGGAAAATTGAAGTAAGAAGTGTTATTGTCCAAGCTTTTAAGTTTGGGGATAATTTTTTTACACAATAGAAATGAAATACAAAGTGCGTTACCCGAAATGACACGCCTGTTTGGACCCCCCCAAAGTGGATCAATTGGGAGCTCATTCAGGGGGCTTGGTCTTTCTCCTACTGAGGCCTGGGTAGCTCTCCTCTAAGACACTCCTGACCTGGCTCCAGCTCCAGGTTCAGCCCGGTCTCTTTCAAGGCTGCATTAGGTGTTTTGGGACCCAAAAACCAGAAAGTTCCTGAGGTATCACTAAGGTCTCTTCTCACTGGAAAAATCGGCTCCCACTGGCATTAAAGAAAGTGGGATTATAAAGTACGCAAGCCATCTTGGTAATTATTGACTTATGAGTTTATTGTCATTATTTGGTCCTCAGAAGCCTCATCAATTTTCAGTATCTGGGGGAAAAATCCAGTTTCTGTACCTGGGCAGCTGGTGGTAACCTTGTGAAGCCTGGTCCAGGAGCTTAGCCAAGCTCTCTCAAAGGGCAGTGTATGCCATCTTCCTTTAACATGACCATGAGTCACAGAAAAAATATGGAGCAGGAGTGGGTTCCTCCCCTAGCGAGTCAGTACTCAAGAAGTATTTATTACATGAATAAATAATTTCCTTTTACATCACTGATATGCTATATATATTTATATATTTATACTTAAAGTTTTGTGCCTTGCTTCTCTATTTGACATTATCTTTGAAGTGTCCCCAGGCCACTGAAGTCTTTGTAGACATCACTATGAGGGCAGCATCACGCTCCATCCAATGGTGGCCACTTGTGGCTGAGCACTACAATCCTTATCTGCACTCTGCCCTGCTCAGCATGGCTCATGCATGGATTTGCTTTATAGAACTTCTTTACCATGCCTGTGTTTAGGGGGTATTTTCTCTGTTAATAATAATGCTGAAATGTACATATATTTCCACTTGCATGTGTGTCTTTGCCTATGATTGATCCCCAAAAGTGCTCCTTAGGTTAAAAGGCAGCAAGAAAGACCACAGCAGCCAGGACGTGCAGGAGCTGGCCTGGCATCACAGCTAGGCCCTTCTGTCCTCCTGTGGGACAGTAGCGATGTCACAGAAAATAACTTTCAGGCAAGGCTACTCTGGGACCATGATTGAGCAAGACAAGAACAAGTCCCCTCCAAGTTCGCGACTGGCCACAGACCGAGCACACACATTGTCCAGGTTACAAAGACCAAACATCCCTGTTTTGGCTACTCTGAGCAACCCCTGTGGCTTTACCAGTCACAGCTTTAGCCTTAATTCTTTCCTCCTGCCTTCTGGATAAAGATGTCCGATCACAATGCCCCCAATTCCTGACAGCATCCAGAGCAAGGCCTTGGGCCCTTCCTCCAACATAAGTCATCCAACATAAGTCCTAATCCTATCTTAAGTTCTTTTTAATACTCTCTTACTGAGTGAAATGAATTTGTTTACCTGGTGGTCTCTGGTGGAACATGATTAAGACTACATGTTGTACAAAACTGCTTTCCCAAAAGGTTGTACCAATTTGCATTCCCACCAGCATTTGAATCTGCTTTGTCTTCCCTCTAGAATTGGTGAGATCAAGTGAAATGAAATGATGTGTTGCTGACCAAGAAAGGTCTTTCTCCATCTGGAGAAAGTTTTTGCTCCACAATAGAGAACACCTTCTGAGGATCTCCCACATGGAGGAGGTCAGCCCTAACTACCAAGAATGGCATTCAAATGTGGCAACGAATTTCACATCCCAGACACCATCACTTCAAATTCATTCATTCATTCTACAAATATTGAGGTGCCTTGGGGATGGAGCAGAGAATAACAAAATGAAGTCTCTGCTCTTTTTAACTAAGTTTTCATTACAGCAAGAGGAGACAGATAATAAAAAATCAAAAAATATACATAAATAGTGTCGACATATTATTTGGTGTGAATAAGTTCCATGAAGAAAAGTCGAGATGAGAGGGAGGAAGGCTCCTGGAATGAGCAGACAGAATGTGCTCTATGAGGAATATTTTCTCTGCCAGTGACTTGTGGTGTGTTACCCTCAGAGGGAGGCCATGTGGAAACGGTGGTTGGTATGGGCAGACAGGAGGAAAGATTCATAAAGGGTAACTTCTAACTTCCCACTATAATGGTTTTTTTTTTGTAGGCTTAAAAAATACTACATAACCAAGTTTAAAATTAAACTTGACAAACTGATTCTATTCATCTAGGAGAGGAAAAGTACAATGATAGCTAAAAAGAATTTGAAGTATTTTGAGAACTATAGCAATTAAAATGGCAGAGATAGATGGAACAATGGACAAAAAACCTTAGATCCAGAAAAAGCCCATGTACAGCCCATGTACAGCTCATATGGTAAATGTTGAAGGAAATGTCTTAAATGGGTGGGAAAAAGAGGAATAGAGAACTGTGTAGAGAACTTATTACAAATTCATAAAAAATAATTTGGCAGCTCTCTTTTCCACCATTAACAAATCTAAATTTCACAGGGATTAAAACACTGAACATTTAAAAACTATAAAGGTACATTAGAAAAGATAGAAGAATATGATGTACCCATGGGATAGAAAATGCCTATTTCTATATCTGCTTTATGACTATATTTGTAAGTTACACATGTGGCCAAATGAACCAAATGAAAAAAGAATGGATGATTTTTTTAAAGGTTAAAAAGGTATGCAAACTGAAATTGGCTTACAATTCTAACTCTCCAATAAATTGGAAAAGGTTAATCTCAAATGGGGTCCCTAGATGAATTCTCAGGTGTTTGCAAGAGTACTTGCCTTGAAAAGGGTCCCATTCATTGCTCATTTGGGGCACTACTGAGGCATACCACAGATGATACAGGAACCCCAGAGAGAAGAGCTGACTGGCAGCGTGGGTCATTCCTCTACCACCCTGATCATTGTTATTACCAATATCCCAATTTGACAAGACTGGATCATGGGGAAATTAACTCATGCTCCATTTTGTGAAAATTCATTCCATGCACATCCAGATTTATAAGCCACCATTCAGCAGGTGATGACCCTTTTTACCAAACTATCCAATAACGTTCTCAGTTGCATATCTAAGTGCCAGAGAGTGTTGGTTAGGCTGATCAGTTGCAAAGAAGAGAAATGCACTCCAGTTCTTACAGGTACTGATGGCCATGCTGAGAGGCAAGCAAAGATCCTTCTTGGTGGATGCACAGCCTGACTTCCTGCAGGTCTTGGGCACTGACCATGACCATTCAGATACAGCCACAAACCCTGGAGGCCCTGTCATTTTGCCATACTTCAAAAACAGGCACCTTCTCATTCCTCTTTTCTGTTTCTCCTATTTCTTTGTTTTCTGTTCTTCCTTCTTGTATTGCACACAAAGTTCCCTGAGAAGTAATTAACTTGGTCCAGGGAGCTGCAATCCTGCATGGTATGCTCAGATTTGTCAGAGTTCTCAAAGCAGACTGCATTAAGTTTTCTACTTCTAGAGCTTCACCTGTCCAATATAGTAGCCATTAACTATGTGTGGCTACTTGAAGTTGTGTTTATTAAAAGTCGGTAAAATTAAAAATCCAGTCCCTCTGTTGCACCAGTCACATTTCAAGTGCTCAATAAGTACCTATGGTTTGTGGCAGCCTGTCAAACACAGATCCAAAACCTTCACAATTCCACCATGGCAGGAAGTGCTACTGGCCAGCCAGTGCTGCTCTGGAGGTCATAGGTATAGCAGTGGGTCCCAGGACCCGAGGCACAGCCATGTTTGCAGCTAACCTTTGTGGACTTGCATCTAATCTCTATAGACAGTGGCCAGAGCTATGTGGCTAGGGTGCAGGTCGAGTTGGGCTTAGAGCGTAAGTCCTGTTTTCCCGCAGCAGAGAGAAAAGGGTGGAGGAGCCCTGGGCCTCGCAATGGCCTGCATTCTCCTGACTTCATCCACTGTGCCCTCTGGCAGCCATTTGTACTCTTTGTGCTTCAATTTTTCTCATGCATAAATGATAAGATTTTTTATTTCCCACCCAACTCCGAGCACAGCATGGGGAAGCCAAGTGACTTATTCACTGAAAGCAGCAAAATGATAATTATCTAATACCTAAACCAACATTTTGATCACTAGAGAACTCACTGGGAGAAAAAGAACATGTTCACTGGCAAGTTTTGATGAGAAAGAAAATACTGTAGCTCCTTCATCAATAATTTCCTGAGTGGCTTTTTCTGAATACACTTTAAAAATATATGTGTTAATGTTTTATATTCCAAAAGAAACACATTCTTTTGTACAAAATTCGGACAGTATAAAGGATATTAAGTGAAGGATCATAGCTGTGTCCCAATGTTAACACAAACGGATTCAACCATGCTCACATTATGAGCCACCAACTTCCTCCCCGCCAGCCCCTGTCAGCAGTAGTGCTCCAACATAAATGTATCATCATCTGTTCTACCAGGTCTCTCGTGGGCGGAGACTTCAAATCTTTCCAGTTCTCACTATTAAAAACTTCATGGATGTGAATACAATGTATCTTGTGTACTGTGTAAGTAAGTCTGCAAGATCTAGTCTTAGAAGGAGCATGGCTGGGGCAGCAGGCATATACATTTAAAATTCGGCAGTGATTGCCAAATTATCCTCTCCACATTGTGGAGATGTGTCTGCAAAGATGTGTCTGCAAAGATAAAATGAAAGTGGCTTTCCCCTCAACCTTACCTCTGGGGAGTGTTATCAAACTTTTCAGACTTTGCATATAAGATAGGTATCTTTTTTTGCTTGAATTTATAAATTTTTAATTGTCACTGAGGTTGAGCATTTATCACATGTTTATGGCCACGTGTGTTTTTCTCTGACATAACATTCATATCCTTTGTCATTTTGCCACTGGGTTTTTCATCCTTTTCTCTGAAAAAGTTCTTTGCATATTAAGAAAAAAGGCAACCATTATTTTTTATGGGCTAAAAGGCCTCAAGCTTAGTGGTTGTGCACAGGTAAGAAGTCATGAAAATTTATATGCTTTGACTCATTTATCCCACTCATATGAATTTATTGGAGAATAAATTCAAATAACTAAAAGTCCAATAGAAGATAAGAGCTATGTATCCAAAGGTATTCATTTATTTAAAAATGGAAACAACCAACCCTTAAAAATGAAAATGATATGCAACATGGAAAATGCTTCTGATATAATACTGAACGAAGTAAAGCAAATGGAAAAATATGCATGCGAATGACTTCATGCAAATAGCCTCTTCCTGGTAAGAGAGAGATAACTGCAGGCTGACTCTTCTAATGATAAACATTAAACAAATCAGGAGATAAAGTGTAGAGAGCTAGAGAGGGGTAGAAGCAGAGGTGCACCTGTTCATTGTGTGTTGTCAGATGTACTGGCCTGTGCAAATGTTGCAAAGGACCTCCCTCCACCCAGCCACACTTCCCAGCATCAGTCACTGAGGTGTACGACTTCGTGATATTTGTCATGGCTAGCTATTTTTTATTGTTTTTTCTCAATAATTTTCTCAGAATTGACTTTAAATCTAATCATTCTTTTTACTTGGTTGCATCTGTTCTTTAACGATTTATTTATTTATTTATTTATTTATTTATTTATTTATTTATTTATTTTAGAGAAAGAGAGAGAGAATGGGGTGGGGGGAGGGACAAAGGGAGAGGGAGAGAAAGAATCTCAAGCAGACTCCATGTCCACCACAGACCCTGACACAGGGCTCAATCCCACGACCCTGAGATCATGACCTGAGCAGAAATCAAGTCAGCCACTTAACCAACCGAGCCACCCGGGCGCTCCTTACTTGGTTGCATCTTAAATAATAGTAATATTTTGCTAGTTACATTTTAATGCATATTAAAATTAATATAAAACTATTAAAATAAAAAACTTTTCATTAGTGTCTCTGTAATCAACTCATCACCCTCAGGAATAGACACACCATAGTAGGGAATACAAGTGACTAGAAGAACTACATCTTTGCTTGAAATATTTATTCTGTTTAATAAACTAAGTTTAGATGGCACTCCTATCAGCAGAGGTACTTCCAGGACACAGCCTTGTCGTGGCTTTGCCTCTCATCCCGGAGCTGAGTCAGCAAGGCTGCAAGTGGCTAGGAGCTGCACTGAGCAGGCGCTGGCCCTCCGGCTCCCACGGGGCTCTCAGCAACTGACACTAGCCGGAAATATCAGGCGTTAGAGACTAGAGGCTAGCAAAACTTAAGCACAAAAATGAAAGATTTTTTTCTTTCCTTAAAAAGTCACTTCGCCAAAATGAAATAGTGGGTAGGAGATGAATATTCTTAGGAATTAAACTCCTGGATCAAAAGAGCAGTCCTGAGATAGTTTAGCAAATGGTTTAAGTGCCGATGACATTCACAAGATCCAAGCTTGGTTGCAGCTGCCCCAGAATCCAGAGCATATCTGCTTTATACCTAAGAAAAATTAAGAAATAATTACTGGAGGAGGAGTTTAGATGGCAGATGGCGGAGGAGTGGGGGACCCTACGTTTGTCTGGGCCCTCAAATCCAGCTAGTTCTCAAATCATTCTGAACACCTGAGAAATCAACTGGAGATCTGAGAAAAGAAATGCAATACTACAAGTAGAAAAGTGACCACTTTTTGAAAGAGTTCTCAAAGCAGACTGCATCAGGAACAGACACACCAGGTAGGAGGTGCAGAGACTTGAATCCGGGGTGACATATCTGAGGATATATCACAGGGGAAGGAGCTTGCTTAAGGAGCCTACTGCAAAATATTATAGGCAGTGGAACGCAAAATCAGAACTTTTAGAAGCCTAATACAGTGGGGTATGTCCCTAGCTTAAAGGTGCTCAGGTGGCGAAGTGGGGTGGAATCCCTGGAGTGACAGCATGGTCAGGATCCCCGGGGTTGCAAGAAGAATGGATGGTGTCTGAGTATGACAGAATTCCCAGGCATAGGTGAAGCAGGGAAGTCAGCTGAGAACTGGAGGGGATTATGCTAAGTGAAATAAGTCAAGGAGAGAAAGTCAATTATCATATGGTTTCACTTAATATGTGGAACATAAGGAACGGCATGGAGGACATTAGGAGAAGGAAGGGAAAAATGAAGGGGGGGACATTGGAGGGCGAGACGAATCATGAGAGACTATGGACTCTGAGAAACAAACTGAGAGTTCCACGGGGGGGGGGGCGGGGGATGGGTTAGCCCGGTGATGGGTATTAAGGAGGGCACGTACTGCATGGAGCACTGGGTGTTATATGCAAACAATGAATCATGGATCACTACATCAAAAACTAATGATGTAGGGGCGCCTGGGTGGCTCAGTCAGTTGGGTGTCTACCTTCGGCTCGGGTCATGATCCCAGGGTCCTGGGACTGAGCCCTGCAGTGGGCTCCCTGCTCGGTGGGAAGCCTTCTTCTCCCTCTCTGTCTGCCTGCCACTCTGCCTATCTGTGCTCGCTCTCTATGTCTCTGCCAAATAAATAAATAAAATCTTTAAAAAAAATAATGATGTAGTGTATGGTGACTAACATTAACATAATAAAATTAAATTAAATTAAATCTTAAAAAAAACCAGTAAGTCTAGGTGCCAGCTAACTGCTCTATGTTGCCATAAACTGAACTACTGCTCAGTTGTGTGACCGCTTTCCTGGGGAGGGTCCAGCAAAAGCCAAAGCATAAGGGACCACCGTCCCTCCCCTGGGAGAAACAGCACGGGTCCCAGACTCAGGAATGTGTAAAATTTGGAGTTTTTTTTTTTAAGATTTTATTATTTATTTGAGAGAGAGAGAATGAGAGGGAAGAGGGTCAGAGGGAGAATCAGGCTTCCCGCTGAGCAGGGAGCCCAATGTGGGACTCGATCCCAGGACTCCAGGATCATGACCTGAGCCAAAGGCAGTCGCTTAACCAACTGAGCCACCCAGGCACCCTAAAATTTGGAGTTTTGAAACTCAGCTCTAGGCCTGAAATAAAAATTCTCGGTCACAGGCCGGGTGAACGCAGAGTTCTGAAACCTAGGAGACAAGAGTGATTGACTGCTTTTCTGTAAGGGTTCACTGAAGAGTTGGGGGGAGCTAACTTTCAGCTCCTGAGAGCAGAGGGCCACCATATTCGTCCCACCCATCAGCACTTAAAAGCCTTCAGGGAGCAAAACAGTGCCACTTAGTGGAATCAGGAGCTACTTACACTGAGCCCTGCCTCTGCTGAAGGGAGGCACATTTGCAAAAGAGCAAGTACACCTGAGAATCTGGGGAGGTGGGCCCCTCCCCCAGGAGACCAATGCAAACATCTGGTTACCATCAAGTTTACTGATCATAGAGGACAGCCGAGTTCAGCTCTTGGGGAAAACGGTATATAGCATTCATTGTCTTTTTATTCTTTAGTCTTTCAGTATTATTTCTTTCAATTATGTTCTTATTTTCTCAATTTTTAAAAATTCTTTATATATATATAAATATAAAAGTTTTTCTTTCTGATTTGGGGATCTAGTTTCTTTTAACAAGCAGGCCAACACACACCCAGGATCTAGTATTTTCTTTTGTGTTCTTTTTTGCTGTTGTTGATTTTGTTTTGTTTTGTTTTGCTTGTTTCTTTGTGTGTGTCTTTTTTTAGCTTCTTTTTTTAAATTAAATTCAATTAGCCAAGGTATAGTGATATAATGTTCAATTATTCATTAGTTGAGTATATCACCAAATGTTAATCATATCACGTGCCTCTTAAATTCCTGTCACCCCATTACCCCATCCCCCCACCCACTTTCCTTTCCACAACCCTCAGTTTGTTTCCCGGAGTCAAGAGTTTCATATGGTTTGTCTCTCTCTCTCTCTGATTTCTTCCCATTCAATCCCCCCCACACACCTATTGTTCTCTGCACTATTCCTTATGTTCCACATATGAGTGAAACCATGTAATAATTGTGTTTCTTTGATGGACTTATTTCACTTAGCATATTACCCTCTAGTTCCATCCATGTCAATGCTAATGGTAGGTATTCATCCTTTCTGATGGCTGACAAATATTCCATTGCATATATATACCATATCTTCTTTATCCATTCATCTGTTGATGGAAATCTTGGCCTTTCCACAGTTTGGCTATTGTGGACATTGCTGCTATAAACACTGGGATGCAGGTGCCCCTTTGGATCACTACATTTGTATCTTTGGAGTAAATACTTGGTAGTGAAATTGCTGGGTCATAGTGTAGATCTAGTTTTAACATTTTGAGGAACCTCCATACTGTTTTCCAGAGTGGCTATACCAGGTTGCATTCCCACCAGCAGTTAAGAGGTTTCCCCTTTCTCCACATCCTTGCCCACATTTTTTAAATTATTTATTTGAGAGAGAGAGAGAGAAAGAAAGAAAGATAGTGAGAGAGAGCACTGACCTGGGAGGAGAGGGAGAAGCAGAGAGAGAGTATAAGCAGGAGGAGTGGCAGGCAGAGGGAGAAGCAGATTCCTGGTTGAGCAGGGAGCCCAACGCAGGACTCGATCCCAGGACCCTGGGACCATGACCCAAACCGAAGACAGACGCCCAACTGACCAAGCCACCCAGGTGCCCCCTTGCCCACATTTTTTATTCCTGACTTGTCAATGTTAACCATTCTGACTGGTGTGAAGTGGTATCTCATTGTTGTTTTGATTTGTATTTTCCTGATGGCAAGTGATGTGGAGCATTTTTTCATCATGTTTCTGTTGGCCATTTGTATGTGTTTGGAGAAATGTCTATTCATGTCTTCTGCCCATTTCCTGACTGGCTTATTTGTTTTTGGGTGTTGAGTTTGAGAAGTTCTTTATAGATCTTGAATACTACCCCTTTATCTGATAAGACATTTGCAAATATCTCCTCCCATATGCAGGCTGCCTTTTAGTTTTCTTTCCTTTGCTGTGCAGAAGATTTTTATTTTTATCTTGATGAAGTCCCAAAAGTTCATTTTTGCTTTTGTTTGTCTTGTCTTTGGAGATGTGTCTAGCAAGTTCTTGCAGCTGAGGTTTAAGAGGTTGCTGCCTGGGATTTTTCTTCTCTGGGATTTCGATGGATTCCTGTCTCACATTTAGGTCTTTTCATCCATTTTAAGTTTATTTTTGTGTGTGGTGTAAGAAATGGTCCAGTTTCATTCTTCTGCATATAGCTGTACAATTTTACCAACACCATTTGGTGAAGAGACTATCTTTTTTCCATTGGATATTCTTTCCTGCTTTGTCAAAGATTAGTTGACCATAGAGTTGAAGGTCCATTTCTGGGCTCTCTATTCTGTTCCATTGATCTAAGTGTCAGTTTTTGTGCCAGTACCATGCTATCTTGATGATCACGGCTTTGTGATATTGCTTGAAGTCAGGCAACGTGATGCCACCAGGTTTGGTTTTCTTTTTCAACATTCCCCTGGTGATTCAGGGTCTTTTCTGGTTCCATACAAATTTTAGGATTATTTGTTCCAGCTTTGTGAAAAATGTCAATGGTATTTTGATAGGGATTGCATTGAATTTGTAGATTCCTCTGGGCAGCATAGACATTTTAACAATGTTATTTTTCCAATCCATGACCATGGAATGTTTTTCCATCTCTTTGTGTCTTCCTCAATTACTTCATCAGTGTCTGTTAGTTTTTAGAGTATAGGTCCTTGTGCCAGTACTGTATTGTCTTGATGATTACAGCATTGTAATATACTTGAAGTCCAGCATTGTGATGCCACCAGCTTTGGTTTTCTTTTTCAACATTCCTCTGCCAATTCCAGGTCTTTTCTGGTTCCATACAAATTTTAGGATTATTTGTACCAGCCCTGTGAAAAATATTGATAGTATTTTGATAGGGATAGCATTGAATGTGTAGATTCCTCTAGGCAGCATAGATATTTTAACAATGTTTGTTTTTCCAGTCCATGACCATGGAATATTTTTCCATTTCTTTGTGTCTTCCTCAATTTCTTTCATAAGTGTTCTGTAGTTTTTAGAGTACAGATCCTTTACCTCTTTGGTTAGGTTTATTCCTAGGTATCTTATGGTTTTTGCTGTAATTGTAAATGAGATCAATTCCCTAATTTCTCTTTCTTCTGTCTCAGTGTTAGAGTATAGAAATGCAACTGGTTTCTGTGCATTGATTTTATAACCTGACACGTTGCTGAATTCCTATATGAGTTCTAGAAATTTGAGGTGGAGTCTTTTGGGTTTTCCGCATAAAGTATCATGTCATCTGTGAAGAGGAAGAGTTTGACTTCTTCCTTGCAAATTTGGATGCCTTTTATTTATTTTTGTTGTCTGATTACTGAGGTTAGAACTTCTAGTACTATATTGAACAACAGTAGTGAGAGTGGGCATTCCTGTAGTGTTCCTGACCGTAGGAATTGAGAGATTTTCCCCATTACGAATGATATTTGCTGTGGGCCTTTCATAGATCGCTTTTATGATATTGAAGTATGTTCCCTCTATCCCTACACTATGGAGAGTTTTTTTTTAATTTCATTTTATTATGTTATGTTAATCACCATACATTACATCATTAGGTTTTTTTTCATTTTTTTAAATTTTTTATTGTTATGTTAATCACCATATATTACATAATTTCTTTTGGTGTACTGTTCCATGATTCATTGTTTGTTCATAACACCCAGTGCTCCATGCAGAATGTGCCCTCCTCAATACCCATCACCAGGCTAAACCATCCCCCCACCCTCCTCCCCTCCAGAAACCTCAGTTTGTTTTTCAGAGTCCATCATCTCTCCTGGTTCGTCTCCCCCTCTGACTTACTCCCCTTCATTCTTCCTCTCCTGCTATCTTCTTCTTTTCCTTTTTTCTTAAAATATGTTGCGTTATTTGTT
>NW_027397069.1:76346914-76370058 GCF_003265705.2 Callorhinus ursinus | reverse complement strand
GAAAAGAAGAAGATAACAGGAGAGGAAGAAAAGGGGAGTATGTCAGAGGGGGAGACGAACCATGAGAGATGATGGACTCTGAAAAACAAACTGAGGGTTCTAGAGGGTAGGGGGGTGGGGGGATGGGTTAGCCTGGTGATGGGTATTGAGGAGGGCACGTTCTGCATGGAGCACTGGGTGTTATGAACCAACAATGAATCATGGAACACTGCATCAAAAACTAATGATGTAATATATGGTGATTAACATAACAATAAAAATAAAAAAAACTAATGATGTAATATATGGTGATTAACATAACAATAAAAAATTAAAAAAAAAACTAATGATGTAATATATGGTGATTAACATAACAATAAAAAATTAAAAAAAACTAATGATGTAATATATGGTGATTAACATAACAATAAAAAAATTAAAAAAAAATAATTCCTCATATCAGTGAGGTCATGTGATACATGTCTTTCTCTGATTGACTTATTTCACTCAGCATAACACTGGATGGGTCCTGTCTTTTTATCCAATCTGCAATCCTGTGCCATTTTATGGGAGCATTTAGGCCATTCACATTGAGTGATTATTGAAAGATGTGAATTTATTGTCATCATGTTTCCTGTGAAGTCCTTGTTTCTATAGATTGTCTCTGTAAATTTCTGTTCTATATCACTCTTGGGGTCTTTCTCCTTTTATAGAGCCCCCTTAATATTTCTTGCAGGACTGGCTTAGTGGTCACATATTCTTTCAGTTTCTGCCAGTCTTGGAAGCTCTGCATCTCTCCATCCATTCTAAATGACAGCCTTCCTGGATAAAGTATTCTTGGCTGCATGTTCTTCTTCTTTAGTACCCTGAATATGTCTTGCCAGGCCTTTCTGGCTTGCCAGGTCTCTGTGGATTGTTCTGACATTATTCTGATGTTCCTCCCTCTGTACATAAGGAATCTCTTCCCCCTAACTGCCCAGATGGTTTCCTTGGTTCTAAAATTTGCAAGTTTTTCTATTACATGTCAGGGCATTGACCTGTTTTCCTTAATCTTGGGAGGGGTCCTCTCTGCCCCTAGGACACGAATGTTTGTTTCATTCCCCAGATTAAGGAAGTTCTCAGCTACAATTTCTTCAAATATATCTTCTAGTCCTCTCTCTCTCCACCCCCTCAGGGATCCCAATAATTCTGACATTGGAACGTTTCATGGTATCACTTTTTCTGATTCTGTTTTCATGGATTTTGCATTTTTTTTCCCTGCCCTCCGCTTTCTCCTTCTTTTCTATCAATTGGTTTTCTAGATCAACAAAAGAAGGGTTATATGCACTCCAATGTTCATAGCAGCAAAGTCTGCAATAGCCAAACTGTGGAAAGAACCAAAATGCTCCTCAACAGATGAATGGATAAAGATGTGGTCCATATATAGAATGGAATATTACTCAGCCATCAGAAATGATGAATACCCAACTTTTATATCAACATGGATGGGACTGGAGATTATACTAAGTGAAATAAGTCAAGCAAAGAAAGTCAATTATCATATGGTTTCACTTATTTGTGGAACATAAGGAATAGCATGGAGGACATTAGGAGAAGGAAGGGAAAAATGAAGGGGGGGAAATCGGAGGGGGAGACGAACCATGAGAGACTATGGACTCTGAGAAACAAATTGAGGGTTTTAGAGGGGACAGCGGTGGGGGGATGGGTTAGCCTGGTGATGGGTATTAAGGAGGGCACATACTGCATGGAGCACTGGGTGTTATACGAAAACAATGAATCATGGATCACTACATCAAAACCTAATGATGTATTGTATGGTGACTAACATAAAATAATAAAATTAAATTAAATTCAAAAAAAGAAATTTTCTGTTATCCTAATGGGGATTCCTTTGTATGTTATACTTTTCTCCCCTAGCTGCCTTTAGTATTTTTTCTTTATCTTTGATTTTTGATAATTTCTTTATAATGCCTTAGAGAGCCTCTTTGAGATAACAAGGTGACCTATTAGCTTTTTAAATTTGGATGTTTAACTCTTTCCCCAGGCTTGGGAAGTTTTCAGCTATTATTTCTTTAAATAAATGTTCTGTTCCCTTTGCCCTCTCTTCTCCTTCTGGAATCCCAATTATTCAAATATTTATTGCTTTTATTGAATCCCATTGATCTTGCAGGCTTTCCCCCCCATTCTTATTCTTTTCTCTTATTTCTTTTGTAAGTGTGTTATTTCACAATTTCTTCTTCCAAGTCACTTATCCTATCTTCCATCTGCTTTATTCTACTCAGAGGCTCTCTACTGGATTCTTCATCTCATTCATTGAATTCTTCAGCTTCAGAATTTTTGTTTGTTTTTCTTAATGCTTTTTTAAAAAATCTCCTTTGTAAATAATTCATTTTGTTCATGTATCTTTTTCCTAATCTTATTGAGCTGTATTTCTGAGTTTTCTTATAGCTTGTTGAGTTTCTTCAATCAGCTAATAATCTTTATTAGCTAGATTGCAGAATTCTGTGTCTTTGGGCTTGGTTAGAGAATTACTGATATCTTTTGGTAATGGCACACTTTCTAGTTTTTTAAAGTTCCTCTTGTTTCTGCACTGCTGCTTTCACATTTGAAGTATCTTTCCTGGTTATCTTCAGATGGGGCACTCTTCTTGGGGGTTGCTTCTCTGGGGTTTCCTAGGCTTATTATGGGTAAACCTGTTCCATTCACTTTGCTTTCTCTTGTGGACAAATTCTCACTCTTTGTTTTCTCTTCCTAACTCCCCAGGCTGGCTGCAGGAATCTCTCTCTTGTTTTCCAGGAGGTAGCAATATAGCTCCACAGTTTGTGGGTTTTTTCTTCACCCAGTGGTCGATTTTGCTGAGAACACTCTAAGTACCCAACCTGTTTTCACTGCCACACTCAGGAGTGCACACATGGAGCTGGCCACAGAGTGGGGGGAGATGTGGGTTTAGCACTCAGCTTTGGGGGTACCTGTGGACTTGGATGGAGAGATCCTCAAGTGTGGTATTCCCCCAGAGGCTTGTGGGGACTTCCTACTGAAGTCCTGAAGCAGACAGCAGGAACTAATGCCTTTTGATATATTTTTTAAAGATTTATTTATTTGAGAGAGAGAGAGGGTGGAGGGAAAGTGAGGGGAGGAGGGGCATAGAGGGTCTTAAGCAGACTCTGTGCTGAGCATGGAGTCCTAGCAGGACTTTATCTCACGACACTCAGATCACGACATGAACTGAAACCAAGAGTTGGACACTTAACTGACTGTACCACACATGTGCCCCATAATGCCTTTTGATATTCTTAAATGCTTTCTTCCCTTTCTACCTCCTCCAAGTCATGGAGGTCTTGCCTCAGAAATTAGAGTACTGCTGGAGACAAATGGGTTTCTCCAGCTGCAACCCCCACAACTGGGATACCCAGGCACTCATTCTGTGCTTTCTACCTCCTCCACAGGGGGACAGTTTTGCCCCTTGCAGTGTCACCCTGGGGAGGGGGGTGGCTCTAGAGGAGTTTTTGCCTCTCCTCTGCATCTAAAATCCTCTCTATCTCACTAGATATTTTGTTGGAATCTCCTCTTAGATAGGCTGCACTTCCACAAATTCTCTCTCTCACCAATGGGCATCTGCCCAGGTCAGCAATTTCCAGGTCCCTCCACCCCCCCACACCCTGCCCCTGTCCCACCTTGGTGAGTGAGGATGGGGCAGGTTCACTGACTCCCTTGGATCTGGAAATCTTACTAAAGTTTGTTTGTTTATTTTCAAATGCACTGGTGGGCAGGAGTCCTCCAGGTCCTTTGGCATAGGCATTGAGGGATTTGAGCTCATAGTGTTTATCTAATTAGTTGTTTAAAAGGGGAGAAAGAAAAGAAGAATGACTTACACTGCCATAATACTGACATCACCCCAGATGTCCCTCTTTCTGTGGATGCTTTTAATGCCCGGGGTTCAAAGCAGCTGGGTCAGAACTTTCTCTCACATAGCACTCCATCTGGGTGAAATTGCTGGGGATCCTCCTTCCTGCCTCCAGCCCTGCCTCCCTGCTATGCCCTGGGCTTTCAGCACCACTGTACATGCTTACAGTTGTGCATATTATGCAGTGTGCAACTCTAGGACATGTATTGTCATTGGGTGTATGAGAATGGCACCCCTTGGGGTTGGGCACCAAAAACCTGCACACAAGAGCACAGCAACACTGGAGCTCTATTTCATAGGCTTTGGGAATGCCATACAATGTCAGCTTTGGTTTGGGAATGCCATACAATGTCAGCTTTGAAGAATTTGGAAATAGCACTCAGCATATGTGTGTAGCACAAACTCTTAGCACAATTTTTACTTTTTATGTAGGAAAAAATTTTCCTTAAAAAGTCATTTCAAGTTTTATCTAGTTATTATGTGGAAAGTGGTGTACAAAACCTGAGGTACAGTAAAAAATTTTCTTACAATTTTGGACTGTTACCAATGAGTCCTGTTTGCATGGTAGGAAAAGGATGCATTCACCTGCAATGTTATCTTGGGCATGGAAACCTTCTGGGAGTACATACAGAATGTTAGAGTGGAGCGAGGTGAAGCTCCAGACAGCTTGGTATGAGAAACCTTACTTACAACTTCCCAAAGATTTTTCTAAAGAGATTTTTAACTTAAAGCTTGTTGGAGATGAAACTCCAAGCATCTTCCTCTGTTCTTCTGATTAGATGTCTGTTTTCTCTATTCCTTCCATCTCGTTTGGCTCTCATTTGCATAAGTGGAAACTGACTTCTGCCCAGTGAATTTCAAGCCAAAAGACACAGAGATCTTCATCACCCAGCCCTAACATATATGCCTCAGGCTGGAACGCAGAGAGAGTGAAATGACTTCTTCATAATGTCCTTTTCAACCGGCAGAGTTTTCTTTCTCCAAATACAAGATTTTTCCTTATCCATCAGTTATATAGAATTGCCATGAAATTAGATGAACTTTTTGACAAAATTTGCAGAATCGAATTTAGTCAAATCTTATTTTGGAAGAGTGCTTGCCTTTCCCCTAAAAACAATACTTTAAGTTAATTTAATAATGCAGTACACAATTCTAAACAGCTGAGCTCAAGGCTTATAATGTGGCATTGCAGAATGATTTGGATGGCATTTGTGGTCTTCAATTTGAGCCATGTTTCAGGGTGACCTGTGGAGATTTAGAGCCCAGATCCTAGAAGATTCTGACTCAAAAGGTCTGGGGATGCCATGCAAATATCTATTTATCCACCCATTGATCCATTAACTATCTATCTATTATCTATCTATCCATCTATCATCTATCTATCTACTTAAGTGATTCTGCAGCACCACTAAGATTACAAACCACTGGACTAGAACTTTGGAAAAATTTATTGACCTAAAGAAGTGAATCAATGAAACTAGACTACCATAAGTTATCATCAAAGAGAAAACAAAGTAAATCTGAATAAAATTAATTAAATAAGACAACAACTAAATCATTCATCTCCCATTAAACCTCTCCTGCTTCAGAAATCCTTGGCATGACTTGAGATGTGGATGGCAGGTAGTCATTTATCTTTTCTACTTCCAAGGAAATTGCTTTCTCCCTCTTACAGATACACAAGAAAGGAGACTCTACAAGCTCCTGGATCAGTTCTCCCAAGGTTCCCATCTTTATTGATGATGCTGCATTGTAATTGTTTACCCTACATATTCTCTGCTGTAATTTCAATCTGTTTCTTCCAGTTTTATTCTCCTTGGAATCTAAAAGCAGGCACTGAGCATCTTCCTACCTGCCGTACCCCATGTGTCAACTGAAATGTGCTGAAACCTCCCCAGCCACCCTCAGCCTCTTGCTCCCAGACTCAGTATTCCACTTTTCAGAAATGTTTTCTTTGGTTCAGACAGTCCAAAAAAGGCTTAAAATCTTGAGTTTCAGGGGCCTGGGACTTGAAAAGTAATGAGAATGTTTTAGAATATTTTAGCTCTTTAAAGTATCTAAGCACATTAATTCCATTTGATCCTCTTAAGAAACCTGTTGAAGAAAGCTGGTGTTACTATTTCATTTTATTGTTGAGAAATCTAGGACTCAGAGAGGCTAAGTCATTTGCCCAGTGTCACACAGCTGGTGACCAACAATGCCAAGGCCTCAACCCAAGCATTCTGCCTCTAAAGTCAGTCTGCTTCCTCCACCCTACAAAGTCTGTCCCAGGCCAAGGATTTATGACTCCAAGCTTGTCATCAGTTGCCACAACTCTGGACCTCTGTAGAATTCAGCCAAGATCTAGTCTCAATTGTGAAAACCAAAGTGTGCTCCAGTTCTTCTCTTCCAGAACTGAAGCCCTAGATGGGAGGCATGAAGGAAATCAAAAGGAGTTCCCTTGTAATTCTCTCACCAAATTAGTTAATCTTAAGTCTCAGCTTCAGGGACTGCAAGGCGCTATACCATCTGGCCTGGCTTCCCTCTCTGATTTCAGTCTATTTCTGCTCCTCCCTCCCTTTCTCTGTGCCAGCCACCCTGGATTCCTTGTTGTGCCTAGAACACAACAGGCACATTCATACCCCATGGATTTTGCACTTGTTATTCTCTCAGTCAGTGTATAGTTATTGTCAATATATTGTTGCATGACAAATCATTACAAAATTTAGCAGCTTAAAACAACACACATTTATTATCTCACAGTTTCTGTGGGTCTAGAGTCTGAGCACAGCTTAACTGGGTCTTCTACTTCAGGATATCTCACAAGCCTGCAATCAAGCTGACAGCCAAGCTGTCAGCCAAGACCTTATCTGAAGGCTTGACTGAGGAAGGACCCACTTCCAAGCTCACCTAGATGTCAGTGAAACTCAGTTCCCTGTGGGCTGTTGGACTGAGGGCCTCAGCTCCTTGCTTCTTCAAAGCCTGAAAAAGAGTATTGTAGGAAAAAAGAGTCAAAATCTATTGTAATCTTATCATAGAAAGAACATCATATCATGTTGATTAGCAGGAAATCACTCTATGCAGCCCCTCCTCCCAGAGGGAGGAGACTACATAGGGTATGAATACCAGGTAGAGATCATTAGGGGCCATTTCAGAGCCTGCTTGACATAGCCTAGAATGCCCTTTCCCCAGATATCCTCAGGGCTCACTCCTTTGCCTCCTGCAAGTCTCAGCTCTCTCTATGGGGTTGTCTTCCCTAACCACCCTATTTAACACTGCAGTCCTAGCTCACCATTCCCTGTCTCCCTAACCTAGTTGATGTCCATCCATACAGTGGTGTGTTGGGGCCTGAGCTTATCAGCTCACAAGAAAGCCAATTGTTAACTCTTCAGGACAGTTGTGACCCTGTTTATGTCATGTTGACAGCATGACATTGGCCACTGTAGGAATATTTACACCACAGAAATTGGTAGACACTACAAATTAAGGCTTTTTCAAAAATGGAGAGCCAGTAATGTTAATGTTTACCAATATACCACTGCTTCCATAGCACTCATCACCTTCTACCATGTCATAGTTTACTTTTCATTTGGTCCATTGTCTGCATCTCCTCACTGAAATGCAAACTCTATGAAGACTCACAATTTTGTATGTCTTGTTCACTCCTAATACCAAGAGTAGTAGATGCCCAAAAAATATCTGTTGAATGTCAATTAAATAAATGAATGAAATATAACTTCTCTAGAAAGGGCTTTCCCTGACCAACTACCTATCTTGTAATCCAAATTAGATCTATCCTATGATTCTCTCAGAGCCCAGTTCTTTCCTTCTAAGCAGGCAGCACAACCTCTGATTACAGAGTTTGTTTACCTTTGTGGTCCATGTGTATCTCCCCAACCAGATGGTAAAAAATTTTGAGGGCAGATGCTGTGTCTGACCTACACATGGTCCTTGAAAGTAAAATCCTGAGCCTCTTTGGCAAAGTAAATGCTATGTCCCTATCAGTGCCTTCAGGAGAAAGCTTTATGTGTCAGGTCTATAAATAAAATGCAGTGTATATTGCATAAAAAAGGAGCCTGCATAAATCAGCACATTCTGTGACATCTTTCAGTGTTAAGGGGTAACATCCACCTTTTTTATTTCCAAATTTAAATGAAATGTATTTATTTTGGAGAGCTTTAATTTTTTTTGTCCTTGAGAAGACCTGAGATGGAGGATGTGGCCCCCTGAAGTCTTCATTTAAGAAGATTGGGTCATCCTGCTGTCCTAAACTTGAACATCCTCCCTTTGCTCAGGGTGCACCATGCACAGAGCACAGGGCCCTCCAGCAATCCAGTGAGGTGTAGTGTTTATCAAACCCCATCCTCTACCTGTTCTGGGACAGACAGCTCCACAGTGAAGAGGAAAACTCCAGCCTCTAACAGCCATTGCTAACAGATGGGTTACTACCCCAGGGGAGACATCTCAGTGATACAAATTGAAAATGCACATAAAACCTAAATGACAGTAGCCTGCAAGAGATCCAAGATGATATCAACAGTTGGAACATAAGCAATCTCTTCTCATCTGCTGCTGATGCCTGTTAAGCTCTTGCACAAGGAAGTTGAAGGTCAAAGAGCACTTTCATCTTGTCACCAGATCCCAAAATTCATCCTACCTCGCTGATGCACTGGAGATGAGTAGAGGCTGCTTTCTGGGGATGGAGCAATGGAGGGCTGCTGCTTCACACTCCACAGCTCTTCTTCCAGCTCTAGGCAGAAATGGGTGGCCAACTGGTGCTCATCTTATAAGAAACTCCCTTGCCAACTCTACCAGAAGCTCCCTTTCCAGGCAGATGGGCTGTGAATCTAGATACTTTAGAGTAAGATTTTCCATGAGAGGCTTTCTCTCACTAGACAAGTTCTCATGTGATCTATGGCAATTCTGAGAAGCTCTTGCAACCCCTCAACTCTAGAGCAATTCATAAAATTTAATAACCTTGCCTTATTTCAGCTGAAAATTAGGTGCAAAGAAAGTGGCTTGGGATCGAGCTGTAATTCCCAGAAAGGACACAGAACTCACATGTGGGTCAGGCACCCTCTTCTCTCTCTCCAGAGCCACCCTGTCCAGGAATCCCTTTGGTGATCTGTGTTGGAACACCAGGGTTTAAAGGACTACACCACAGAAAAGAACTTCATATGTTCACAGTTGTTAGTGCTGTGTTCCTTTCTTTATGCAAAATGCTGAAATGCAAAATGCTTGCTCTCATCCAAATGCAAAATGCTGGATGCTCATCATCCAGCACAGGATGTGTCTCATCCCATCCAGCTCCTCCCTCCCCATTTTCAGAAGCACCCACAGCAGGCTTTGAAGCCCCCATCCCTCCTAATCCCCACTGAGTCCAAGGTAAGAATGAACTCTAATTCACAGGGAAGCCTGTGGTGTCCTGAGAAATGCAAGAAGCATGACCTCTGACATCAGACTGATGCTGGGCCAACTTGGCAGGCCTAGCAATTCTGGCAGCTGTTGTGTTTAATATAAAATAGGACCCCATTTCCAGAAGCCTTCTCTATCTCAGGAGCAAAGCATTCCTATAAGCTGAGGTGAAATAAATATGCTGGAGGGCACAGTATTTTAATAAAATAGTGCTTACCATGTAACACATTCTGTAACCAAATATTAGAAGCACTGCAGGGCAGATGCCAGCCAAAAGTGTACAGACTTCCTAGTGTCCTATATGTACACAGGGCTTCTAGGGAGTGAGGGTACAAGGAGGGGAGACAGGTCAGAGGGGTGTGGCCTGTGACTGCCCTACCCCAAATCCTCTGCCAATGGCCTGGCCTTCCTGGATCCATGCTAGCATGGTCAGGATAGGGATAACCCCTGGGGGATATGGCCTATCCTCAATAGGGTACACCTCAAAGTGGTGTCCCAATCAGAGCAGGCTACTCCTCTGCAGGAGAACTATTCTCCAAATTGTTTCCAATCAACACACCTATCTGCATGATCTGCACCCCAAGCTGTCTCTGGTTGTGGTTCTTTGAGGCAGATTTGCCCTTGGCAAATTCAAGTCAGGTTTGTTTTTACTGGGTGGGTGAGCACACTTGATTTTGCCCCTTTGATGCTGGAAGTAGCAAGATGGATGGGAATTGCAAGTATGCCTATGATCAGGAATGTAACTGGAGACATGACTGCTGCCTGCATTGTCTCCAGAATTGGATATACAATGTTGGCTTCATGTGTGTGTGCTTTTGTTGTTGTTAATGCTGTTTTCAGGAAAAAATAGCCCATGTTTCACTACGGTTAGTAGTGTTTTTTGGGTGTTGAGTTTGAGAAGTTCTTTATAGATCTTGGATACTAGGCTTTTATCTGATACGTCATTTGCAAATATCTTCTCCCATTCTGTAGGTTGCCTTTTAGTTTTGTTGGTTGTTTCCTTCGCTGTGCAAAAGCTTTTATCTTGATGAAGTTATAAACTTCAGCTTATAAACATAGTTAGCAGATAACTCCAAAATTATTTCAAGTCACTGCATAAAAACAATGGAAAGGGGGCACCTGGGTGGCTCAGTCATTAAGCATCTGCCTTCGGCTCAGGTCATGGTCCCAGGGTCCTGGGATCAAGTCCCACATTGGGCTCCTTGCTCGGCAGGGAGCCTGCTTGTCCCTCTCCCACTCCCCCTGCTTGTGTTCCCTCTCTCACTGTGTCTCTCTCTGTCAAATAAATAAATAAATAAAATCTTAAAAAAAAAAACAATGGAAAGAGATTCTCCTGGATACACACTCTTGTACCAGTCCACCTCCCAGATGGCTTCTGAGACAAAGACAAGGCAGGATGTGGGGTAGATCAAATTACAGTGCAAAAGAGTGACTTCCTTGGGAGGAAGCCATGTGAGTTGCTTTGGCCAGTGGGATGCTAGCAAACACGAAATAAGCAGGACCTTGAAAAATGCTTGTGAATTTGGCTTGCCTTCTTGTGTGTCTCCCCTTGTCATGAGGTGAAGAAAGCCTAGTAGGCCCACTGTTCATGATGATGAGAAACACATGTGGAGCTGACCAGACCCAACTCAGCTGAGCTGCAGATGTCCAGCCAAGCCCAGCTTATCAATAAAACCCTAGCTGCTCCACAAATATGTGAGAGAAAGAAACGTGTATTACTATAGGCACTGAAATGTTATGATTGTTATGAGGCAATGACTGACTGATATAGAGGGCCTGGTCATTTCCTCCAAAGTGTAAATGATTAAGCCCCTCCCAGGATATCTGTGCTTTTCCTTCCTCATAGCACTTTCTCACCATGAATTGTGACTATGTGTTCACTTGGCTTTCTTTTTATCTAGATGCGTATTCCTGGAAGCATATTTAAGCATTTTTAAGCATACCATTAAAACATAATAAAAGCTAACATTTCTCTCATTGTGGTTTTGATTTGTATTTCCCTAATGGCTAGTGATGTGGAGTATTTTCATGTTTCTGTTGGCCATTTGTGTGTCTTCTTTGGAGAAGTGTCTGTTCATGTCTTCTGCCCATTTCTTGACTGGATTGTTTTTTGGGTGTTGAGTTTGAGAAGTTCTTTATAGATCTTGGATACTAGCCTTTTATCTGATATGTCATTTGCAAATATCTTCTCCCATTCTGTAGGTTGCCTTTTAGTTTTGTTGGTTGTTTCCTTTGCTGTGCAAAAGCTTTTATTTTGATGAAGTCCCAATAGTTCATTTTTGCTTTTGTTTCCTTTTCCTTTGGAGACGTGTCTAGTGAGAAGTTGCCATGACTGAGGTCAAAGAAGTTGCTGTGGCCGAGGTCAAAGAGGTTACTGCCTATTTCTCCTCTAGGATTTTGATGGATTCCTGTCTCACATTTAGGTCTTTCATCCGTTTTGAGTTTATCTTTGGGTATGGTGTAAGAAAATGGTCCAGTTTCATTCTTTTATATGTGGTTGTCCAATTTTCCCAACACCATTTGTTGAAGAGACTGTCTTTTTTCCATTGGACATTCTTTCCTGCTCTGTCAAAGATTAGTTGACCATAGAGTTGAAGGTCCATTTCTGGGGTCTCTATTCTGTTCCACTAATCTATGTGTCTGTTTTTGCACCAGTACCATACTGTCTTGATGATCACGGCTTTGTAATAGAGCTTGAAATCTGGCATTCTGTTGTCCCCAGCTTTGGTTTTCTTTTTTAACATTCCCCTGGCAATTCAGGGTCTTTTCTGGTTCCATACAAATTTTAGTATTATTTGTTCCAGCTCTGTGGAAAATGTTGATGGTATTTTGATAGGGATTACTTTGAATGTATAGATTGCTCTGGGCAGCATAGACAGTTTAACAATGTTTATTCTTCCAATCCATGAGTGGAATATTTTTCCATTTCTTGGTGTCTTCTTCAATTTCTTTCTTTTCAATAAGTGTTCTGTAAGTTTTAGAGTGCAGATCCTTTACCTCTTTGGTTAGGTTTATTCCTAGGTATCTTATGGTTTTTGGTGCAATTGTAAATGGGATCAGTTCTCTGATTTCTCTTTCTTCTGTCTCAATGTTAGTGTAGAGAAATGCAACTGATTTCTGTGCATTGATTTTATAACCTGCCATGTTGCTGAATTGCTGTATGAGTTCTAGCGATTTTGAGGTGGAGTCTTTTGGGTTTTCCACCTAAAGTATCATGTCATCTGTGAAGAGTGAGAGTTTGACCTCTTCTTTTAGACCAGGTTGATTCTTGCCTGATGGGGCTCTTCTAACTGGTAGTCTGTGCTCTGGGGCTTCCCACCTAGAACAGTTCCACATTGAGAGGTTCTTTTAATCCATCCCCTCTCTGAATTTCTTTCCTTTATCAGCACCTTCTGTTCCCCATATTCCTTAGGCCCTGCCATCTCAGTGTGCATCTTCCAGCTGCCAGTATCAGTTCCAAAGGCAGTCCCAAAGAGCTGCAATTAGCACTTTGGGATCATCTCTTAACTAATGACTAGTTGGATCTGGTATATTAATACTCAGCTCCCTGGCCACTCAGTGGGAGCATTCTGAAGCATGTATTTTATGCTATTTCCCAGAATAAAAGTATTTGTCTTGTTATTTATTTTCTTGCACTAATGAATTATAGTATTCTAAAGTCCTTGCCTCTCACACCAATATTTAGATATCCAGGTGGTCTATTTGTATCTTCCCCTTCATTCCCTCCTTTCCCCACCCAGCCATTTGTTTTTGTTCTCTGGCATGTCTACTGGCTTTGACTAAATTTGTAATGTAACTGAATAATTGAGTGTAATTGCATAATTACCTCAACAAGTGCCTCTTGGAATCTGCTCAGCACAAAGAGGCTGGCAACTGCATTACCCCTTTGGTATAATATAAGCTATGGGAATATTGCCATAAGAATTAATTGAGCCCCAAGGATGACTGAGGTTGGATATTTTTTTCATTTTAAATGGAAAATAGTGGTTTATGTGTTTCCCTTCCGGGGTAAGATTTGTCTGTTTTTTTGTTTTTGTTTTTTGGTTTTTTGCTTGTTCATTCCAGGAGTAAAATTTAGTGATTCATAGAATTTAGTGATTTAGTGTTACATATAACATCCACTGCTCATCACAACAAGTCCCCCCCCTTAATGCCCATCACCCATTTAACCCATCCCCCCATCCACCTCCCATCCAGCAACCTTGTTTGCTCTCGATAGTTAGGAGTCACTTATGGTTTGCCTCCCTCTCTGTTTTGATATTATTTTATTTTTTTCTGCCCTTCCCCTATTTCATCTGTCTTGTTTCTTAAATTCCATATATAGTGAAATCATATATTTGTCTTTCTCTGATTGACTTATTCCAATTCACATAATACACTCTAGTTCCATCCACATTGTTACAAATGGCAAGATTTTATTTTTTGATGACTGAGTAATATTCCATTGTATATATACATCACATCTTCTTTGCCCATTTATCAGTTGATGTACATTTGGGCTCTTTCCAAATTTTGGTTATTGTGGACATTGTTTTTATAAACATTGGGGTATATGTGCCCCTTCAAATTGACATTTTTGTATCCTTTGGATAAATACCCAGTAGTGCAATTGCTGAGTCATAGGGTAGCTCTATAAAATTTTTGAGGAAAACAATACTGTTTTCCAGAGTGGCTGCACCAGTTTGCATTCCTACCAACAGTACAAAAGGTTTCCCCTTTCTCCCCATCCTCACCAACATCTGTTGTTTCCTGGGTTGTTAATTTTAGTCATTCTGACTGGTGTGAGGTGGTATCTCCTTGTGGTTTTGACTTGTATTTCCATGATGAAGAGCGATTTTGAGCATTTTTTCATACGTCTATTAGCCATTGGTAAGTCTTTTTTGGAGAAATGTCTGTTCATGTCTTCTGTCCATTTCTTAACTGGATTATTTATTTTTGGGGTGTTGAATTTGATGAGTTCTTTATAGATTTTGGATACTAGCCCTTTATCTGATATGTCATTTGCAAATATCTTCTCTCATTCTGTAGGCTGCCTTTCAGTCTCGTTGATTGTTTCCCTCACTGCGGAAGCTTTTTATCTTGATGAAGTCCCAATAGTTCATTTTTCTTTTGTTTCCCTTGCCTCTGGCAGTGTGTCTAGTAAGAAGTTGGTGTGGCCAAGGTCAAAAAGTTTGCTGCCTGTGTTATCCTTTAAGATTTTGATGGATTCCTGTCTCACATTTAGGTCTTTCATCCATTTTGAGCTTATCTTTGGATATGGTGTAAGGAAATGGTCCAGTTTAATTCTTCTGCATGTGGCTGTCCAGTTTTCCCAATACCATTTGTTGAAGAGACCGTCTTTTTCCATTGGATATTCTTTCCTGCTTTGTTAAAGATTAGTTGACCATAGAGTTGAGGGTCCATTTCTGGGTTCTCTATTCTGTTCCGTTGATCTATGTGTCTGTTCTTGTGCCAGTACCATACTGTCTTGACGATTACAGCTTTGTAATACAGGTTGAAGTCTGGTATTATGATGCCTCCAATTTTGCTTTTCTTTTTCAACATTACTTTGGCTATTCAGGGTCTTTTCTGGTTCCATTCAATTTTTAGAATTGTTTGATCTAGTTCTGTGAAAAATGTCAGTGGTATTTTGATAGAGATTGCATTGAATGTGTAGATTGCTTTGGATAGTATAGATATTTTAACAATGTTTGTTCTTCCAATCCATGAGCATGGAATATTTTTCCATTTCTTTGTGTCTTCTTCAATTTCTTTCATAAGTGTTCTATAGTTTTCAGAGTACAGATCTTTTACCTCTTTGATTAGGTTTATTCCTAGGTATCTTACGGTTTTGGGAGCAATTGTAAATGGGATCAATTCCTTGATTTCTTTTTCTGCTGCTTCATTATTGGTGCGTAGAAATGCAACAGATTTCTGTACATTGATTTTATATCCTACAACTTTACTGAATTCATGTATTAGTTCTAGCGAATTTTTGGTGGAGTCTTTAAAGTTTTCAAAAGAGAGTATCATGTCATCTGTGAAGAGTGAAAGTTTGACCTCTTTGCCAATTTGGATGCCTTTTATTTCTTTTTGTTGTCTGATTTCTGAGGCTAGGACTTCCAGTACTATGTTATACAACAGTGGTGAGAGTAGACATCTCTGTCGTGTTCCTAACCTTAGGGGAACCTCTGTTTTTGCCCATTGAGGATGATGTTAGCTGTGAGTCTTTTGTATATAGCCTTTATGATGTTGAGATATGTTCCTTCTATTCCTACTTTCTTGAGGATTTATTTTTATCAAGAAAGGATGCTATATTCCGTCAAATGTTTTTTCTGCATCTATTGAGAGGATCATATGGTTCTTATCCTTTCTTTTATTAATTTGGTGTATCATGTTAACTGATTAGTGGATACTGAACCACCCCTGCAACCTAGGACTAAATCCCACTTGATTATGGTGAATAATCCTTTTAATGTACTATTGGAATTTGATTAGCTAGTGTCCTGTTGAGAATTTCTGCTTCCATTTTCATCAGGGTTATTGGTCTATAATTCTTTTTAGTGGGGTCTTACTCTGGTTTTGGAATCAAGGTGATGCTGGCCTTATAGAATGAGTTTGGAAGTTTTCCTTCCATTTCTATTTTTTGGAACAGCTTCAGAAGAAGAGGTATTAATTTTTTAAATGTTTGGTAGAATTTCCCTGGAAAGCCATCTGGCCCTGGAGCTTTATTTGTTGGGAGATTTTTGATCACTGATTCAGTTTCTTTGCTGGTTATAGGTCTTTTCAGGTTTTCTTTCTTCCTGCTTCAGTTTTGGTAGTTTATATGTTTCTAGGAATTTATCCATTTCTTCCAGATTGCCCAATTTGTTGATATATAATTGCTCATAATATTCTCTTATAATTGTATTTTTGTGGTGTTGATTGTGATCTGTCCTCTTTCATCGTGATTTTATTTATTTGGGTCCTTTCTCTTTTCTTTTTGATAGGTCTGGCTAGGGGGTTATGAATTTTTTTAATTCTTTCAAAGAACCAGCTCCTAGTTTAATTGATCTGTTCTACTGGTTTTTTTGATTTCTGGATCATTGATTTCTGCTCTAATCTTAATTATTTCCCTTCTTCCGCTGGTTTTAAGCTTTATATGCTGTTCTTTCTCCAGCTCCTTTTGGTGTAAGTTTAGGTTGTGTATTTGAGACTTTTATTGTTTCTTTTTAATTTTATTTATTTGACAGAGACACAAAAAGAGAGGGAACACAAGCAGGGAGAGTGGGAGAGGGAGAAGCAGGCTTCCCACTGAGCAGCAAGCCCTATGCGGGGCTCGATCCCAGGACCCTGGGATCATGACCTGAGCTGAAGACCAACACCCAGCAACTGAGTCTCCCAGGTGCCCTGACTTTTATTGTTTCTTGAGTAAGGCCTGTATTGCTATATACTTCCCTCTTATGACTGCCTTGCTGCATCCCAAAGATTTTGGACTGTCGTGTTTTTATATTCATTTTCTTACATGTATTTTTAATTTCTTCTTTAATTTCCTGGTTAAACCATCCATTCTTTAGTAGGATGTTCTTTAACCTCCATGTATTTGGTCTTGTGTTTGACTTCAAGTTTCATAGAGTTGTGGTCTGAAAATATGCATGGTATGATCTCAGTCTTTTTGTACTTGTTGAGAACTGATTTGTGACACAGTATGTGATCTATTTTGGAGACTGTTCCATGTGCACTCTAAAAGAATGTGTATTCTGCTGCTTTAGGATGAAATGTTCTGATTATATCTGTTATGTCTATCTGGTCCAGGGTATCATTCAAAAGCCCTTGTTTCCTTGTTGATCTTCTGCTTAGATGATCTGTTCATTACTGTGAATGGGGTATAGTCCTCTATTATTATTGTTATTATTATCACGAGTTTCTTTAAGTTTGTTATAATTGATTTATATATCTGGCGGCTCCCAAGTTAGGGGCATAAATATTTACAATTGTTAGATCTTCTTGTTGGATAGGCCCTTTTATTATGATATAATGTCCTTCATCTCTTATTACAGTCTTTGGTTTAAATTCTTGTTTGTCTGATATAAGGATGGCTACTCCACCTTTCTTTTGATGTCCGTTAGCATGACAGATGGTTCTTCACCCCCTCATTTTCAATCTGGAGGTGTCTTTGGGACTAAAATGAGTCTCTTGTAAACAGCGCATCAATGAGTCTTATTTTTTTTAATCCATTCTGATACCCTATGTCTTTCGATTGGAACATTTAGTCTATTTACATTCACAGTAATTATTGATAGATATAAATTTAGTGCCACTGTATTACCTATAAAGTCATTGTTTCTGTTCCTTTTTAGTCATTGTTTGTTTTGGTTTTTCTTTCCCTCTCAAAGGGTTCCCTTTAACATTTCTTGCAGGGCTGGTTTAGTGCTTATGAACTCCTTTAGTATTTCCTGTCTTGGAAACTCTTTATCTCTCCTTCTATTCTGAATGACAGCTTTGCTGGTTGTAGTATTCTTGGCTGCATATTTTCCCATTTAGCATGTTGAATTTTTCATGCCACTTTCTTCTGGCTTGCCAAGTTTCTGTAGACAGATCTGCTGCTAACCTTATGTGTCTACCCTCATAGGTTAAGGACCTTTTTTCCCTAACTGCTTTCAGAATCCTCTCTTTATCTTTGTATTTTGCAAGTTTACCATGATATGTCTTGGTGTTGATCTGTTTTTGCTGATTTTGAGGGGAGTTCTCTGTGACTCTTGGACTTGAATGTGTTTCCTTGCCCAGATTAGGGAAGTTCTCAGCTATAATTTGTTCTAATAAATCCTCTGCCCCCTTTTCCTGCTGTTCTTCTGGGACTCCTATGATAAGGATATTATTACACTTTGTGGACTTTCCCTAAGTCTATATATTCATGATCTAATAGTTTTCTTTCCCTCTTCTGTTCAGCTTCATTACTTTCCATAATTTTATCTTCTGTATCACCTATTTGTTCCTCTGCTTCTTCCATCCTCATTGTGATTACATCCAGTCATAGCATATTACAACTCAGTTATAGCATTTTTTATTTTGGCCTAACTAGTTTTTAGCTCTTTCATCTCTGCAGCAAGGGTTTCTCATGTCTTCTATGCTTCTTTCAAGCCCAGGTAGTATTCTTATGACTGTTGTTCTAAATTCTTATTCAGGTATATTGTTTATATCTGTTTTGAGCAAATCCCTGGCTATAATTTCTTCTTGATATTTCTTTTGGGGAGAATTCCTCCATCTTGTCATTATGTCTAGGTTGCTGTCTTTTGTATAATGAAAGCTTATTAGTTTCCTGCTTCTGAGAGTAACACTATATTATGAAGGGGTCATACACTGTTCAGGGCCTGGCACTTCAGGAAGTGTTTCTGGTGTATGCTGTGTGTACTCTGCTGTTGTGTTTTGGCTGCTCTTTCCCACAAGTCAGACCTCTGCAGAGTTCCTCCTTGCTTGCAGTGGGGAGTGTTTGGACCTTTAACTAGGTGTGGTTTGATTTGTTTGTTAAGATAAGCCTGATTTTTTTTCTAAAGCCTGATCCAAGAAAAGGGAAAAGGAAAAGGAATAAAAAAGCCAACAAACAAACAAACAAACAAACACTATAAGCCTGATTCCAAAGACAAAGAAAGAAAGAAGGAAAAAAAAAGAAAAGAAAAAAAAAAAGGAGAGAAACCCAATCCATAAAACAAGAAAAGGAAACAAACAAACAAACCAACAAATGAACAAAAAACTATGACTGGTTGCAAAGAAAAAAAAGGGGAAAAAAGAAAAATTATTTAATTTAATTTAATTAAAAAAATTAAAAAAATAGGGCGCCTGGGTGGCTCAGTTGGTTAAGCGACTGCCTTCGGCTCAGGTCATGGTCCTGGAGTCCTGGGATCGAGTCCCACATCGGGCTCCCTGCGCAGCAGGGAGTCTGCTTCTCCCTCTGACTCTCTTCCCTCTCGTGCTCTCTATCTCTCATTCTCTCTCTCTCTCAAGTAAATAAATAAAAAATCTTTAAAAAAAAATTAAAAAAATAATTTTTAAAAAAAGGAAGCCTGGTCCTGTTTCTACCAAGAACTGAAGCTAACACTTTGAAACACTCTATGATCTGTAGACTTGGTACATGCAAGGGGCCTGTGTTTGTCTTCTGAGGGAGAAGTCTGCCACACTGGCTCACAGTCAGACCTGCCCCAGTAAAGAAGTCCCTTCCAGATGCAGCGGGGGCAGGGGTTGGTGCAAGTGACTCCAGCCTCCACTGGAGGCACTGTCTTCCTCTCTGAAGTCTGACCGTCATGGTGGATTGGGGAGGATGGTGGTGGAAGATGGCCTCCTGCCACCCTCTCATTCCTAGGGAAGGGAACTCGCAGCTGCCACTGTTCAGGAGGCCCTCACAGGAATACGAACAATCTCCCCTCCTGTGTCCCAGGCCCTCACCAGATCCCTGCCCTCAACCTGTCTATTCCTGGGGGCCATGGACCTGCCCAGTGCCACAGTTCTGTGTTTTATCTCTGGTCAGTGGCTGTGATTCAAAACTCCAACTCTCAAAGGACCTGGCAGGGCATGGACCTGCTCTCCTGCCCCGGAAGAGAGCCTTGCAGCACTGTACCTGACATGGTTCTGTCCCAGAAAAGGAGTCACATGGCCACAGAGATGCTTGGAGTCTATGGTGAAGCACAGCAAAAAGTTGTAACTAGGTTATCTGTCCCTGCTGTTGAACAGCCACTCAGTGGTGCCTGGCAGGTCTTTTGTCCTTGGAGAGACAATATATCCTCTTCCAAATGTACTCCAGGAAGGGGAACATTCATTCTCTCCCAGTGCAATCCAAGGAATCCTCACACCACAGCTATCTGCAAGAACCCTACGTGTTACTCTCTCTCCTGCTCTCTCCCTGACTTCTCTCTGCAGAAAGGGCTCCCTCCTCTCTGAAACACCTGGCTTTTCTCTTCCCCATTTCACAACTCCAAATGTTGCATCTGCCCCGTTTTCTCCCTCTAATTGTGCAGATTGTTTTCTTAATCCTCAGATGGATTTCCTAGTTGTTCAAAATGATTTGATATTGATGTAGCTGTGTTTGAGGCATGAGGCAAGCTCAGGGTCCTCCTACCACTCCGCTATCTTAACTCTTCCCTCTCCTGAGGTTTGACATCTTACCAGCCCAGTGGGATGATGCTGAACCAAAAATTAGGGTGATTTAATGAAGCAAAATGTGCTAAATTTTTTGCTTAGCTGAGTACATGGTTCATACCTGCTAACTTATTTTGGTGGCAGCACCTTATATGTGCTGGTTCAGCACCACACTTTTTTCATAGAACAACTTGAAATTATCTCAGCTGATCTTCTCTCATTGATTGCAAAGATACAGGGCTTGCCTGAAGCTTATTTGAGGTTCACACAGTGGTGTGTTGGTAAAAAACCAGCTCTCCGAAACACACACACACACACACACACACACACACATATTGAATATATAATGAATATATATATTCATTATAAAACTTTACTGCCATATAATTTACAAATAAATAATAAACTATACAGTACTAAATTCCATATAGCCAAGTGATTCTCAAAGAATGTTTTTGTTAGTTTTTGACAAAATCTTGTTTCTGTAGCCAAAATGTGGTTACAATTGATGAATGAGTATAGTTCTTATATTGGTATTTTCTTCCACATTAAAGAGTAGACAAAAGAAAAAACAATAAAAGACTGAGCCACCAGACACCCCACATTTTGGTCTCTTAATAGAAGAATAACTTTGAGAAATAACAGTCTGTTACAGCCTCAATCTCCTTATCTACTAAATGAAGTTAGTAATAAAGATACTTCACAGAATTATTGATGGGGCAGAAGAAATAGTGTTCATACAATGTCTGCAAAAAATCAAATCCCCAAGAAGTGGTCAGCAGGAGCATCACCACCACCACCATCACCAACATCCCCACCACCATCATCATCACCATCACCATCATTATCACCACCATCATCATCACTATCATCACTATCACCATCACCATTACTATCAGGTAATTGTCACCATCATCATCATGGTGCTGAGACCTGAAACAGTCAGGGTCCTTCTCTTATCTTCACTGTCCCCCTCTGGCATCAGGGCCCACCTATCAGGAGCACAGAAAGAAGCTGGGCTGCTGCTTCCTAGGTCCACCAGTTCAGAAGTTCTTGAGTCAACAGAGCAGTTACCATAACAAAAATTCATCCATCCCAGAAAATCTGCCAGAAGTTCACTACTTTTCTCCCTATGTGTGGAATGGGAACCAGATTTCATTAAATGAAGCTGGCAACTGAGAGAGATGAAAAGGGAATTTGAAGATACAGTTGGCTGGCTGCCCACAGCCCCTGCTGCCCTTCTCTGGAATCTGGGAGAGGTCTCGGTGATAGACCAGGTCTGAGTTTCAGAAACAGGAGCCTGAAAAGCTCCCTATCTTTGAGGTTTTGATGGGAAAGCTGGTTGGGTTTTTTGTTCTCTTGGAGCTTTGCTTTTTGGTGAACCCCCCCACAAACACACACACATGCCCCCCAGGTGTTCACACCTTGGCAGATGTAATTTGGCTTCTCTTTGCACTATGCTGAGTTTTAAGTGGCAATTCTTAGCTTTAATAAAAGATTACATGGGGGGTGGAGCAAGATGGCAGAGGAGTAGGAGACCTGGATTTCATCTGGTCTCAGGAATTCAGCTGGATAGGGATCAAACCATTCTGAACAGCTATGAACTCAACAGGAGATCGAAGAAAAGAATAGCAACAACTCTCTGAACAGAAAAGTGACCACTTTTTGGAAGGTAGGACATGCGGAGAAGTGAATCCAAGGTGATATACGGGAGGATAGATGGCGGGGGAGGGGGCTTCTGTCAGCTGCTACTGGCAAGTGATAGAGCAGTGGAGTACAAAATTGGAACTTTTAGAAGCCTGCTCTGCTGAGGGACATCACTCCAGTGGCTAAGCAGGGGGTGGAACCCTCGCTGGGACAGTGTGGTCTCAGGACCCTCGGGGTCACAGAAAGAGTGGGGGTGACTGAGTGCAGCAGAGCTCCCAGGTATTGGAGTGGGGAAGCCAGCTGCAGAGATAAGCTGAGGAGTGGGCTCTCAGCTCGGGGTTGCCATAAACTGTGATCCGCGGCACGGTTGGGCCACTGCTCCTCCAGCAGGGACCCAACAAGTGGCAGATCGAGGAGACTCCCCTTCCTCCCCCCGGGAGGAGCGGCGTGGGAGCACACTGCAGGGATCTGCTGGGTTTGGAGACTCCACACCAAGTTGGGTGCCAGACATAGAAACGCTTAGTCAAAGGCCAGGTGAGCATGGAGTGCAGCCAGAGACCGGGGAGATGGGAATGACTGACTGCTTTTCTCTGGGGGCGCACTGAGGAGTGGCGCCCCAAGTTCTTGGCTCCTCCAGGGCAGAGATTGGGAGGCTGCCATTTTCACTCTTGTCCTCCAGAGCTGTATGGAAAGCTTGCAGGGAACAAAAGCTCCTGAGAGTAAACCGGAGGAGATTACTTAGCCTGGCCCAGCAAGGGTGGGGCAATTCCGACTCCGGCAAAGACATTTGGGAACCATAGCAACAGGCCCCTCCCCCAGAAGATCAGCAAGAACAGCCCACCAAGACCAAGTTTACTGATCAATGAGAATGGCAGAACTCCAGCGCTAGGGGAATACTGCACATAGAATCCATGGCTTTTTTCCCATGATTCTTTAGTCTTTCAAAGTTAATTTTTTTTAACTTTTTAAAAAATTTTTCTTTTTCCCTTTTCAACCAATATCTTATCAATTGCTTTTTTAAAAAACATTTTTATTTTTCATTTTTAGAGTCATAATCTATCCCTTCATAGTAGTTATCCTTATTTTTGGCATATATATATATATATATATATATATATATATATATATATTT
>NW_027397069.1:76341711-76346814 GCF_003265705.2 Callorhinus ursinus | reverse complement strand
TCTCTCTTTAAAATTTTGAGATACAGTTTCTTATAACAGATCAAAATATACCCTAAATCTCTAGTGTATGACTTTGTTCCAGTCTCCTGCCTGATCACATTCTCTCCCCTTTTTTTTCTTTTTCTTTTTAAAATATTCTTCTTTCTTTTTTCAAACAACTTCTTATTTTATCAATTCCTTTTATAAAATTTTTTATAATTTTCATCTTTACAGTCATATTCCATCCCTTCATCGTATCAACCCTTATTTTTGTACATATATAAGTTTTTCTTTCTTTAAAAATTTGGTAGGCTTTCTTCTAACAGGCCAAAATACACCCAAAATCTAGTGTGTAGCATGGATCTATGCACCAGCCTGATGATATTTGATCATATTCTGTTTTGTTTGTTTTTATCTTTTTCTTTTTCTTTTTTCCTTCTTTCCCTTTCTTTTACCCTGGTTTCAGGTCTTTTCTGATTTGTTTAGAGTATATATTCTGGGGACATTGTTACACTGTTAGCATTTTGTTCTCTCATTCATCTATTCTCTGGACACAAGGACAAGACTGAAAAAATCACCTCAACAAAAAGAACAAGAGGTAGTACCGACTGCCAGGGACCTAATCAATACGGACATTAGTATGATGTCAGACCTACAGTTCAGAATGATGATTTTAAACATACTAGCTGGGCTTGAAAAAAGCATGGAAGTTATTAGAGAAACCCTTTCTGGAGCAATAAAAGAACTAAAATCTAACCATACGAAATCAAAAAGTCTATTAATGAGGTTCAATAAAAAATGGAGGCTCTAACTGCTAGGATAAATGAGGCAGAAGAGAGAATCAGTGATATAGAAGACCAAATGATGGAAAATAAAGAAGCTGAGAAAAAGAGAGATAAATAACTACTGGATCATGAGGGCATAATTCGAGAGATAAGCGATACCATAAGATGAAACAACATTAGAATAATTGGGATCCCAGAAGAAGAAGAAAGAGAGAGAGGGGCAGAAGGTATATTGGAGTAAATTATAGCAGAGAACTTCCCTAATTTGGTGAAAGAAACAGGCATCAAAATCCAGGAGGCACAGAGAACCCCTCTCAAAATCAATAAAAATAGGTCAATACCCCAACATCTAAGAGTAAAACTTACAAGTCTCAGAGACAAAGAGAAAATCCTGAAAGCAGCACAGGAGAAGAGATATGTAACCTACAATGGTAGAAACATTAGATTGGCAACAGACCTATCCACAGAGACCTGGCAGGCCAGAAAGGACTGGCATGATATCTTCAGAGCACTAAACGAGAAAAATATGCAGCCAAGAATACTATATCCAGCTAGGCTGTCACTGAAAATAGAAGGAGAGATAAAAAGCTTCCAGGACAAACAAAAACTAAAGGAATTTGCAAACACAAAACCAGCCCTCCAAGAAATATTGAAAGGGGTCCTCTAAGCAAAGAGAGAGCCTAAAAGCAACATAGACCAGAAAGGAACACAGACAATATATAGTAACAGTCACCTTACAGGCAATACAATGGCACTAAATTCATATCTTTCAATAGTTACCCTGAAGGTAAATGGGCTAAATACCCCAATCAAAAGACACAGGGTATCAGACTGGATAAAATAACAAAACCCATCAATATGCTGTCTGCAAAAGACTCATTTTAGACCCAAAGACACCCCCAGATTGAAAGTGAAGGGGTGGAAAACCATTTACCATGCTAATGGACACCAAAAGAAAGCTGGGGTGGCAATCCTTATATCAGACACATTAGATTTTAAACCAAAGACTGTAATAAGAGATGAAGAAGGACACTATATGCTACTTAAAGGGTCTATCCAACAAGAAGATCTAACAATTATAAATATCTATGCCCCTAACGTGGAAGCAGCCAATTATATAAGGCAATTAATAACAAAAGCAAAGAAACACACTGACAACAATACAATAGTAGTGGGGGACTTTAACACCCCCCTGACTGAAATGGACAGATCCTCTAAGCAAAAGATCAACAAGGAAATAAAGACTTTAAATGACACACTGGACCAAATGGACTTCACAAACATATTCAGAACATTCCACCCCAAAGAACAGAATACACATTCTTATCTAGTGCCCATGGAACATTGTCCAGAATAGATCACATCATAGGTCACAAATCAGGTCTCAACCGGTATCAAAAGATTGGGATCATTCCCTGCATATTTTCAGGCCACAATGTTTTGAAACTAGAACTCAATCACAAGAGGAAAGTCGGAAAGAAGTCAAATACATGGAGGCTAAAGAGCATCCTACTAAAGAATGAATGGGTCAACCAGGAAATTAAAGAAGAATTAAAAAAATTCATGGAAACCAATGAATATGAAAACACAACTGTTCAGAATCTTTGGGATGCAGCAAAGGCAGTTCTAAGAGCAAAGTATATAGCAATACAGAAACAAGAAAGGTTTCAAATACACAACCTAACCCTACACCTAAAGGAGCTGGGGAAAAAACAGCAAATAAAGCCTAAACCCAGCAGGAGAAGAGAAATAATAAAGATCAGAGCAGAAATCAATGAAATAGAAACCAAAAGAACAGTGGAACAGATCAACGAAACTAGGAGCTGGTTCTTTGAAAGAATTAACAAGATTGGTAAACCCCTGGCCAGACTTATCAAAAAGAAAAGAGAAATGACCCAGATCAACAAAATCATGAATGAAAGAGGAGAGATCACAACCAACACCAAAGAAATACAAACAATTATAAGAACATATGATGAGCAACTCTATGCCAGCAAATTAGATAACCTGGAAGAAATGGATGCATTCCTAGAGATGTATCAACTACCAAAACTGAACCAGGAAGAAATTAAAAAACCTGAACAAACCTTTAACCACTAAGGAAATTGAAGCAGTCATCAAAAATCTCCCAACAAACAAAGGCTTAGGGCCAGATGGCTTCCCAGGGGAATTCTATCAGACATTTAAAGAATTAATACCTATTCTTCTGAAACTGTTCCAAAAAATAGAAATGGAAGGAAAACTTCCAAACTCGTTTTATGAGGCCACCATTACCTTGATCCCAAAACCAAAGACACCATCAAAAAGGAGAATTACAGACCAAAATCCTTGATGAACATGGATGCAAAAATTCTCACCAAAATACTAGCCAGTAGGATACAACAGTACATTAAAAGGATTATTCACCACAACCAAGTGGGATTTATCCCTGGGCTGCAAGGTTGGTTCAACATCCACAAATCAATCAATGTGATACAATACATTAACAAAAGAAAGAACAAGAATCATATGATCCTCTCAATAGATGCAGAAAAAGCATTTGACAAAGTACAGCATCCTTTCTTGATCAAAACTCTTCAGGGTATAGAGATAAAGGGTACATACCTCAATATCATAAAAGCCATCTATGAAAAACCTACAGCGAATACCATTCTCAATGGGGAAAAACTAAGAGCTTTCCCCCTATTGTCAGGAACACGGCAGGGATGTCCACTCTCACCACTGCTATTCAACATAGTATTAGAAGTCCTAGCCACAGCAATCAGACAACAAAAAGAAAGAAAAGGCATCCAAATCGGCAAAGAAGTCAAACTCTCACTCTTTGCAGATGATATGATACTTTATGTGGAAAACCCAAAAGACTCCACCCCAAAACTGCTAGAACTCACACAGGAATTCAGTAAAGTGGCAGGATATAAAATCAATGCACAGAAATCAGTGGCATTCCTATACACCAACAACAAGACAGAAGAAAGAGAAATTAAGGAGTCGATCCCATTTACAATTGCACCTAATACCATAAGATACCTAGGAATAAATCAAACCAAAGAGGCAAAGGGTCTGTACTCAGAAAACTGTAAAATACTCATGAAAGAAATTGAAGAAGACACAAAGAAATGGAAAAACATTCCATGCTCATGGATTGGAAAAACAAATATTGTGAAGATGTCAATGCTACCTAGAGCAATCTACACATTCAATGCAATCCCCATCCACTTTTTTCAAAGAAATGGAACAAATAATCCTAAAATTTGTATGGAACCAGAAGAGACCCCGAATAGCCAGAGGAATATTGAAAAAGAGAAGCAAAGCTGGCGGCATCACAATTCTGGACTTCCAGCTCTATCACAAATCTGTCATCATCAAGACAGTATGGTGCTGGCACAAAAACAGACACATAGATCAGTGGAACAGAATAGAGAGCCCAGAAATAGACCCTCAACTCTATGGTCAACTAATCTTCGACAAAGCAGGAAAGAATGTCCAATGGAAAAAAGTCTCTTCAACAAATGGTGTTGGGAAAATTGGACAGCCACATGCAGAAGAATGAAACTGGACCATTTTCTTACACCACACACAAAAATAGACTCAAAATGGTTGAAAGACCTAAATGTGAGATAGGAGTCCATCAAAATCCTAAAGGAGAACACATGCAGCAAGCTCTTCGACCTCAGCCGCAGCAACTTCTTCCAAGAAACATCACCAAAGGCAAGGGAAGCAAGGGCAAAAGTGAACTATTGGGACTTCATCAAGATAAAAAGCTTTTGCACAGCAAAATGAACAGTCAACAAAACCAAAAGACAACTGACAGAATGGGAGAAGATATTTGCAAGTGACATATCAGAGAAAGGGCTAGTATCCAAAATCTATAAAGAACTTCTTAAACTCAACACCCAAATAACAAATGATCCAATCAAGAATGGGCAGAAGACATGAACAGACACTTTTCTGAAGAAGACATCCAAATGGCCAACAGACACATGAAAAAGTGCTCAACATCGTTCAGCATCAGGGAAATCCAAATCAAAACCTCAATGAGATACCACCTCACACCCGTCAGAATGGCTAAAATTAACAAGTCAGGAAATGACAGATGTTCGTGGGGATGCAGAGAAAGGGGAACTCTCCTACACTGCTGGTGGGAATGCAAGCTGGTGCAACCACTCTGGAAAAGAGTATGGAGGTTCCTCAAAAAGTTGAAAATAAAGCTACCATACGATCCAGCAATTGCACTACTGGGTATTTACCCCAAAGATACAAATTTAGGGATCCTAAGGGGTAAGTGCACCCCGATGTTTATAGCAGCAATGTCCACAATAGCCAAACTGTGGAAAGAGCC
>NW_027397069.1:76331241-76331711 GCF_003265705.2 Callorhinus ursinus | reverse complement strand
ATCCTATGATCCTCTCAATAGATGCAGAAAAAGGATGTGACAAAGTACAGCATCCTTTCTTGATCAAAACTCTTCAGAGTAGAGGGATAGAGGGTACATACCTCAATATCATAAAAGCCATCTACGAAAAACCTACAGCGAATATCATTCTCAATGGGGAAAAGCTGAGCGCTTTTCCCCTAAGGTCAGGAACGCGGCAGGGCTAGCCACGCTCACCGCTGCTATTCAACCTAGGATTAGAAGTCCTAGCCACAGCCATCAGACAACAAAGAGAAATCAAAGGCATCCAAATCGGCAGAGAGGAAGTCAAACTCTCACTCTTTGCAGATGATATGATACTTTATGTGGAAAACCCAAAAGACTCCACCCCCAAACTGCTAGAACTCACACAGGAATTCAGTCAAGTAGCAGGCTATAAAACCGATGCACAGAAATCAGTGGCATTCCTATACACCAACAACAAGACAGAA